>NC_050579.1:26001105-26301105 GCF_011100635.1 Trichosurus vulpecula
AGTAACAATATGGGGCAAAAGTAAAAAAATGAATGATAATGAGCTGTGTCAACTGGAACGTGTTAACGATAGTAATGACCATGCTAGTGATACTAGTAATAGTACTAGTAATAATAATTACCTGTGTGAACAGAAATGTACCAATAATAATAACAATATGGTGGGAAAAGTAAAAAAATTGATAATGAGCTGTGTAGATTGAAATGTATTAATAATAATGAGCGGTGTGGATCAGAATGTATTAGTAATAATAATGGTATATGTAGTGATAATAATAATAATGGTAATAATAAGCTGTATAGACTGGAAGGTATTAATAGTAGCAGGATGGCTGGTAGTAGCAATAACAATAATAAGATGTGTGGATTAGACCATATTAACAATAATAATCATAGTAGCGGTGGTGGTAGCATGGGAAGTAACGGTGATAATAAGCCGTGTAGATAGGCATGTATTAACAATAATAGTATGGGCGGTAATCATAATAATAAGTTGTATAGAGGAACATGTTAACAGTAGTAGTAGGTGGTGGTGGTGGTGGTGGTGGCGGTGGCGGTGGCGGTATGGGTAGTAATAGTAATAATAAGCTGTGGGGATAGGAATGTATTAATAATAGTAGTACGAGCAGTGATAATAATAATAAGCTGTGTGAGTTGGAACATGTTACCAGTAGTAGTAGTAGTAGTAGTAGTAGTAGTAGTAGTAGTAGTGGTAGTAGTAGTAGCAGCAGCAGTGGTAGGTTGTGTGTATGGGATCGTACACACCGGTGGTAGTAACAATAAGCTGTGCGGGCGCGGGCGTTAGTCATATATGATAATGAGCTGTATGGATTGTTCTGCATGAGCGATACAGTATCAGACAATGGCCGCTCCAGCCAGCCCTCGCTCACTCTCCCCTCTGTCTTTTGCTGTCTTGCAGAGTTCAGCTCCTTCCAGCCTGGGGACCGGCTACTTTGTAAGTGTTTCTCGTCCTTCACAAACGTGACTTTCCCTGCTATTTCTTTACTTCTCACGCTCCCGCTCTTTGGATGAGGGGACAGTGGAAGAAAGCCCCCGCCCTACTCCTCTGCATGGTGGTCTGCTATTTCTCATTTCTTTTTTTTAAGATTTAAAAGAAAAACATAGACGTGTTATTGTGAGCACCGGTGAAAACGGATTCTTGCTCGTATGTCTGGTCCAACTTGTAGGTGTGGTATTTCCCTCGTAGCTGACACTCCGTATCCCATGGTGGGGAGCCGTGAAGGCAAGAGCTTCATTTGGAGTACAGGTGCATGGGCGCCCGTGATTCCCCCCGGTGTTGCTCATTGTAGACAGACTACCCCTTAAAAAAATTCATCCTTTGTCAGTTTGATTTGGAAGACTAATCTGTTTTGTTGAATTGTCTAGATTTCATGTTTTATTAGATTCATTTGCTATGGAAGTGACCATTGTCATTTTAATATACCCTGAGTCTGAAATCCGCAGACACAGTAAAGCGGTGTAATTATTATGAGGGGAGAAGCCTGCGTCTGAATATTTTTTGACTATACGGGTTCACCTCCTCCTTTGGTGCATTTTATAACAATTGGAGAAAGATGGCCTTCCGCCCCGCCCCCCCCCCCCACCCCCCTTCTCCTCTCAGCCAGTCAGGGCAAGCTATTTTAATTCAGTTAGTACTGTTTCCTAACTGAACACTCTGCAAAGGATGGTGGGAAATGAGGAAGTGAGGAAATGTGTGCTTAAAAGCCTGGGGGCTGAAATAATCCTTAAGGGCCCAGAATGTCCCATCATTTATTTACACTGCAAAATTAGTCTCCCTCTTAGATCTGGTGAAACCATTCTTTAAGAAGCACGAAATAAGACAGGGAAGTTCTTGATATAGGGGTAATGAGCCAGTGTAGGGAACGTCTTGGCGACCCTCTGATGGAGTAGGATCGTTCTTCAGGGGGAGGGAGCTTGGATCCTCCTGACTCTCAGGCCGTCTGCTCAGAGCTTTCTCAGGCTTGAAAATGATCATTCTCCTGCTGAGGCCTGCTAAACCTATTAATAAGAAAAGAGACATAAAAACAAATCAGGATTCAGTTTTATTTCTCTTGCCTTTTTCCCCCTCCAACCTCAAAACTAATCCAACAATGAGGCGAAGGCTAAAGCTGTTTGGGCACCTGTTAGATGCAGTCACCTCCTATGTTTCTTCAGCTCTCTTCCTGATGGTGGGAGCTGAATATTCATTACTGCAAGCGGACTCATCAGGCATCCATTGGGTTTCCTGATTCAGTAGCAGAGCTGACAGAAGATGTTCCATCTGCCACCCTTTAACAGCATGCTGGATGTGGGTTGGCCCACTGGAACAAAAATCTGGAGAGTGTCAATAGTCCCTTCTCCATCCAAAAGATTATAAAACCTTATCCAGCATTTAAAACATCAGAGAGAGAGAGAGAGAGAGAGTGTGTGTGTGTATGTGTGATACTTAAGCATGTAAGCCTTTGATTACTTCTGATGTACTAGTATTTTTAATGTCAGTATGATTAATCTAAAAGAACGGAATCATCTCTGGGTACTATTGTTGTTTACAGAGCATGTTTTCCTCTTATTTTTTCTCTCTTTACTTCCAAGTATGCATTTTCTCCCCCCACCTCCCTCTTTCTTTCTCTCCCTCTCCCCCCCATCCCCATCCCTCCTTCCCTCTCTGTCTCCTACTCCCTCCTTGTCTCTCTTTCTCTCCCTTCCTTCTTTCCCTCCCTCCTCCTTTCTTTCCTTCTTTTCTTCCTTCCTTCCCTTCTTCCCCCTCTCCTCCCCTCTCTCCTGTCTTTCTCCCTGCCTCCTTTCCTCATTCTGTCTGCCCCCATTTTCTCTCTGTTCCCGTTCTCTCTCTATCCATCTCCCTCGCCTCTCCTCTCTCATAATATATTAGTACTTGGAAAGCACCATTTTGATTATGCTTCTAAAATCATTTTTTACACTTACATGACACTGGATGAATATCGAAGACTTTTCCCCTTTCTTATGTTGAAAAAGTTGTTTTTAGAATTACCCTGCTTATTTAAAAAACCTGTAGTTTTATTAACTTACATGGAGCAAACACACACCAGATGTATCATGTAGTCTGAGACGATGAGAAGAATGCCCCGCAATGATCCAAGTAGCATGTGTTTCCAATTGGTATAATTATTGCATTATCAAAGCATAAGAACCAATGTCCTCCCATTGACATTGTGGCAAAGTCTTGTTTCCCCAAAGAGTTTTCATTCAGGCTCACCTTGGGTCAGAAAATGGCACGTGAGGTCATCTCCACATATCCATCCCAAATGGCTTCCAATTTGGAAATTCAGATGAGATGATGGCGATGGCTTTGTGTTCCAAAATGGTGCAATGCTCCCAGCTTCCTCTTGCCCTCTGTTTTTTATATCTCTGTTCCCAGCCTTGCTTCTTTCCAGTAAGAAGACACAAGATCAGGTAAGTCCAAGGACAATGATGAGGTTTGAACCCAGTTCTCAATATGATACTGTTGTTTTTGGAATGTTGGGTAGAGACAAATCTTTCTTTGTTAACCAGTGAGTTAGCCTTAAGGTGCATATTGCTAATTAGAGTGTTAATGGTGCCATCTTTTTTCTACATTTGCTTCTTCAGTATGTTAAGGATTCCAAAGCATTTTTTTTCACTTGAATTCCTATTTAACTTTCTCATTCCCTGGGCTCTTTCTACCAAGTATTGACAGGTAGGGAGACTGGAAGTTATTTTGTTCTGATGAATATCACGCTTCTAGCTGTGCCAGACCCTTTTTACACAGTTATTTAGAAACACCAGATTAGGTGTCGACTATAGTATCCAGTTTATGAGAATTGCGTCTATCTTCCTACCTACCCACCTACCCAATGGCATTAAAAATCATGACCACAGATGCTTTTTCTTTCTTCACCTGATGTTTTCTCTAAAATTTCATATTAGAGATGAATTGGAAGTTTGGAGTGGATATGTCCTTTCATTATTCTGGTCATAATTCTCTTTAGTTTTGAGTCACTAAGGTCTCTGCTTTGGCCCGTCACTTTTCCATTATGTGAAAAAGCACTAGGTTGGCGCTGAAATTAAGATATGAGAATAGCAGCTAAAAACACTGTTTACATAAGCATATTGGAATGAATTCTTAAACTAGACAAAATAAAGAAGGGATTGGGGGGGAAATACTTAGAGTACTTCTCATGTCTGAGAAGCGTTGGGATAATATGTACATGTGGTATATCCTTATTCATCTCATAGTCATACCCAGGCCAATATTCTAAATATAAATGGAATTATAGGCTTGTTAGGATCTATATCCTAATTTTGTTGGCATGTATACTCAGTATTTGGAACATGTACCAGGATTTTCCCTTTTTTTCCTGTTACAAGCAGTAAGGACACTTTCTTCACTGTGTTAAATGTATTTAAACTGTATCTTTTTGTTTTGAACATTCAAAATGATGTTCACACCACCCTCCTGGTTTTAGAGTGTGTAGATAGTAAGATTTCTAATTGTATAGAAAGACAGATACTTTTGCTCCTTTGGTTACAGTCACCTTTTGAGTGAAATGCCACTGGAAATTGAGGAAGAAACAATATTGGCTGAGGACTGCCCAAACAGTAGAGTGATTCAGCCCTACTAAATGGCTTTTGATTCTGTAGCACTCTGAATTGCATTGTAGAAAGAATGCTGAATTTTGAGTCATAAGGTGTGAGTTCAATTCTTACCCCTCTACCCACATACCAACTTTTTTTTTTAACTTTAGGTCCCTTTCCAGCTGCAGGTCTCAGATTTTTTACCAGTAAATTGGACTAGATACCTTCAAAGGACTCTCTGCCTCTAAATTTGTGATTTTCTTACCTCCCTAGACTTTAGTTTCCTTATATGTGAAATTAATGTGTTGGACTCTGTGACCTCTAAGACCTCTTCTAGATTTATATTAACAGTCCTCTGATCTCTCTGGAGATAAAATTGACGTGTTGGATTTGAACACCTTTAAGGTATCTTGATCTTCTAATCGTTCTGGTCCTCAGTTTCCTTATATGTAAAATTAGGGAGTTAACTAGGTGACCTCTAAGGTCTCTTAAATTATCTCCCCTCCCCCCTTCTCTTATCACCCTCCCCTGTTCTCTATAGGGTAAGATAGATTTCTGTACCCAACTGAGTATGTATGTTATTCCATCTTTGAGCCCATTCCAGTGAGAGTAAGGTTCAAGTGTTGGCCCCCACGTCTTTCCGTCTTCTGTAATAGGTTTTTGGTGCCTCTTCATGTGAGATAATTTACCCCATTCTACCCCTCCCTTTCCTCTTCTCCCAGTGCAATCTTCTTTCTCACCCCTTGTTTTTATATCATCTCATCAAAGTCAGCTCACAGCTGTGCCTTCTATGTATGGTGCTTCTAACTGCCCTAGTAATGGTAAGATTCTTAAGAGTTACAAATATCATCCTCCCATGTAGGAAAGTTAACAGTTTGACCTTACTGAATTCTTTATGTTTTCTATCCTGTTTACTTTTTTATGCTTCTCTTGAGTTTTGTATTTGCAAATCAAATTATCTGTTCAACTTTGTTCTTTTTATCCAAAATGCTTGAAGTCTTCTATTTCATTGAATGTCTATTTTTCCCCTGAAGGATTAAACTCAGTTTTCCTGGGAAGATTATTCTTGATTGTTATTCTTGATTGATCCTAGTTCCTTTACTTTTTGGATAATCATATCTCAAGCTCTCCAGTCCTATAATTTACAAGCTGCTAAATCCTGTGTAATCCTGAATGGCTCCACAATATTTGAATTGTTTCTTTCTGGCGGCTGATAGTATTTTCTCCTTGACCTGAGAGCTCTGGAACCTGGTTACAATATTCCTGGGAGTTTTCATTTTGGGATCTCTTTCAGGTGGTGACTGGTGGATTCTTTCAATTTCTATTCTACCCTCTGGTTCTAGAATATCAGCGCAGTTTTCCTTGATAATTTCTTGAGCTATGATGTCCAGACTCTTTTTTTTGAAAATGGCTTTCAAGTAGTCCAATAATTTTTAAATTATCTCTCCTGGATCTATTTTATAGGTCAGTTGTTTTTCCAATGAGATATTTCACATTGTCTTCTATTTTTTCATTCTTTTGTTTTGTTTTATTATTTCTTCATGTCTCGTGGAATCATTAGCTTCCACTTGCTCCATTCTTATTTTTAAGGAATTATTCTCTTCAGTGAGCTTTGTTCCTCCTTTTCCATCTGAACATTTCTACTTTTTAAGGAGTCATTTTCTTCATGAATTCTCGTATATCTTTTTCTGTTTTCTTTGCTACCTTTGCCAAGCTGTTGTCTCTTTTTTCAAGATTCTCTAGCACCACTCTCATTTCTTTTCCAAAATTTTCTTCTACCTTTCTTATTTAATTTTTAAAATTATTTTTGAGTTCTTCTGGGAGTTCTTTTTTGGGGCCTGAGACCAATTCACATTTTTCTTTGAAGTTTAGCTTGTAGCTGTTTTGACATTGTTGTCCTCTTCTAAGTTTGTGTTTTGATCTTCCCTGCCCTCATAATAACTTTATATGGTCAGGTTCTTTTTTTTCCCCTCTTTTAACGTCTTATTTTGTAACTTTTAATTTTATGTTAAACTTGGGCTCTGCTTCTAAGGTGGCAGGTGCATTGTTTGTCCCAAACTTCTTGCACCAGGGCATGTGTGGAGCCTTACTACTGACTGGATGGGACATGGCCTTCTGCTGACTTGCCAACACACTTCCTGCACTGTACTGTGCTTCCCTTTTACCTGAGGGAGACAGACCTTTCCTGCTGACCATCTAACTTATCTGTGTTGAAAAATTTTTTTACCCTGTAATTTTGTTGTTTCTGTCACTCCAGAATTCATTTTGAAGCATTATTTTATAGTTATTTGGAGGTGAATTTGGGATAATTCAGGTGAGTTCCTGCTTTACTCCACCATCTTGGCTGGTTTTATAAATTCTAAATATATAATCCTATCTCTTTGTTTTTCTTTGCATTTTATTGGCATGTAGTTCTCAGGGTGTCCGTTGGGACATATGGACACAATCAAAAATATTTCAGTGCCTTGTCCTAAGACTTTGCTTCTCTAAATTCAGTTTTCCACATGTTCTACCTTGTTGAATATTTAATAGATAGAAGTTTCCAAAAGACAAACTTAGGCTTAGTTATAAGGAAATACTTTGAAATAGTAAGAGTTTTCCCAAAGTAGGGTGAGTTGTCTTGCGAGTAAGTGTGTTTTCTATCTCTCTATGACTTCTAGGTTCATTTACATATCATTTGATATATCAGAGAGAGATTTCTTATCTAGACCCAGCTCTGGATAAAACAGTAGTCTTAGCATCTTTCCTTCACTCCCTCCCT
The DNA here is from genome assembly GCF_011100635.1 of Trichosurus vulpecula. Lineage (NCBI taxonomy): Eukaryota > Metazoa > Chordata > Mammalia > Diprotodontia > Phalangeridae > Trichosurus > Trichosurus vulpecula. The sequence continues at coordinate 26,008,438 of NC_050579.1, forward strand.
CCCTCCCTTCCTTCCTTCCTTCCTTCCTTCCTTCCTTCCTTCCTTCCTTTTCTTTTTCCCTTCATCTCTTTTCTATCGTTTCCTCCTTTCCTTCCTTCCTAGAGGTCCTCAAATTTGCCCCTGGTTGTGTGCTCAGGATGTTTATAGTACCTTGTCAGAATGTGTACCCCTCTAGATATGATATGAATGGCATAAATTATTGTTGACCTCCCAGCCTAAGTCACTAAAAATGTCTTTTGCTTGCAACCTTGCATTTTCGTTGAGAAGCCCAGCAAGGCCATGAATTTTACTGTAAACGTTCAGCTGTATTATCAGTTGAACTGTCTATTTTGGGCTAGGCTGGGAACCTAACCGCCATTTCTGACATCATTTTGATGGGAAGGTGCAGCGTGTCCCCATAATCTTAGTGCTAAGCTATTTAAGGTTAAAACTGCTCTAAGACTTTTGGGACACCTGGGATGCTCTAACCCTTTGTCAGTTAAAGCTACTGATTGCCTGAGAAGGAGATTTCTGCACACACACAAATACACACACACGGACACACACACACACACACACAGACACGCATGCACACACACACACACGCGCGCGCACGCGCCACAACCACCACCACCAGTATCAGCTAGTCATTTATATGGAAAGTCATACATTCACACCTGAGAGAACACCAAGAGACCAAATAGCTATGTTTCAATAATTTCCTCTAACTCTAAAAAAGTTGTCGTTTGTTAGAAATGAGCTGTTAATATTATTATCGTTCACGATTATTCCGCCCATAGAGTCAAGATTCATGGCAAAGGCTTTTAATGTGGAAGCCAAGAGATCCTGCGTGATCCTGACTGTAATTCCACGATATTTGAATTGTTTCTTTTTGGCTGCTTGCAGTATTTTCTCCTTGACTTTGTAATTCTGAAATTTGGCTATAATGTTTCTTGGAGTTATCAGTTTGGGATCTCTTTCAGGGGGTGATCGGTGAATTCTTTCAATGACTATTTTGCCCTCTGGTTCTAGGACCTCTGGGCAGTGGTCTTTGATAATTTCTTCGAGGATACTGTCAAGGCTCTTTTTTTTCATCGTGGATTTCCAGTAGAACAATAACTCTAAAATTGTCTCTCCTGGATCTGCTTTCCAGGTCAGTTGTTTTCCCAATCAGATATTTCACATTTTTTTTTTCTATTTTTTCATTATTTACATTTTGTTTTACTACTTCTTGATGCCTCATAGATTCGTTAGCTTTCACTTGGTCAACTCTAATTTTTAATGAGTTAGTGTCTTCATTTTGCTTTTGAGTCTCCTTTTCCAATTGGTTGATTTTACCTCTCATGGTGTCATTTTCTCTATTTAGATTCTGAATCTCCATAGCCATTTTACCAATCTTATTCTTTAGGGACTTGATTTCATCAGTGGATTTTTTTTCCATTTTTTCTTTTACCTCCCTAATTTGGTTTTTAAAATCCTCCTTTAGCTCTTCCAGTAATGCTTTTTGGGCTGGAGACCAGTTCACATTACCTTTTGATGTATCAGATGTGGGTATAGTGTCATTGCTATCCTCTTCCAAATTGGTATTTTGATCATGCCTGTCTCCATAAAAAGAATCAATGGTCCTCGGTTTTTTTTGTGTGTGTTCTTCATGTTGGTTAGCCTTTTCCTGGCTTTACAATAAATTTCTGCTTTTGGGGCTCAGGGCTCTCTGTCCCAGCTTTCTTATTCTGGAGATTGTGAGTCTCATTGTTGGTTTTGTGAATTATAGCCTTCAGTTTCCTGAGGTGTGGGGGAGGGGTCTGGCTCCCTGATGTCTCTTTCCCTAGGGTTGCTCTCCAGCCCTGCTGCTCTTCAGCAGTGGTCTCAGCTCTTCGTTGTTTGAACTGGCATCTGGCACTTCCCCTGGGGGAGCAAGAGTATGTCTGGGCCCCTGGTGTTGACTCCTGCTGGCTCTGCCCCTCTGGGACTCAGGAACTTCTACTCTTTGGCCGCTGAAGCCCCACATCTATCTCCTCTGTTCCAGCGTTCTTTTTTTCCGAGGAATTCTCTGGGTGAGGGGGGGAGGGATTAGAGCTATTTAGCTGGCCATTATGTCTCCCGGAAGTTCAAGAAGCCACATTCATACCCTTGGGCTGCAAGCCTCAACAGTTGATGTTTCATGGCCAGTGGCAGTGCGCTGCCTCTCGTCGCTTCAACAGACTGCCGTCCTGTGTTGGGAGGCCTGGGGATCTCCGCTGGTTTTGGGTGCCCAGCTTTCTCCCAGCCTGTCTCCCATGTGGGTTTCCCAGCTGGCCGCTTCTGCTTTGGTGCTGTCTGGAGCAGCTCCGCACCCCGAACACTCTTCAAGCCTACAGATTTGTTCCTTCGGCCTTTCAGACTCTCCTGGCTTGGAAATTTGCCCCACTCAGACTGCTCACGGTTTCTAACTCTCTGAAATCTGCTCAAATTCACTTTTTTATAAGAATCTGACAGACCTTGTGAGAGAGTTCCGGTATGATGCTGTTTTCATGCGGCCATCTTGGCTTTTTTTTTTTTTTTGGTCCTGTTTCTTCTTTCTCATGATTTACTTCATTGGTCATAATTCTTCTCCATAACTTGACTAGTGTGTAAATTAATTCAGTGTGAAGTTATACGTGGAAGTTATATGGGATTCCATGCCGTCTTGGGGAGGGAGGGGGGAAGGGAGGGAAGAAAATCTGGAACTCAAAATTATGTAGAACCGAGTGTTGTAAACTAAAAAGAAAAAAAGAAAAAAGAAAAAAAAGATTCATGGCAAAGGGAGCGAGCACAGTGGTTTTGAAACCAGCATAGGCATCTAGATATAGTGAAGTAAGTCTAAGAGTTCTTGATTTTACATTAAGAAGAAGTGGGTTCAAATCTACCATCTGTTGCTTAGACCCTCTTGGAGCCTAAGCAGTCGCTTTATAGGCTTTTATTAGTTGTCCCCTTTCTATAAATGAGGAGGGAGACATCTTAATTAGGAGAGCTGAGATTTGGACCCATGTCTTCAGAATCCAAATCCAGGACCCTTTTGGCTACATTCCCCCCACCCTGCCTCTATCTCTCCTCTGTCTTTCTCTACATCTATATAGATATCAACCTCTTTCTCTATGTATGTGTATATAGAGCAGGTAGGTGAAGACAGTGGATGAATTGCCAGGCCTGGAGCTAGGAAGACCCAGGTTCAAATATAGCCTCTGATACCTAGTAGCTGTGTGACCCTGTGCGAGTCACTTCACCCTGTTTGCCTCAGTTTCCACATTTATAAAATGAGCTGGAGAAGGAAATGGCAAACCACTTCAGTAACTTTGCCCAAGAAAACCCCCAATAGGGTCATGAAGAGTGGGACAGTACTGAAATGACCAAACAACAACATATACATGAATGTGTGTGTCCTTGCCCTCCTTTCAGAACCATCATGCTCCTATCCATGGTGTAGGCAGTCTAGTCCAGTGGATAATATACTAGTCTGGAGTTACCAGACATGGGTTTGAATTCTGTTGACTCATTACCTCTGACCTCAGGCAAGATGCTTCCCCTCCAAGGTTCTCCATTTCCTTCTCTGTAAAATGAGCCTGTTGGATTTAATGGCTCCTGAGCTCCCTTTTAGTTCTAGCCCTGTGAATCTACTTTTTTAAAAATAATTTATTTTTTATTTTTAGTTTACAGCAGTCAGTTCCACGAGTTTTTGGGTTCTAAATTTTCTCTCCCTCCCTCTTCTCCCCCCTCGCCCCCCCCTCAAGATGGCATGTAATCCAATGTAGGTTCTCCATATTCTTTCACATTAAACTTATTTACTCAACAATCCAGTTGTAAAGAAGAATTATAACCAATGGAATGAATCACGAGAAAGGAGAAATGAAACCAAAAAAGAAGGAAAAAAAGAGAGCAAAAAGTTTGCCTCCATCTGCATTCAGACTCCATAATTCTTTCTCTGGATGTGCATAGCTTTTTCCATCATGAGTCTTTTGGAACTGTCTTTGATGAGAGGAGCCAAGTCTATCAAAGTTAGTCCTCACAGAGACCGTGTGTCTGTAATCGTGTATAACATTCTCCTGGTTCTTCTCCCCTCACTCAGGTGAGTCTTTCCAGGTTATAATGAAGTTCGTCTGCTCTTCATTTCTTATAGCACAATAGTATTGATTTTTAAAGCCCCTTTCCAGACTGCAGCCTGCATCAGGACACTAACAGTCAGATATCCCATCAGAGGGAGCCTCAGTTTGTGCCATTTACCTGTGAGGAATCTGGACCTCTTCATGAAGACTTCACTGAGTGTAGCAATAACTCAGAAGTTAAAAGACTCTTCTTCAACCATCATTTTAAAAAGCGGCATTAAGAGGAAAACAATAAAATAAAACAAATAAGCCACACAAATGGCAAATTTAATTTAATTGAAAAAACTATGTCTAGATCCTGCAAATACAAATGGTGGCCACGGCAGCTTGTACATAAGACTTTCGTTATGCCACTTTGTCTTCCACACAGCTGCCTAAATGATTTTCTCAAAGCATACATCTGGCCATGTCACCCCTGCTGCTCAGCAAACTCCAGTGGCACCCTATTACCTCTGGGATGAAATATAAAGTCTTCTTTTTGGCATTGAAAGCTTTTTTACCAACCTGGTCCTTATTAATCTGTCTCCCCTCCGCCGAGCTCTTCGGTCCGACTCTCCCAGCCTCACTGTTGATCCTTAGATATACTCATCCATCTCCTGTCTCTGGGCCTTTTCCTTTCCCCAGGCCTGGAATTTGCTCTTTTCTCCTCTGCCTCTTAGACTCCTAACTTGGAGAAAGAGAGAACTACTAAAACTTCTTGGAAAAGGAGGAACTGATTGGATTAATCTAGGGCTGAATTTGACAGAAGACATAGATTGGTTCCTTTTGCGCTTGCCCAGGGCCTCTCGCCATTTGGCTTGGGGACCATGGGCAAGTCAGCTTCTTTCTTTGAGGTTTGTTTTGTTTTGTTTTGTTTTTCCTCCACAAAAATTCCAGGGTTGACCCACAGGATCTCTAAGCTCCCTTTTATCTTTGATCATTTTGTGATTCTGATAGGATCTCTCTGTTTACACATTTAGTTTGCTTTATGGAGGAAATAAGTCCCATGGTGGTTTAAGGGAGAAACTATTCATCATAAGGGAGGAAGCAGTGCCTTGGTGGGGTATCTTTGTGTTACTGTGCAATAAGAAAGAATTCAGGCAAATGGAAATAGGACATTCATACACACACGACACACACAACACACAGACAGACAGACAGACAGACACACACACACACACACACACAGATAGACAGACAGACAGACAGACACACACACACACCCCAAACAGCAAACAAAAGAGTAAGTAGGGAACTAGGAAGTCAGCTCTGGGGTTTATATTTAGATGGTTACCAATTCAGAGAGGCTAGGCATAGTGACTTTGTTTTCGCTAGTATGGTGAATTCCCTGGTGAGGAAATTCTGTCTATCCATACATATCAGAACCCTCTCTGCAACTTATTATCTTAGAGATCTGTTTCCCAGTGCACTCAGGGCTGAAGCGACTTGGCCAGGATGACAAAGCTAGTCTTCATCTCTAAGATCAGACCAGGCTTACTTAGGGCCAGACTTAAGGCCACTATAAAGAATGAAACCTAGCTAGAGGTAGGGCCTTGGTCTTGCTGACCCTCATTCTGGTTTGTTCTTTAAAGCTAATTAAAATTATGACTTTGTGTGTGTGTGTATGTGTGTGTGTGTGTGTGTGTGTGTGTGTGTGTGTATGTGTTTAAACATAGTTAAAGCCAGCTATGGAGCCACTGTACCTTGGCTGCTGTGAATAGCTACATTCTACTCTATCTCTTTGGCCCTGGCTGCATGCTTGGTGGCCCAAGGCCTGTGCTAGAGGCCTGCCACAGAGCATGTAAAGTAAGGACACCAATAGCACATTGTAGCCCATCTCATTTCGATGAACATCCTTTCCTTGTGTGAACATTGTCTGAACAGTTTGAAATGGCAGTGGTAACAGCATCAAATTCAGAATCAGGAGCTCTGAATCCAAGGCCCAATTCTACAACTATTTGTGTGAATTTGGACAAATCTGTTGCCCTCACTGGGCCTCAATTTCCTTTTTAGAATAGTGAAGGGGGTGGATTCACAGATCATTCAGCCATCTTAAGTGTCCAAGTCCTGTGTTCTTTTTGGCCTGATAATTCCCTATAAGGAAGATGCCTCTTTTATAGATGAGAAATCAGTTCATTGACTGATTTCTGGGCTGGGGCTGGGACTATAAACCCAGGTCTGAAGCACTTTGTTCCAGACCGGTTGAAGATTGGGAATGCTGGTACTGACTCTGAAGAGCTCTGCCTTCAAGGTCAGAGGACCTACTTCTAAATCTTGTTTCAGTCACTCTGACACCTTCTGCCCTGTACAGTGGCTCTGCTGTCAGAGAACCTGATTTCAGATCCCACCTCTGATCCGTACTGCATCGTATCACCTTTGCCCGGGTACTTCTCCTTCCCAGGACTCGGTTTCTTCACCTGTAATCAAGAAGGTAAAATCGAAGACCTCTTCTAGAATTAGGATTCTCTCACCTCGCATAAATCACTTTCTTAGTTTTCTTCTCTTTAAAGTGAGTAGGTTGGACTCAATAACCCCCTTCTAGCTCTAAATTTATGAACATTTTAATTAGTAATAATCTATATAGTGCTTTGCGGAACACTTGCCGTAAGATAATAGGCCTGAATCCAACAACTCTGGGAGTTAGCTCCAGTTCCCATTTTAGAGATGAGGTAATAAAGGCCAGTGAAGGTTTAGTACTAAATGTTTGAGACGGCATTTGAACTTAGGCAAATCCCACCCAGCTGTCTAGGAGATTACACTGGCTAGGCCTAAGCAGTGATCCGATTCTCTGCCTGGACGGTAAGTGAGATGCCTCCCAATGCACTGATGATCCAGCTGGGATTTGTACAGAGGGAAAGTTTAATGTCATGTTCTCCCTGAGTCAGCTGGAAGAGAGATCTTTGACTCATCTCAAGTCGCTGGCTTCCAAAGCCAAAACATGGTGAAGATGCCGTTTGCTTCATGTAAAAATGTTTACTCATTTGAAATACAATGCCTCTTTAACAAAAGCACCCTGGCGACAAGTTGTTTAGATCGGCACAGCTAATAAACTGTCATGTCCTGTTCGCCTGCACTGGAAAAAGCCTAGCCTAGTTACCCAGTGTTTGGCACTATAAATCATTGTTAACAAACCGTAATTTGCTGAGCAGCCTAATGAATGATCTCCAATTTTCCCTCAGTAATTAGCTCCACTAACTATCCTGTGAGAGGGGACGGATGCATTCCATCCACCTCAGCTCTGCTCTCCATCCTCCTCCTGTCCAGTCTGCAGAAATGAACCTCCCCCCCCCAACAGAGACACTCGCTGCTCATAAATCCTGAGGCAGAGATGGCGGCCGTTTTCAAGTAGGAGCCTTGCCAAGGGTGATGACTGTCTATTAGGGCTTATAAACTTTAATGGAAGAGCAGATTGGGAATGGAGTGGTGGAGCCAGATAATTGCAGGGTTTCCTGTCTAAATGGGGTGCGTGAGGTAGGGGTCTTTGGTTTCCAGGAGCCGTTGAAAATCCAGCAAGCCTTATAACTGCTAACGGCCCTGACGCAGGAAGGACTCACACTTTGCGCATTCATTATGGCTCTGCTGAACCAATTTCGAGGACTATTTGTTGACCAGCATATGACTGTGCAACGCTCTTGAATTAGCAAGACACATGGCCCTAAGAACTCATTTGGAGTCCAGAATATCCTCGGTTTTTCCTCCAAGACTGTCAAGCCTTACTTTTTTTTATTTTTTCTCCTCTATCCCATGGAGTGTTTTCATCAAGGTCGAGAAGGCCATGTTCATAACAGTGTTACTACTGCTAAGAGCAAACATAGACCTAATCCTTGAGATCCTGGTGCCATCGGCCATAAATGTAGAAATGAAAGGTACTTCAGTGGCTTTCTGCCTGTTCACATTCTTTTCCTTGAGAGTCCCAGCTTCCCTGTCAGTGAACTTCTGGTGTTGGCTCCATTTTGCAGATAAGCAAAATGAGGATCATGTAGTTAAATAACTCACGCAGGTTCACAAAGCTAGGAAGTGTCAGAGTGGGGACTCTTGGAATATCTTTGCATTCATCTGCAAGCATTTATTAAGCACCTACTATGTGCTGCCAGGCATTGAAGCATATACATTCAAAGCATGAAACAAGACCTGTTGTCAGGGAGCCTATGTTCTAATTTGGCAGTTGGGGGTGAGAGGCGGACAAGTGAGTGGAGGAGCAGTGAGTGTATACTGAATAATATGAAGTGGATAAACACAAGTAAATACAAAGTAGTTCCGTGCAAACTTGTTTAGAGGAAAGGGTCTAGCATTTGGGGGGAATCAGTAAGGAAATTTGAGATCTGTCCTAAACAAAGAGAGAGATTCTTTTCCACACTTATTTTCTGATGTGGGTGTGGGTGTGTGTGAATCTTTTGTGCCACCCAGAATCTCACCCCTCCATCCATCCAATATTGCCTAACTTAAGAGTATTTTTCCCACGCTGGTGCCATTACACATTTGTCCAATGACTTACTGTCATATGTTTCTGCCATCTAGTGGTAAATGGGAACTTTCAGACTATCCCACCCAGAGCTTAGCCCCAAGTCCATGAACTCCAGTGGAGGGAGGTTGCATGTTTTGCCTTCGTACCTGTAATTTTACCCTTGATGAAGTCCTTCAGCCTGTACCGATGCCAATCTGGTTAGTCGCAGAGAATTTATCTGACTCCTTAATTCTTTAGTGACTTGGCCAGGGTCACATAGCCAAGAAGTAGCCCAGTCAGGACCTTGAACCCAGATTTTCCTAACTACCGAGACTAGATTTCTATCAGCTACTCCTTGGATGTCTCTCAACACAAGAAGCTCATTCGGAGGGGAGTGTGTGTGTGTGTGTGTGTGTGTGTACATAGACATGTTTAACATAGACCCTTTCCAATAAACATCAAAGCTCCCTGTTAAGTGCATTATAAAAAATGTTTTATTGACTGTTAACAAGAGAAAGTATCCATCTTTTTTACTCCGCTAGAATGTCACTAACATAGACCATTACTCTTCACTATTGTTAGGATGATTTTAATGTTTTCATTTATATTATCTTGATCACTGTTGAAACACTGAGTTTGAGTCCCTCTCCTGACATGTAGTGGCTGTTTGGGAAAGTCCATTAACCCCTTAGAGCCCCTGGGTAAGTCTCTGAGATTATAAGTAGCAGAGTATGTGCCAATCTATATTTTTAGAGGTAGTTTCCTCACCTAAAAATTCCCTATGCCAAGAAAAGTGTAGGTAGAGTTTAAAAAAGGGAATTGTAGTTCTCCTTCTTTTGGCTCTTCTTTCTTCCCTTTGTCTCACTTCATACAATTCTTATTTCTTATCTTTTTCCCCCTGTCATTCATTCTGCCTTGCATTATGGATTGTTTCATTACCTTCATATGCCCTAGATAGCCTTCCCCAATCGTCGGGCATACAGACACAGAACTAAAAGGATCCTAACTGATCATCTGCCCATTCATTTTCCATGAGATAGCTGAAGCCCAGATATATTAAGTCATTGTCCAAGGTCATGTGAGTTTTTTGTTTCTTATGTTTTTTTCTGTTTGTTTTAGAAACAAACGAAACCTTTTCTGTCAAAACCAATTTCCAGAAACTTGCCTATATCATTATAAGACAGGAAACTTACTGTGAATTAAATATTTGTTAAACAGAGCAATACTTTCCCTAAGGGAGGAATAATTCCTCTTTTTGTCACACCTTAAGTATTACCTGAATGCTTTCTTCACAACCATATTGGGAAAAAGACAACATTATTGTTCCCTTTTTACACATGAAGACGCTGGAAGCTGTTTTGCCCACACAGCCAGGGAGTATCAGAGCCATTGATTTGTACTGGAGTATCCTGAGAGTAATGCACTACACCAGGCTAGCAGGTTTGTTTTGATGTAGATGTGATATGAGATACTAGTCTATTTTAGGGTTTTTTTTGTGTATATTGTGATACATTGGGGTCACTTGCCTAATCACCATGGGCAAAACGTTTATGATTATTCCATGAAACTTGGACCTACCTTGGACCTAAAGGCAAAGGATTAGAATAGGGGGTGACTTAGATTTCTTCTCTTTTCTCTATGCTTCAAGACAGTCAGTGAGACTAAAAATGACATTTCGTAAGTTCCCTCTTCGTTTTCCTCTTGGATGGAATAGCTTGGGAATCTTTGTCAGTTAAAGAAATCAATACATTTACATATACATATACATAAAATATATTTGACTGCAGGTTATATCGTTAGTAAGTATGCAGTAGGGATGAGGATCATGTATTTAAGGAAGGGACCTCAGAGTCCAGTAGAGACAACGAAAATATTAAAATGGTCTTCAAAAATGTGTGGCGTTCAACTACAAGTTGAGGAAAATGTTTGGGTCCCAAAGATCATTTTATTTGGCTTTTGAAATATTCTAAATAAAGGTAATGTTTAAAAATGCATCTAGATCAGCACAATTATTGAAGTTTAGGAAAATTATTAGAATCTAACAAGTCAGGATGATTGTATGAAAATACCCATGATAATAATCATAGATATCCCCATGGTATAATGGTAAATATACTGATGGTACTGCATCATGAAGTTCTAAAAATAGTAGCCATAGTCTTCTAGCACTGGCCCTCCCTGGCTGAGTGACCTTGGAGAAGTCATTTCTTCCTTGATAGGGTCTGATTTCTTGTTATGTAAAATGAGAATATTGAACTACATGATCTCTCCAACTCTAGCCCTGGCATCTTGTTATTTTCTGTAATCTCCATTTTGTTACACACCTGGGTACTCAGATTTCTACGTCCTTTTCTTTATCTTTCAGCTTCTTATATATGAATCTCACTCGCTTCTTAGTCATTGGCTTAAACCCTATTTTCATACCTGTAATTCTGCTGTTGATCTAGAGTCTAGATTCTAGAGCAGGCCACCCACTACCTTTACAACACCATTAAGACCATTGGTCTTTGCGTCACCCTGTAGCTAAATCTTCCTTATGTACATCTCTCCCCCCTCCCCCATTGCAGTGAAACCTTAAGAGTAGGGACTGTTTCATTTCATTTTTTTTTATTTATATCTTCAGCACTTACCACAACACTTGGTATACAGTAAGCAGTTAAATACTTCATTCATCCGTTCATTTGATATATATTACTATTCCTTGACTTAAAGCTCATTTTCTGGCCTCCGTGTCCATGTATGGCCTTGGAAGACTGGCGTTCCTCTGGTTTCTTGCTAGTGTCACTGAGGCTGAACTTTTCAGGCATTGTAGCAGTTGTTTTCTATCATCGTTTAATACCTTAAAATGAATATATATTTTTAAAAATAAAGTTAAAAATAAAACACCTTTAATTTTTTGGCAATGTCCTCTTCTAAATGTTATAAGGCTTCTTCACTTAGAAGATATGTTGTGCTATCCTCGATAACAAAATTCTGTCCATCAAACCTGTTTCATTACAGAGTACATATAATAGATTTACTTTGCACTCCTTTTACAGACTGTTATTTTTCATCAGTCTAGAGTACATTCATCTTGGCTCATCAGCTCTTTGGAAGCATATAAATTATTTTTCTATTTTTTTTCTTTATCTCTCTTCCTTTTTTCTCCTCCTCCCTCCCCCCACCCCTTATCGTCTATCATGTGACACAAATTGGGACCATGAGTCTGAATAATAAAGGATTGCCTCACTGATTGCTAAACATATATTATAGTGCATTTAAACTCATTTCAGGTCATTGTGTTTCCAATTAGTTTGATTGCAAGCAGTTAAGTTGCCATGTATAAAGCCTTCCTCTCAGAGAGAGACTCAGTTTTAGATCTGGAAAATTGAATGCTTGACACTATTCTATGTACAGAACATATTCTTAATCTTTTGGAAAAGGACCTGGGCCTCTTGTCAGTAGGAATAAGCATCGGAGAAGAGACAGGGTCAAGTCGGATTGGAACTGCACAGCTGTTCTAATGGCTGGCTTTCTATCAGAGGTTTTCTTGAATTAAGAAAAAAATTGACTTCATCATAATTCCCAATCAAGTAGATCTGCTCCTCTGCCATCATTATTTATTCAATAATTCATTAATTCATTCAGGCATTTATTAAAGATCTGTCATGTGCCAAGTGACAGGCAGAATGGACTAGAGACTAGAGAGTTGACATCTCAGAAGACCTGTGTCAAAGGTCCAAAAGACCCTTGTTCAAGTTCTGTCTGGTCTGTGCTTGACTTAGGGGAGAGCCACTTAAACTCTCAGGTCCTCAGGAAACTCTCTAAGACCTGAAGTTGCAGAACAAGTCCTATGTACATTGGTGGAGGGTGGTTTTTTTTTTCCACTTACCAACTTTTTTTTCCTCCTCACTTAAAAAAATTCCTCATTACATGTAAAACAATTTTTAACATTCTTTTAAAAGAATTTTGAGTTCCAAATTCTATCCCTCCTTCCCTCCCATCTCCTCCTTGAGAAGGGACACAATTTGATATAGGTTGTACATATGCAGTCAAGAAAAACATATTTCCATATTGGCCAAAAAAAAAACCCAAGAAAAATAAAGAATATGAAAAAAGTACGCTTCAAATGCATTCAGACTCCATCTGTTCTTTCTGTGGAGGTGGATGGCATTTTTCTCATGAGTCCTTTGGAATTGTCTTGGATCATTGTATTGCTGAGAAAAGCTAAGTCATCCACAGTTGATCAACAAGAATCTTTTTTTTTTCTTTGAAGTATCTTCTATATCCCAGGCACCATGTTAGGTGTTGTAGGTCCAACTATAAAGATTCAATCTCTACTGGCAGTGAGATCACAGATCAGATTAAAAAAAATAAAGAACATTAGGCATGCTTCTAGAAGATAAGGAGGCACAGAATGAAACAGGGTGGGATAGGGGAAGAAAAAAGGGAATAAAGAGCAGGTCTGTTGCTCAAGGAGCTCACACTCTAGAATACAGTTTTTATTTGTGAGTGGTGAAAATATTGGAACCTCTAGTGGACAGAATGGTGGATGCATGAATATAGAGAGCCCAGGTTTAAATCTTGATTGTAGCACTTTCTTTTCCTGTTTGTGGCCTTCTCTTTCCTCCACTATAAAATGAGACAGTTGCACTAAGTGACCTGTAAGGCCCATTCCAGATCTAAATATAATATAAAGGTCAGCTGTCATTATTAATGATCATTCATGTTATGCCCGAATACTTCCATTGATAAGAATCTCACTTGTTGATGTAGTTATCCATTCCATATTTCAATTTCTTTTTTTCAAAGCCAGAAAGCTCTCCTCTATTCACTAGGCCAGTCTAATGTGGACCAAGAGAAACCCCCTCTCCCCTTTTATCTATACAGTGAAGAGATAAACACTATTCCTTCCTGTCACTGAGGGTAGGCCTGAATACCACAGGAGAAAAGATAACAAAAATTGACTGTCCAGAGTTGAGTAGAGTAACGTGGTCTTCTAATCTGCTCTGGAAATGTAGTCAAGTATCATTCATTCCTATATGTGTGACCCTGGATAAGTGACTTAACCTCTCTGACCTTCTGTTTTCTCATCTGGAAAATAAGGTGCTTGGACTCAATGGCCTGGAATATCTCTTCCAGCTGGGAGTCCCAGTGGGTTCTCAAATGTACCAGAAAATGCAGTATGAATTATCCTGACCTGTATTCATATATATATATGATTCTGTCTATCTACAGAACACTTCCTTTTCATTCCCACTCTGCTTTAGTGGAGGTCCTTAGGAAACCTCTTTCAGTGGATAAATCAGACTCATTATAATTAGCATATCAATTGTTTGTGAAAGGGTGCTTCTAAAAAGCTGGAGGGTGCTCAGAAACAATTTACTCTCTTAAATGGTTAAGGCTATCTTAGAGACACATTAATACTAGTTGTACTGTCTTTGAACAGAACCTTTGGGAGCCCAAGTAATTTTCAGGCAAGCCTCATTCTGTAGGGTTGTTGTCACTCTGAGGTTCAAAGGGACCTGTTTGAGTAGATAGCTTTCTAGCCATCCCTAAAGATGGCCTTAGTAACCCAACCCAATGACACTACTGGCTGTATTCAGTTACTGCACTGGCCAAAAGCTGGGAATTCTGAGAGTATCCTTCTAGTCTTTGAGGTACTGGAAGAGTTTAGGCAAGACAAGACCTTTGCCTTTAGGGAGTCATAAGACACCAACACAGAGCTATGGAGATTAGTTAGCAGATGGTGTTTATTGTCCAGTGGTGCTGACTCTCCGACCCCAGTTGGGGGTTTCTTGGCAAGGATACTGGAATAGTTTACCATTTCCTTCTCCAGCTCATTTTACAGATGAGGAAACTGAGGCAAACAGGGTGAAGTGACTTGCCCTGGATCACCCAGCTAATAAGTGGCTGAGGCCATATTTGAATTCAGATCTTCCTGACTCCCAGCCCAGCGCTCTATCCAAGTGCTGCCTTCACGGGTGTCAGGTACTTACTATATGTCAAGTACTGTGATAGGCTGTGGGAGAGATGAGGACAAGACGAAAATGGCAGTTTTTGTGCTTCAGCTTACATTCTATCAAGGGAGAAGACATATATTTAAATACATTCCCCTCCCAAAAAAGGGTTTTTTTTGAGGGGCGGAGAATCGCTAGTAGATCAGGGAGGGAATGAAGAAGGGCCTCATGTAGAAGACAGTGCTTCAGTCTGCTTTGAAGGAGACGAGTGATTCTAAAAGGAAGGGGTGAGAAGACACTGAATTCTATGAGCGAGGGTCAGCTTGTTTAAAAGTATGAAGGGGCTTATTGGAGGGAGATGGAAGGTCACTCGTGATCCATAGCAGGAAGGCCAGTGTGTTTGAACCAGGAAGTGGATCAAAGGCAATGATGTAGAATGAGATTGGCATGGTACCTCGGAGACTTATAGAGCATCAGTAAGCTAAGGTTTGATTTTTCATTGAATTGAGAAACCTTGCTAGGAGTTCCTGAGCTATCCATGTTTTATGACACATTAGCTTAGCAGAAAATAGTTTATATTCTGTATCACCTTATGGTTTAGAGAACACTTTGTGGCCAATAACTAGTATTCGTCGTGGATCCTTTGTCTTTTTTCATTTTCATATTTCATCTTTCTCTTTCTTTCCTTCTCTCTCTTCTCCTTGCCTTCTCTCTCTCCTTCTTTCCTTTTCCTCCCTTCCTCCTTTCCTCCCTTGCTTCCTCCTTTCCTTCCTTCCTTCCTTCTATACTGTCTACCCCCTTTCAGAATTCTACCATCCTCTCCTTGTCTGAACTTAGTGGAGCACTGTTTGAAGAAAGGGAAAGTATTTTGTTTCCTTTTTTTCCACTCCACCAGCAGATATGTCCGTTTTGCTGAAGTTCCTTCAGACATGAGATTCAATACTCATTACAAGAGGTACCTCGCAAGGGTTTTGTTTTCATCACCCAGGATGATGATGGCCCCTACCCTTGTACGTCTTGTTCTTCTCAATATGTGATACTCTCTCTGGGCACCGTCCTAGAAATAGCTTCTCTGCAGCCTCCCATTCCCTTCCTGCCTCCCTGCTTTGGAAGTAGGCCACCCCCCTCCTGTAGCCCCCAGCAAGCCCGCACATGCATTGACCTGCTTCCAACAGAGGCTGCGTTGCCTCCGCCATGGGTGGTTGGAGAGCTTTCTCCATCTCATGGCCCTTTGTCAGATCTGCAGAGTCCCATGATTGGACCTTGGGAAGCAAACACCTCCTGTTTTGCAGAATTAAGGTGGGAGGGGGGTGAGAATTGCATATGAAAGAGCCCAATCCTCTTTTTGCCGCCTTTTATGTTAGAGCTCAAAATTGCTGTCTGATAAAATGTAGGACACCAGATTGAATTACTTCATTGAGCCACTGCTGTCCTCTGTTAATGGTAATTGCACGGATATAGCGGTCTTTCTCGGCAACATCTCAGATATTTACCTCCTACTGTTTTTCAATTCAAACCTTTGATGAAAATATTCCCAGTACTTCTTTAAAGCAGACGTCCAACTGTCTTTCTTGACAAAAGCAAGGTCTCTAAATCAGATCCTGACAATCTGTGACACAGCGGTCTATCCAAATCACCCTTTACCTATGTCTCCATGTCATTTCCTGAAGAAAAAAAATGTCCATCAAAGAAACATTTCTGAAGGCTTTGGGAGCTTGGAGGTGGTGCAGGGGGACCACGAGAAAAAGAAAGATTTCCAGTCTTGGGTTGAGGGCAAAGGATTCACGAAGGACTTGAACTGGACACGCACATGCACATGTACACGCACACACAGCTTCCAATAAATGTTTTGAGAATTCTTTATCTTAACAGAGATTATTTTGAGGTTATTACTGTTCCCAACCTATTGGGAAGAGTGAAATACGGTTCTGAAAGCTGTTACTTTCAAAGTGACGGAGACATAAACAATAAAATACGGCTAATGTTTTTTTTTTTCTTTTTAACTGTACCCAAGGGTTGACTTGAATCCAGGCATACTTGGGAGTTTATTCCCTTGTCACTGGCCCTTCTCTATTTTAGTTCCTACCCCTTCTCCTAAAGAAAGGAGAATCTTCTAGTCCCAGCCAGAATCCCTGGAAATAATGGTCTGGGTATGCACCAAGATCAGTTTTTCCTTTGACTTGCTTTCTGTGGGTGAATTGCAGGGCTGACCACTTGGAAATCCTCCATGGCTTGAAGCACAGAAGGTGAAGATGGTCTTCGATACCCAGTGGTCACTCTGACTAGCTACAACAGGATGACACTCCTTTCCAGACTCTCTCCCTCTGTTATCTCTTTGTGCTCCACACAGTTGGAAGTTCCATCCCCACCTTTTTTTTTTTAAATTGGGGAGCTACCTTGGGTAATCGCTTTTTTGGAATCAAATCACAGCATCAGATGCTTGTCTGGTTGGTTAGCATTTAGAGCTGTGGGAAGCCAGAGATATTGTCAAGCTATCTGAGCTCCTCTGGAGATGAGCCACCACCTCTGCCCACCCACCCACCCGCCTTCAGAGTGCTGGTGTCTGAGCAGCAAGCCACAGGGCTGTAGAACCGCTGTACCCTCTTGTGCCAACCTGTTTCCTTCCTCCCGATAGAAACCATGTTGCAGAGTGTGCCCGGTGAAGACATTGGAACCTTCCCCAGTCACCCAGGCAGTGCCTTTCAAAGGAAGGTCTTCCACTCCTGTGGTTTCATCAAAGCCTTGTCCAGCACTGGGGGAAGGAAAACAAGCAATACCTTGCACAGAGCATTAGAGAAGGAAGTGGAGCAAGATTTTAAGAGATTGAATGCCCTCCTTACAATTTTGGCATCAAGCTTTTTGAGTTATCAAGAAAAGCAGGAAGATGGAGAAAGGAAAGAAGAGAGATTGAAGTGGGTGGGGGTGGTGGAAGAGAGAGGCAGAGACAGAATAATTAGATTGGGAGTACCATACTGCATTGTTGCAAGTGAGCACAGTGGGCTTTGAAATGCTGACTCTTGGCACTGTCCATTTTCACAGAACATATGTATGAAAGAATATATACAGAGACTTTTGGAAGAATCTTTTGCTGCCTTGATAAGGTTCCTAGTGGTAGAGATTTTGTCCATTAGAGATGCCAGTTTCTGAGAGCCAACCAAGTTTATCTCTCTCTGGCCATGGATGGCCATCTACCCTGTGTTCCCATGGTTTACATTCTTGTCTAGTTGCAGTAACCCCAGTGAGAAATCAAGGGTTAGGTGGAGGCTCCAGGGAGAGGAAAATGACTAATTAATTCACCAGAATGGGAGAGAATGAATGAGCAAACCTATATCTTTCTAGATTAGAATCTAGAAACAGACTAAATTCTGAGTTTCAGGCCTGAATTGGGGTGAAGTGACACGTAGGCATTGAGAAGGATTCTTGCACTGCTTTTTTGGGGATATCTGGTCCATTTCCCTTCTACAGCATGACTCTCTGGGTGTCCTTGGTTGGATCTCTTTTCCACTCTGGGCCTGTGTCCTCATCTCTAAAATAAGGTTCTTGGACTAAATGACCTCTGAGGGTCCTTCATGTTCTAGATCGATGGGCATGTGCTCTTCCATGCCTGACCCTTTCTCTGCACTCCAGGTTGTCTTTCCAGACTTACCACCCTCCTTCATTCTCTCTTTCGTGCCGCTAAATAGAACTTCTTACTGTCCATTGCACAAGACACTGTCTTGCCTCCATGCTGTTGTCAAGGCTGTTCTCCATTACTAAAAACCATTCCTTACTCCTGTGTGCCCCAATTCTGAGCTTCTTTCCAAACTTAAAACAAGCAACATCTCTAGCCTGAGACCTTTCTGATTCTACCAATTACTTCCAAAATATCTCCCCATTCCCTACCACCTCCCAGATTATCTTATTCGATGTCACATGCATTTTTATGTGGTCATATACATTTGTGTTAGATCCCCTGATAGAATGGAATTTCACTGAAGGTAAGAAGATGTTTCATTTTTATTTTTGTCTCCCTAGTGCCTGACGCAAAGTAGGCATTTGATAATGGTACGTTGAATGATTGAGGTGGTAGGGATCAGGAGGGCACTGTGGTGTCTATCTAGGGCACCCCAAAAGGTCTTTACTTAAGTTGAATTTTGACTTTGTAGGGACTGTCCAGCTGGTGTCCTTTTGTCTCTTCTTGACTCTAGTCAACCTGATTCCCAGCCTAACAGCTCTCTTTAAGGCAGGGGGAGGTTCTTAAATATGCTTTGTTTTTAAACACACATATATGTATGCATATTTACACACATATATAAATGTTCACATATATGCATTTATATGTGAATTTATGCTTATGTGTATATGTATACACATATGTATGCATATACATTATAGGTATTGATATGATATAATATGATAAAATATAATATAACACTTGTCTTTCTGTAGCTGTGTCCTTGGGGCACCGCGTAGTATCTGAATGATGGGTGATTCATAGGGAATTCCTGTGTTACCGGATTCCTCACTTCAACTCCTACCATATGCTTTCCATGGGTTTGACCTTGAGGATACACCTTTCCCTCTAGGCCTCTTTGTTCCCAATGTGGCTTACTTTATTCGTGGGCCTGAAGATTCCGTGATGAAAGGCAATGCGTAAATAACAAAGATGTCTGAGTCCTGTGCTCTTTATTGCTGTTAATAAGGCCATGTTACCTATTTCTTATGCGATAAAACCCTTTAAAAATGCTTTGGATAAATAGCTTTCTTTTTTATTTATGGCTCTCCTCAGCTGTGATTACTTTTGCAGCAGCGTCAACCTGCATCCTATTTTAATCAGTTTCTCCTAGATGCTTTCATGATTTATGTCCTGCAGATGGTTTCAGGCTCCCTCAGAATACTCCGTAGGAAATACTGCTTTCTTTAAGGCAAATTCCAGGACACCCGCCATTAGGTGACAATGATATGCCCTCATTTGGAGCAGGTGATGCTATCTTGTCCTGCAGAATTCCCCCACATGTGTTAGAAGAAGTGATTATCCACCGTCTGCTCCCCATCTCACTGACTGGACAGAGCTGAGTGAGGCTGTCAGGAGATGCTGGTGAGACCTTTGTGCAAAGCCAAGTGTGAAACACATGTGGTTAGACTTAGATGAATCCGGATGTCAATCAAACCTCCATAAAACGGTGTCAAGGGGAATTGGGGAGACTTTTACATTTCAGGAAAAAGAGATGTTTTGCCTGGGCCAGAGGATGAATAAATTTTAAAGAAAACTTAAAAATTTAAGAGCTTAAAATACATATATTCAGATAGACAAAAAGACATATACACATACAATCCTATTTGAGGAGTCTTTAAACAGAGATGTTTGGGGAAAAGTGTTGTTTCTGGTAGATAGCGGAGGAGAAAAATATTCTTTGGAGGAATGTGGGTTTTCTCATTTGGTGTTTTGTTTGCTCATTTCAGTCATGTCTGACTCTTCATGACCCCATTTGGTGTTTTCTTCGCAAAGATAGTGGACTGTTTTGCCTTTTCCTTCTCCAGTTCATTTTACAGATGAGGAAACTGAGGCAAACAGTTGAGTGCCCAGTGTCACACAGCTAGTGAGCATCAGAAACCAGATTTGAATTTGGGAAAATGAGGCTTCCTGATTCTAGGCTACTGTACCACCTAGCTGCCCTTCATTCAATACAGTTGTGTGTGTGTACACACAGATTTTTGTATATATGTATGTATAGATTGTATGCATGTATATAAAATTTATATTGTGCAGGTGTATATGTGTATATGTATTGCACACATGTATGTATATATACTGTAGCTATCTATTACAATGTATATCCATACATACTACATATATGTATTTATACACACATATATGATCACTAAGACTTGTGCGTATAAGTACTATGTATACGTACATGTACAAGTATACATACACACATACATAACAAATAGACATGCACATTCTGAGAGAGAATTTTGATAATGCATGTGGCACTGAACAGGCTGCTTTATTTATTATTTGTATTATTTGTTGCATTTGCAGCTGGGAACTTCAAAAATCCGGTTTCATTTTGTCACCAAATCATTAGCTCTGATATCTAATGCCAGATGGTAGTAGACTTATTAAGGTCCTGATGTATCTGGCAAAAATAATCTCTATCTCTGTAGCTGATTGTCTGTTATCAGTGCTAATGGAGTTGAGAGTTGGCATAGATCATTTGAAAGAAAAGGTATTTCAGAAATCTCGTATGTTTGCTTCAGAATGCATTATGATATTTTCAGCTGTTTTGTCTTCCTAATTTTTGTTTCCTTAGATTAAAGTGAGCACCCAGCATATTGTAGGTGCCGAATAATTTTTTCATCGAATTGAATTGAACTGAGTCTGTATCTACATTTTCTGAGATGTTAATTAATGGAATGGAGAAGGTGGGGTGGAGAATATAGGACTCCCTGAAGGATATTTCAGGTTTTATTCCAGAGCCTTCTGTGTACCTTCAGGACAATGCCTTCTCTTATCTGGGCCTGAAGTTATCAACCAGTCCTCATCCAAACAAGACATTATGCACCTATAAAAATGACTGAGGTCTAAATGAAGAGTGTGGGCTATAAGACCTATGAGGAGATTTCAGCTTCTCAATCAATGCTGTTCCTATATGATCTGATATAGAAAAGCCAGGCTAAGAATAAAATTATGCTCAGGACCACCCACAAAGTGGTCAATCTGTAGGTGACTATTTTGAAAATTGCTTATTCATACTCCATTGGGTAGTTAAGGTGACCAGTAGTCTAAAAATTAATTTATGAAATAATCTTGGTATTACTTTTTAAAATGATCTTTATTCATTTGTTTGTTTTGGTTAAGGCCTTTAAATTCATTGGAAAGTTGAGTTTGAAGTCAAAAGACCTGAGTTCAAATCCTACTGTTGATCCTAATAGTTGTGTGACATTGGGCAAATCATCTAAGCTTGCTGGACTTCAGTTTCCTCATTGGCAGAATAAAAGGAGTGAATCTGCTTCCCTTTAATATCTGAGATCTAGGTTATGATCCAAATGTTAGGACCTCTAGATGTAGCTTTTTATTGGAATGAATTATTGAGTGAACTCTGTTTCTCTCACATTAGATACTAAAGGAAAAAAAAAACCACAACTCATTGACACACGGCCCTGTTGGCTCTTGACCTCCTCGTGGCACTTTTGGAGTAAATGAGGACTTTTAGACGCTCTATTCCCAGAGCCTTGGCTCATTGATTTATACTGGAAAAGATTTTAGAGGTCATTGAGTCAAATTTCCTCATTCAAAATAGTAGGAAACTGAGACCTACAGAGTTTGTCACTTTCCTGGAGTCACAAAGGATGTTGCAGTGCTGATAGTTCAACCTGAGTCCTCTGGCTCCCAGTCCCTGCCTATCCTGTACACCACACAGACCACATCACGATGGTGAGAGGTCCCAGCTAATTCTGAATCAGCCATAATATGGTTCTAGAAAGAATTCCTAATTCTGCCCTCTTCCCGTTTTATCTCCCAAATTCACCATCCTGTATTCAACTGTGCTACTTGGGGCTAACGGTGGTAGGAGCAGAGTTTCTGCTCAGTGCTACTGAGACATTTGCAAAGGTCCTTGATCTGTGTTTGACACTGCTGCATTTAAGAAGACATAAAACTGTGTTTATTCCCCCTAAACTAATCATGCCTGTTGTAATATTTCGAAAGAAACAGCATTTTTCCCCCCGGATTCTTCCTTGACAGAGCTGTGATTTGTAATAATCTTGTCATGCCAAGCTCAAAATAATGCTAAATGAAGACATTTGTTGAAGGGAATGATTGTAAATTACATGCAAATTCAAACTCTGCTGGAATTAATCAATACTGGAACAGATCTCGTGCATTCCTGATATAATCCAATCCCATGGAGTCCACATTTCCATGGGAATTAGGCATTTATTTTGATTTAAACCTTTCTTCTCCTTCCTTGAAAACAAAATTCTGGTTTTGGAGTCTTTAAACATAGAGTTCTTTGGGGAACAGTATTGTTACTGGGGGGTAATAGAGGAGGAGAAAAAAGTCTTTGGAAGAATGTGGGCTTTCTTGTTAACTGTGCTTTGTTCGATCTCTCTCTGTGTCTCCGTATGCTTTTCTCTTTCTCTTTGTCTCTCTCCCTCTTTGTCTCTCTCGGTCTTTGTTTCTGTTTCTTTCTAGTTTGCACAAAGTTTGAGTGACCATTTTTTTAAATTGAAAGATTACACTTCATCCACTGACAAACTTTAAATTTAAATCTCTCCTTGGAGGCTTTTTCTAGTAGAACCATAACCGTCTCCATTGTCTTCCCTGGCCTAGTGTTTCTTCCTCACTACCTTGAAGTCCCATTCTCAGGTAAGCAGATCATTACCTCTCCAGTTCTCCTTCCTTTTTACTTCTGCAGTGGGTTCTATTTACACAGGCCATTGGGTTTCTGAGCCTGAGAATGAACTATAGAGTTATTGCTTTTTATGATGTGATTGGCCCATTACCTGCCCCCACTTTTTGCAAAGCTATTAACTTGAGACATGCAAATGAAAGAGTCTGTCATCAATAATACCCTGTGTTTCAGATGGTCCAAGTGATCAGTGTCATATCTATAACTAGTATGTCAACTAATATGAAACCTACCAATGAATCATGAGCCTTCTTCAGACCTGCCATCTTTGTAGCACATCCTATGACAATTCAGATGTAGTGATGTTTCATCCAAAGCGTTTTCTTCCAGGGTGGGTGGGTTGAAAGGGGCAATCATATACTGGATACATTTCTCCATTGGAAGGCAATCGATCCCATTGCAACATGATGTAGTAAGACAGGCAGTAGATAGAGCTCTTGCCATGGTGTCTGAAGACTCCTGGATGCTTATTAGAGTTGGGTCCAGGAAAGAGATCATGAATGTGCTAGAGAGATATATCTTGCCTTGCTCACTTACTGGCTGGGTGACCCTCTTTGAGATGATAACCTTTCTGAGCATCCACTTCCTTATTTGGAAAATGGAAATGATAACACCTGTAGTATATATTTCCCAAGGTTGTTTTGAAGATCAAATGAAATAATAGGAGTAAATGTTTTACACTTTCATATTGTGAACTTCTTCCTATAAATCTCAACTCTTATCACCATTATCCTCCCAGCTGCTAGTGCCTCCCCTCCAAATACCTTGGATCTATTTCTTCATATATTTTACAGATGAGTTTTTCTTCCAGATGAGTGTTGACATCGTTCCCCAACTTTCTATGCCCATGAGGCAGCATGGGGAAATGTAGCAGTTTTCAAAGTATGGTCTGCAGACCTTTGAGAGTCCCTGAAACACTTCCAGAAGATCTCCCTGATCAAAAATATATTCATAATAATTCAAAACCAGTACCACCTAATTGCCTATAGAGCTCACATGAAAGGATATACTGCAAAGATATCAGGTCTGAAGAAGGCCCATGATTCATTGGTAAGTTTCATATTAGTTGTCTGACAGTTACAGATATGATACTAATTTATAATATTGGTAAAAACTGATAGGGGGAACCCTACAAAGAAAAGTTTTTTGGGGAGTTCCTCAATAATCTTTAACAGTATAAATGGTTCTTGAGATTTTAAAAAAATTGAGAACTGCTGGTTAAATGAATAGAGATGGCCTCAAAGCCAGGAACACCTAGATTCAAGTCCCATCTCTGACTTAAACTGGTTGTGTGACCTAGGAATGGCAGTTAAGCTCTTGGTGCTGTAGGCAACTCAAAGATATATATGCTGAAGAGCACCAATTTGTGATTTTAGAGAGAATTTCCTCATTTGGAAGTTCCCTCTTTCACTGGTCGAGTCCCCAACCCTCTCTCTATTTGGAAAGTTGTCATCTGTTTATTGTGAAGTCACAGGTTCAATCCTTGACCCTCTCTTTACTTGGCAAGTGAAAGTCTTGCATTTACTGACCAGTGTCCTTTCTGCGCCCTTTCTGTCCCATTAATAGCACATAATTTACACTGATTAAAATTATCATAATGAGTGCTGATATATCTGTTGTCTACTTCTCATTTTTTTATTATCAATTACTTATTTACTTAATTCAGGACTGAGATTTTTTTTCCCCTATTGGGTGCCATAAATTTTTCTCAGTTCAACTTTTCTATCTTTCTACTCATTTTGATCTTTTCTCTGATAATGTGTCAGTTTTTATGACTACATTTCTGTGATTCACAAATGACTCCCACATAAGTAATGGATCATTTCTTGTATGTTAAAAAAAATTTCATTGTTTTTGCGATGTTATTCAGTGTTCACCATGTCCAGTCCTTGAGGGAGGAACTACTTATGATTTAAAAGAAGGATAAGTATGGGGGCTGCACATTTTGAGCATCTCTCATGCCTTATTCCTAGCCCATGTACGTGATCCATTCTATTTCTCGCCATCTTCACCTTTGATACAGATCGATAGATAGATAGATAATAGATGGTGGATGGATGGATAGATAGAGACATACAGAATCTCTGACACCCTTTCTGCTAATGACGTGCTGAAGGTGATTTCTGTGAGCCTCCAGAGAATGAGCTTCCATTCCATCGCATTTATTCAGTTACAAAATGCTTTTGCTTTATCCACATGCGCAGTAGTCCACAGAACATTAAATGAGAAAGAGTGACAGAATAGTGACTTGTCCTTGAACTGATTGTGTCTGAACTCCAGTGAAATAAAACACGAGAATACTATCAATAGTAATTAGAAGACTGTCAACAAGAAGCCATTTACATCCTGCTTTCCCAACATGATTTAATTTGAGACAGCAACTCTGTGAAGTGGATACTGTAGATATTGTTATCTTCGTTTTAGAGACTAGAAACTGAAAATTGGAGCGATGAATTGATTTGTTCCCAGTTAGTAAATGTCTGAAGCGATATTTGAACTCATTTCTTTCCTTACTCTAAGTCTGTCACTCCAGTTACTTCATCCTGTGTTGGCTCCACTCCAAACCATCATGGCAGAACTTTTCTCCATCATCCCAGTTCACATTAAAGAAACTAGTTGACTTTGAATGTAAATGAGAACAATTAGTTAGAGATTTCTTTCTCCAGTCCTCAAGCTTTTTTTTTCCTTCCCCTTTTAGCACTCTTAAACCATAGTACTCTGAAACTTGCTGCTCCCTGTGAGATACCCAAGATCTTTTTTTCTGGGATGGGCCCTTTGTGGCTGGAGATTAAGTCTTATTCTTAACCATTTATCTAAAGCCTACGGCATTAGTGTATGGGGCCATTTCCTTGCATCAACATATTTGTACAAGTTCAGCGAGATCTCTGGTGTGTTAATTGTTTCAGTGATGGAAACATTCTCCAGAAGGGGATAAGACACATTTTATTTCAAGCAATTGCTGATAATCTGGCCCTAACTTGTATTTTCCACTTGAAAATTATTCCTTAATCAACTTCAGCTTGTCTGAATTGCCTTCGTTTCTGTTAACACTGTCTTAATTATGACGGGTTGGGCTGAGATCTTGTGCTTTCCAAAGGAAATCTGGTTATCATTTGGAGAAAATGGCATCTTTGTCTCCGTTAATGTTAGAGATGGTACTTTTTCATGATTGGCTTCAATTACATTTTTATAGGTCCCATAAAAAGCAAGCAATTGTGTGAAGATTAGGAAGTGAGGCTATGTACGCTGGTGTCGTTCAGTGCTCTTGGTTGCAATGCCTGTTTATAAGGCACCCCAGACTCGGTTGCCCTCATTTGGAATGGGCAATGATTTCTCTCCGGTTCAAACCCACTGTTTGTTTCAGACAGTTTTTATCCTACGCTCCAGATCTTGATCATTTATAAATTATCACAAAAGGTTAAATTTAGGTTGGTAAGCAGGCTTTGTTTGTCCCACAGCTGCTTTGTGGTTCTGTGGACTTCTGGTCTAGCAAAGATGCTAGAGGAATGGCCAGGAAATCAAGTCTAGGGAAATCATCTAAGGTCCTGTAGGAATCATTGATCTAGGAGTATTGGGTGATCGATAGAATGAAAGAAAGAAGCAAGTTTAGAAGGCATCTTTTCCAAACCCATCTTTTTACATATGAGGACACTGAGTTTCAGAGAGGTTAAAGTTGCTGGTCATAAGTTGCAGAGTCAAGATTCAACTCCATGTCTTCCGATTCTATTCTTGGTTCTCTTTCTACTATAGACATGTAGGATTGAGTCTTGGAAGTCAGAGGATCAACTGGAGAAACAATGGTGATAAAGTCCATTAAAACATAATTTCTAGCAATCATTCTGTCTGCCTTGAAGGAGTGGTCCACTGATCTTCAAACATAACAGCATAGTGGAAAGGTAACGATGTTTTCCAGGAAAGTTTTTATCTAAGTTCTAGTCATAGGAACAGAAATATAGAGTTATAAAAGCAGCCTTGGAGGCCATGTAGTTAAATCTTCATTTTACATTTCAGGAAACTGAGACCTAAAAAGGTTTTGACTTGACCCAAGGTCCCAGAGGTAGTTTGTCAGAAGTAAGATTTGAACTCAGGCCCTCTGAACTCATAAACAAGTGTCCTGTGCTAAATTCTCCTTCAACTAGAACAAAAAGTGAGATCACAATTAGAAGGAGAAAGGGAAAGAAGGGGGAAGAGAAATAGCAGAGGAAGAAAAGGAGAAAGAGAAAGGAACAGGAAAAAGAGAAGGGGAAGGGGAAGGAAAAAGAAGAGAAGAGGAAGGATTAGGGAAAAGAAGAGGAAGAAGAGAGGGAAGATGAGAAGAAAAGAGGTAAAGGAGAAGGAAGAGAAGAAAGAGGAGAAAGTAGAGAATGGAAGTTGTGGAAGCAGAAATTAGGAAGAGAAGGAGAAACAGGAGGAAGAGAAAAAAGTAATGGAAAAGAAGAGGAAGGAGAAGGGGAAGAAAGAAGGGAAGTAGGATGTCATTGTATGAAATATTCATAATCTCCAAACTTCTTGGAATGAAAAGCTTTTAAAAGAGAAAGACAAAGCATGAGAAATCAGTCACCCAAAACCAGGATAATGTCCACATCTTCTCTGTCAGCCTCTCTGATCCTGGTGTTACACTGAGGATGCCTTCCAAGAACCTAAGGAGGACAACAGTACATCCTAACACGTCTGTTCAGAGAAACGTGGCACCTGCTCCCTCCACCTGTATGGTAGCCCCCAGAACGTTCTGTGCAAGAGAGTAATAACAGGGAGTGACTTTTCCTAGGACTGTTTCTGCTTTAGCTTTATTTAAAAAAAGAACAAAATGATTAACAGTGATTATGGAGATGATGAACCTTGTTGGTGAGTCTAGACGGCCAGCTCACATCGCCGTGCTTTTATTCAGTTACAAAAATGGCCATTGGTCATTAAATATGTGTGTGTGTGTGTGTGTGTGTGTGTGTGTGTGTGTGTGTGTGTATAATATGTGTGTATGAGTGTTACCTGTGTATATATACACACATATACATACATATATGCATACATACATACATGCATACACATACACACATATTTAAAAGTCATAGTAGGGTGGCATTTTATCCCGGGACTTTTTCTTTCTGAATTCTATCCAACTACACAATGACCACGAGATACTAATAGTGAGAAGAAGCATCTTTAGAGCGCCTCAAAGCTCCAATCCATCGTCTGACTCCAATATCTAGAGTTATTGGAAGCATCCACTGTAACAGAATTATTGACTCTTGGCAGAGACCCCTCAGGAAATTTCCACTGTGACTTGATTGCCATCTTTTCCTTATACAGCCAAGTTAGTCTTCAAAACATGGCAGTTTGTGATTGAATGAGTCAGATCTCAAGTGGGAGGTGGTTCTTCTGCTCCAGAATCCACCCGTCACTCCATCCATGGGTGTTTATTACACATACATGGAATGCTGAGGCCATTTCTGGGGAGAGTGTCTTAATACTTGTTCTAATTCCCTTAGAGGAAAGCTAGAGACCCTGCTGGCTTCAAATAACTAAAAACACAGACAAACAGACCCACAGACCCCTACGTACCCACCCCCCACCCCGTACTCACACCCTTACTTGCCATAAAAAATTAGAAAATTCTGGTCTGCTTTTTAAAGAGTCAGGAATTAGAAGAATCAAAAGGAACCCTGTTACAAGGTTATAGAATCAGAATGTTTTTCTGGAGTGGTTTTGGAAACTCTTGGGAGTGTTTTGAAGCAGATATTAAGTTGAAAGTCTTATATATTTTACCCTTTGGTGATGAAAACTACAAGCATTGCTTCTGGCTTCTTGTGTATTTGAATTTGAGGTGGGTTTTTTTTAACATCTGGGAATGTATAAATAGGAATAATAATGGTTGATATTAAGTTGGCTTGAGTTTCTAGGGCCCGAAGGGATCATGCGCCAGGCATTAGAGGATCATTTTCCATCTTTTTGCCAAGTTACCTAGTCTGCAAGATGTTTTCAGTAGACACAAAGAAAATCGCTGCAGCTCAACCTAATGCGTCTTTGGAGTTGACATTATAACATTTCCCCCCCCTTCGGAAAAAATGTGGACAATTATGCAGGTGCAGGCTCCAGCTAAAGTCAGAACAATTGAATTTTTGATTTGCTGCCCCCACAAAGCAAATGCTAAACGCAATAATGCACATTTTCATTACGCTAGTGGAAGATTCCCAGGTTCTCATGGTGTTCAGGTATCCTTGGTGACTTTGGGGTCAAGCGTGTAGGGCTTGGTTATCACTTGGGGAATTTGTTGATAACACCTGTAGATCCCTCTGTTAACTTGGCTAATTCAAAAAGCCCTTTTATTTAATGAGCAGCTCTCATTGCTTAATTACTGAGAGAAGTGATAATAATAATTACTTTTACATATCATTTTACAATTTTCAAAGTTCTTTCTTGATGGATATTATGAACTAGGTGTGATTATTTCCCTTAATTTACAGATGATATGTCCGAGGATCTTGTCAAAGGTCGAGCAGATTGGATTTGAATTTGTCTTCTTGACCCTCATTCCACTCTGCTTTAGCACCTTCCATGGATACCTTGTGAATTCATACAAGCAGCCATCTAACTCCTTGTAGAGTTTCTGTTAGAGAGCTTTTAGCAACCTATTATTTATTCTTGGTTCCTACCTGTAAGACTCCTGACTCCTCCATTGAAATGCGGGTCATTGCCCAGACCCTGGGTTTAATGCCTCTTGTGGTCATTCACATTCTAGACACTGAGTAATGCACTCAATAGCTGTGGCTGAGAAATGTACTTCACTGAAAGCTAGAAGCAATTGAAACCAAATGCATGATTAGACAGAAAAATCTACCAATTAAAAAGAGAAAAGAATTCTTAGGATAAGTATGGAATGTGTGATGGTGCCTTTGACCCTAGGAGGAGAGCCATGAACTGCTGCAGCTTTCAAGTTTATCCTGATTAATCCTGAGCAAGGTATACTAGAATGGTAACGTCATTTGAAGAGATAGCAATGGGGGAAGCATTTAGACAGGGGGCAGAGGAAGAGTCGGATATTTTGTTCTGTGTGTGGTTGTTAATTCCTTCACTCAATCCACACACATTTATTCTGGAGCTGCTATGTTAGGCAGTGGGGATAGAAAGACGCAGGAACATCTCAGCTCTCCAAGGACTTTCATTGTACCCTGGACATGTTCACAAATAAGGAAATGAAGGATATACAAAAAATAAATACAAATGACAACTTGGGGAAATGAGAGGTACCTCTTGAAGGAGGTGGCATGTAAGCTCAAAGAAGCTAATGATTCCAAGAGAAGATAGAAGCAAAGAAAAAAAATACTCTTAGCATGAGTGTCAGCCTATATAAAAAAAGCATGAAAGATGAAATGTCATTCACAGTCAGGAGCAAGTAGACCAGTGTGGCTCAAGCATGCAGCCCATTCATGGCAGGAAAGCATAATCAACCTTGAATCCCGATTTTTAAAGACTTCAAATGCCAAGCAGTGTCTGTATTTTATGCTAGAGGCAATAGGGAAGTACCGAAACTTCATGAGTCGGGGGCACAACAAAGTCAGAATTCCCCTTGAGGAATATTCATTAAGCAACCAGGTGGAAGCTAGATTGGAGAGAGAAGAGACTGGAGGCAGAGAGACCAATTAAGATCTTATTGCCGTAGTTGCATCAAGAAGTGATAAGGGCATGGACTGGGATGTCTGTGGTGTATGGTATGAGGAGAGAGTGACAGTCAACAAAGATTTTAAAAACAATTTCTCTGTTAGGTGCTCTCTGTTCAGGGAACAGATAGACACATAATGAGAACATCTCTGTCCTTAAATAGTGCATTTATTATTAATATTCCCAACTTGGCACCATTTTCTAAGGATCCTTAAGGAAGCAAAATGAAAATTATTGTAAACGTGGAACCATTTTTTTAAAAAAATGCAAACCATTAATAACTGACACAGTTAAACTATAAAATGAAAAAGTGTTCAGTGATGACTTGGCAGTTTAAGATTACTGTGACTTAAAGATGGGAGGGAATTCCAGAGAACCCAGCCCTCAGTAGAGAGCCATTAATCCTCCATCTTTTCCAGGCAGAGAATTTGGGTCATTGTGAGTTGAAATGCCAAGTTCCAAAGACTTTAGAGAATTTACTATCACCAGGTTGCCTCTGGCAGGTTCTCCCATTTGGGAGACACATTTCATATTTTCCCCCAAAGCTAACACGAGTATTCTCTTTTACTCCTTAGGTAGGCAAGAGGCAATCTCAACATCATAGAACACAGAAGCATGTGGTGGAAGGCCCCAAACCATATGTTTGGGATCAGATTTTTTCTTAGCGAGTCATTAAAAAAATAACTTCTTTACTTGATACTCAGTCCTCCGTATTAAACAGATTTTTTAAACTCAACTTTGGAGCAAGGTTTGTAGCTGAGTCCCCAGTACTTCACGGAATAGCCTTTAGTTGCGGCAGATTTTCTGAACTGTGCCTGAGTTGTTGATTGATTGATGGAGTGGTAGATTTTAGCTCCTAGTGGGTGCAGCTTTAATATCAGATGCTTTAGATATTTTGGGGTCTCTAAGAGAGATTCTGACACACTTCAGACATATGGCACGGTAGAAAGATTACCAAGGCTAGAGATGGGGATCCTTGGTTCAGACCCCACCCCTGGTACTTATTACCTGGACAATTCCTTTAATGATTTCCTCATTTGTAAAATGAGAGGTTAGACTAGATGGCTTGTGAGACCCCATCCAGCTCTAGATATATGATCTTTGGACTTGGACTGCTGAGCTGAATCTTTCTCCAGACCAAGGCTTTCACTAGAGAGTCAATAGGCTGCATCCCTAAGTCATCCCAGCTTTGCATCTGGTTGTCCCTGCACTTTTATGGGCCTCAGCTTCCTCACCTGTAAAGTTATGGGTTTGGAAAAAATGGCTACTAATGTCCCTTCCAGCTCTCAATCCCTGACTCTTTGATCCTGCCAGAATGACCTTGCACCACTCTTGGCCTGTTTTCTCAAAATAATGGGGTTGGATTAGATGATTTCTTAGGTCTCTTCCAACTCTCAATATACGATTAATTCCTAAGTTCTGCAAATTCATGCACCTTGGGGAGCAAATGAGAGGTCAAGAAGAAAAAAGGGTCCATTTGCCCACATGCCTTTTGACCCGGTTAAACTGAGGACCACCCCCCCAAAAGGGGCTCCAAGGCAAGTAGCCTGCCAGCCGGGTGGCATCGCCGCCGTCACCCCTCTGCCGCCATTAGCCGGCTCGGCTTGCTTTTGTGGGAGCCTCCTTTTCATTAGTATTTCCGACGTGTTCACCAGACAAAATGATTATGTTAGGCGGGAACATCACATCACTTACATTTCATAGCTCACTGCGATTTTCATAAACTGCGAGGCAACATCCAAAAAAACATGACTCAGAATTAGAGTTTCAGAAGATTATTATATAGATGTTATTTCCCTCAGGTCACGGGCTTTAGTCAAATTTGGAAGAGAATGAAATTGCCGACAGTGAAAAGCAGACAGAAAGGTATGAGTTCATGAGCAGAGAAATAACATTTTCATTTGTTCCTTCCCCATGGGAAAGATTCAGCATTCCGGTAAATGGAGACGGTTATAAGAAATGAATTTTTGTCAGCAGGGATGTGATTTTAAGGCTCACTTATCCATTGGCAATCTAGATTTCTAACCCCAGGAATCTAGGAAATTGCTACAGAATGTAGTCTTTATTATAAACAAGTTTTTTTTTCCTTCCTTTTGGTGGTGGTGGTGGTTTTTTCTTTGCATCTCTTGAGATATATATATATATATATATATATATATATATATATATATATTCTCTCTCTCTCTCTCTCTCTCTCTCTCTCTCTCTCTCTCTCTCTCTCTCTCTCTCTCTCTCTCTCTCCCCCTCTCCCTCTCTCCCTCTCTCTGTTTTTAAGGGCAAAAGACTATTACTTGCTTCCTTTCAGAGGATCGGATTGCTTCAGAGTTACCCTGGATACCTGGTGTACTTTTGAACTCTGCTGTGGCTGCTGAGGCAGACTTTTTTTCTTCTTTCTTTCCTTAAAACTTTACCCCCCCCCAAAAAAAAATAAAGCTTCACCAACACAATTGCCAGGAGGAAGAGACAGAGTTGGATGCTCAGGACTTCAAAAGTCAAGCGTCATCTGGTTTATCTTGTTGCTACTCTGTTTTTCATACTCTTTTCCCATTTCTTCCTCCCCCTCCCTTCTGCTCCTCCTCTTCCTCTTCTCTCTTTCTTCTTGGTCTCTTTCTCCTTCCTCCTTTCTCATTTTCTTTCCTTTTGCTTCTCCTTCCTCTTTTTCCTCCTTATTATCTCTTCCTCTTCTCTCTCTTGCTTTTCTCTCATCTCTTTCTCCTCCACTATTCTCTTATATGCTCTTCTATGTTTTTCTACTGATCTTTCTTCCTCCTTCTCGGTCTATCTCCTCTTTCTCCTCCTCAACCATATTTCTTCTTCTTCTTCCCTTCCCTTTCTCTTCTTCCCATCTGCTTCTGTCTTCCTCCCCCCTGTCTTCTCTTTTCCTTTTTCCTCTTTCTTGTATCTGTTCTCCTCCTTTTCTGTCTCCTTCCCTCTTCTTTCTCCTCCTCCTTTTTCCTCTTCTTTCTCCTCCTCCTTTGCCCTGTTCTCTTTCTCCTCAACCTTCTTTCTTGTTGCTCTTGTACTTTCTTTCTTTTCCACTGTTGTGTCTTCCCCCTTCTTTCTCCTCTTCTTCCACTCTCCCCAATCCTCTCTCCTCTTTCCAGTCTCCTCCCTTTCTTTTTCTTTTTCTTCTCTCCTCTTCTCCCTTTTCCCTCTCTAATATTTCTATAGCCGTGGAACTACCTGGAGGTGGAGGCAGGGCTGGGGGTGGTGTAGGGGAGGAGAGAGAGAGTCAGCTTCCCCGGGCATCTCTCGCTTTACCATATATAAATAGCAAGGATTTGCAGGGTTTCTGCAGGGTAATCCCAGGCAGGCTCCTTCATAATTAAAGAATGTACTTTCATGGGAAATTTTATTTTCTTTCTCTCATTCCACCCGCCACTCTTCACCCCATCACGCATTCAGATCTTGAGTCGAGGTTCACGTTGCCAGTTCCAGTATCTGCTTGAGAGCAGCCAAGATTTCATATCACCTAAACCCTTCATTTCTAGAGATGCAGATTGGTTCTGTAACATTAATCTCACCTTTAGATTTTTTCAGTTTTTAATAACTTGAAAATATGTATATCTAATGCCTTCTTCCCTCGTGCATTTTTGCCCATTTTAATATCTCTCTCAATACCGCAAACCTATTTGTCTGGCGATATTATTATCAGGAAATGTTATTGCCTGCCAACAGCTTACTCACAGCAAATTGCGTTAGTTCTGTTAGCTTCATTATTATTGTGTCTAAACTATAATATAATGATTATGAAACATCATGATTGCAGTTGATTAATAAATGAGAATTGATTACTCTGACTTAGCTCATTGGATTAGGCCCGTGAGATTCATCTCGGCTGAGGCACGAAAACAGCCAGGGCTTCCACCGCTGGGGGTCAGGGGGGAAGAGTTCAGCGTCGTAGCAGCCAGATGTCTTCATTACCTTATTATGGGCCTTTTTGGGCCAACGGTCCCCAAAATAAACAGTGGAAAGAGCAAAGACTGTGATCCGTCTCACCGCTGATAGCTACTCCTTGGGTGATCTTGGACGTGTGACTCTGTTTCCCTCAACTTCCTCGTCTGTCAGATGACAAATTGGAACTGGATGATATCCGAGGCCCCTTCCAGCTCCAGAAAGAAGACCCTGGGGGCTGTCTTTCCTGAGTGTTCTCATGGGCTCTTGGCCCCTCAAAGAACATACAAAAAAACCAAAACAAAACAAAAGCAAAAAAACCCAACCCTGCTACAGAATGAGTAGAAAGAAAGAAAATGCTTTTCCTGTAACTAAGAAGGAATAACACTAATAAATTAGAATTACAAACAAAAGTGTGTACTTTGTCACTAACTTGGATGCAAGTGATTTCAGACTTTTTGGCCTCACCCATTTACATGCTAAAAAAGAATTCCACCCACCCCAAGAGCCTTTGTTTATCCTGTTCTGTCTAGAAATATTTTCCATATTGGAAATTAAAACATCTTGGTATTATTATGAAAGTAGTTTTGATTTTACAGACCCCCTGAATGGTTCTTGAAGAACACCAGACCAAGCGTCCACTCTGGCCTCTTCATTGTCATGTTTGTCCGTTCCTGACACATAGTAGGTATTTGGTAAATTCTCCTAATTGATAGTTATTGCAACATCCTTGTTTGGGTTATATTTTTTTGAATAGCGGCACTCATAGTTTGGGAGCCTGATGTTGTAGGTTGTGCTTGAGCTAAGCTTTGAAGCGTAGATTTGTCATTTGACAGATGGGGAAACTGAGGCCCAGGGAAATAAAATTAATCACCCAAGGTCATACGAGTAATTGGCTTCAGTGGTGCTTCAACTGACTCCTCTCATTGTAATGTGTCCATTTGGGGGACCTTGATGGAATCAAGGATATGAGGAAGGGAAGGACATTTCAGGCTGGTATGGGGTAAGTCTGCAAAAGCATCAAGATTAGAGCTAAGGTGTTGTATGGGAAGAACAACAAATGGGTCATTTTATTAGATTCTAGAGCTCACAAAGGGCAGTAATCTTTCATGAGCTTAGAAGATTAATTATTTCTGACATTTTCAGATCTTGAGAGATGTTATCTTGTCCAGACTTCACATTCCTCTTTGTAATATTTTCTGCTACTGGGGGGCAGACAATGCTGGGCAATTTCTGTTTACCAGTATGAACAGGGAATGAAGCATTCTGAGAAATTAACTTTAAAAAGAACAAAGTGTTAACCTGAATAATCATTTATTTACAACAAGCCTGACTCTTGAATTTTTTTGTAGAACATATCTATATATTTCCCTGCCTTAGTAAGTAGAGCCCAGTGAATATTATTTTTTTTCTTGCCAGAGTCATTATTCTGAACCTGTGTTATCATTTATCCAGATTTTAGAGAAAAATGGAAGAACAACTAAAAGGGATAAATATATGACCTCAGGATAGTCCCTGTAAATTACTCCTTTTGAAAAAAAATCCTTATTATTTGTTTTATTTCTTGAATTTAACCTCTTTTTTTCCTACAGAAATTCAATGCAGGGGAAAACAGATCTGGTATGTCAGCATTTCTGGTTAATCAGGTTTTGATTATTTGAAAAGTAAAATGCCTAATGCATTATTATTAATAATAATTATTATTATATTAATTATAAATATTTAATAATTTAATGCATAATTATTTAGAAAGTCGTGTATGGCCCCTCAATAGGTAGGAAGCTCCTGAAGTTCAGGCAGGGACAGTTTAATGTCTGTCTCTGCATCCCCAGTCACTTAGTTCCGCGTTTGGAACATAGTAGGTTTGATAAATGATGGTTGATTGGTTGACCTAATCTGTCTTGATTAAGGCAGAACCTACCGTTTAGACTTCTCAGAATCTTTGCAGATACATTCTTTAAGGCCAGATGGTACCAGCTCCCACATGCATGCGGTCAGCCTCAGAATCTGAAACTGTGGAGATTTTTCACTTAGTGAATTGGGGTCATCTCCTTTTCTTTTACTAAAAATGGATCTTGTCTTTTCCTTTTAAATCTAGGTCTCTCTTTTTCTTTATAGAATTCATTTGAGTCTTTTCATCCCGTCCTTTAGATTTACAGGACATATTCAGCACCATACTCATTCTTCTCCTGGTTAGTATTTAAAAAAAGAGACAGACAGACAGGTACAGTTGGAGGAACCAGATTCAGATTTGCCCTCTGCCACTTACTGGCTCTGTGACCTTGGGCAGGTCAGGTCACTGTTTTCCTCATCTGGAAAATGAAGGGCTTAAATCACACGGTCTACAAGGTTTCTTTCATCTCAGAACCTATGGTCCTATTATCCACAGTGAGTGGATCTGTCCTCACCTATCAACAGTCAATCAGGAAATCTCTTTAAGTGCTAGGTGCTGGAGGGAGAGAGGGAATAGGAGAGGGAGAGGGAGGGGGAGGGAGGGAAGGAGAGAGAGAGACAGAGAGAGGGAGAGGGAGGAAGGGAAGGAAAAGAAAAAGTCTTTACTCTCAAGAGGCTTACATTCTAACGGGTTAGTGTCAGCATGTACAAGTAAGCATCAGTTTCATGAAATGCTGTTATCCACAAGAACTTAGTTAAAATATTCCATTCCACTCACTTTTTTCCCTTCCTGACCTGCAGGCATAAAGTAAGTTACCCATTGGTTCATTTGGATTTGGATGGTTTGCTAAGCACAGTGTGTACTTTGAATATTTTTTTCCCCAGAAGATGGCCTGTGCTTGAAGTTATGTCATCTCCCTTTGAGTCATGACTTTGTAAACCTTCAAACCTGTGTTAATGTCAGCTGTCATGGTGATGGACCCTTGAAGATGATTTTTCTTTTAGTAGTAAGGGCACATGGCTGCTGTTTTGTGCTGATGGCTGCACATTGGACTTCTGGGGATCATTTTAAGAGGATAGTGTCTTTTTTGTCATTAGATACCATTTTTAAAATTTCAGGATCACATAGTACAGTAGAAAAACCATTAGATTTAGATTTAGATGATATGCTTTCAATTTTTAGCTACCTCAATTAATGCTCAAATAAATCTGTGACCTCAATGATTTGGAAGGTAAACCAATGTTATGTCAACCATGCACGTCTGCTTAGTCTGTCAGTCTCATTTCAACATCCTCCAACCCATAGGTCCGTCTAAGGAGAGCCACCAACATGCTGAGGTCTTCCTTACCTTTTCCTCTCCCCTAATCTTGGTATAAATTATACAATCTTCCCCCCTTCCCCTACCTCTAGCCCTCACCCTGGGCCTTACCTTCAAAACAAGAAGATTGGGTTTCAGGGAGAGAATTCTATGATTGTTTTTTTTTTTTTTTCATCTCCCCTAGAGAAATAAACATTTAAGTGTAAGAAAAGAGAATATGGATTCTGCCAGGTTTTCCCTGTCCCCACTCACAGGCTTGGACTTGATTTAGTAGAAGTAGCAGACACAGACGTGGTTGTGGTGGCAGTATTAGTGTTAGTAGTAACAGTAGTGCTGGTAGTAAGTTGCTGCTCTCATTTCTACTGTATTTTCAATGCACTGTACGTAAACTTTCTTATCCTATAATGAAGGTGAGCTTTTTATCACCATTTTGTAGGTGTAGAAACTGAGACCCCAGGGAGTTCAGTGGGTTGCCTAGCTTCGTACCAACTAATGTGTATCTGAAGTGGGATTTGGGCGTAGTTGTCATTCTGCTAAAGTTTCACCCTATGTCTATTACTCTGATTTAAGAGAAACTTTTACATCTCAGGATGAAGTGAACCATTAGCCATGGTTGCCCACATGGTGCTGGTTGTGACAGCTGTGTGGCCCCAATGGTGTGGTTTTCCCATTGTGTGAGAGAGGTCACTCTAAATGTGCCCCGCTCCTTCTATCCTCTGTGACCAAGCAAAACAGGCCTAATCTTTCTGCTACCAGACAGTCTTTCAGATATTTAAAGGTAAGTATCCATTTGGGAGGCGCCACAGACAATCAGGACCCAATTGGATGAGAGCTCAGAGAAGGCCCTGCCTTTACTCCGCCATCTTGGCTTTGCCTCAAGCAGGACCCTTTTGAAAATGAAATATGGAATTTATTATATAGGCTAAAAATACTGGTCATGAAATGAAGATTCATGGTTCAATAGACAATATAATTTTCCTGCTCATGAGTGTGTTTGTGTGTGTGTGTGTGTTTGTGTGCGTGTGTGTGTGTATGTGTGTGAGAGAGAGAGAGAGAGAAAGAGAGAATTTTTTTAGGCTATTTAAATTGGTGATGATGCTGATTGGTATCATGTTTCCCCCTCATGGTTCTTTTCTCCAGGTGAAAAATCCATAGTTCCTTCAGTTGTTATTTCTATAGGCCTCTCCTCATCCTCTATAGGCCTCAGTTTGACCAGTGTTTTTATGGCATCTGGGACTTTGGTAGGGGTGCCTCAAGACTCTGGCTTTTCCTATCACAGTGGATTTAGGTTAGAGAAGGTACAGCACATTCTCCAGTTTCTGTAACCTAGGAGACTTCACAAGTGGAACCATTTGATGGACACACAGGGGCTTTGCCAAGGCAGACTGTATACTCAGTACAGCTTTGGGCTCGTTAGAGACACAGGCCAAGGTGGGGAGTTTCAGTGGCAGTGGATGAACTGTTTTTCAAGCAGTAAGCATTTATTAAGCAGGTTGTGGGTATACAGGGTGGAGGCGTGGCACTAACATCTGGGGAAAGTCCCAGACTTTACGCAGGAGGGGGCGCGTCTGTTGTGAGCTTTGAAGGAAGCTGGGGATACTGCTAGAAGGGGTGCACAGTAATAATGATAAGTGGCCTGTGCTGAGATGGGGCCTACCATGTCCTATAGGGGGTGAGTAAATAGACTAGGGTGGATGGGCCACAGATTATCCCTAAATAAGAGCGATTAATGCACCGTAAGCCTTGAGAGTTAGGCTGAAACCAGCCTGTGATCTTGTTTAAATGCCAGAGGAGTTTGCCTTTTAATTCTGAAGGAAAGAGAGAGGCACTCAAGATTCATGAGGAGAGGAGTTATTCTTAGTAAATAGCAGTTGGGGGTGACCTGGGTGGAACCTGGATTTGAGACACTGAAGGTAAATTGAGACAGGCTTGCAATACCAATAGGCGAGTTTATATTTGACTGTAGAAGTAAGAGGCAGCTACTGGGGACTCTTGAGGGGAGTAACGTCTCTGCTTTTGGAATATTGATTTGGCAGTCCTGTTGAGCATGGATCAGGGAGACTGGACAGATTCTGAAGGGCTTCAAAGTCTAACAGAGGCCTTTGGATTTAGCAGTAGGGGTAAAAGGGAGGCATTGGAGTTTCTGAAAGAGTGACTTGGGTCAGACCTCAAATCTTCTAAAACTCATCTGCTTGACAGAAACACTGGTCACTAAAAACCTTAGAATGTTGGCTCTTTCTGCCATGAATGGTCATCCCTCCAGGCTGGCTTTCCTCCTGCCACCCCTTTGGGTTCATTTCTAACCTGTCTGGGACTCTCCACCTAGGATCTTGCTTGGCATTGCCCCCTCTGCTCACAGCTCACCATGTGGTGAGGGCTGCCCGTGGTCAGCAGGATTCTTGAGCTTTATGAAAAATGAACCATGTCAGGGGAAAAGAGGGGAGAGCATGTTCCTTAGCCAGCTGCCTCCCTGAGGAGAGCATCTCTGGGCCTCGGGCTTCATCGTGAGGATGACATGTGGTGAGCATAGAGAGATGGCTTATTGTGAAAGCTTCTCAACCACGGCCCCTTCCCCAAGCACAATTCCACCCTCCAGGGAAACCAAAATAAATACCAGCCTAATAAACTACAGACTTCTTTCTTTCTCTCTCTCTTTTTTTCTTCAGTGAGTTATCCCATTACAGTGCTGCAAGAGTAAAAATATGAGGGCTACGTGTTGACTTATTTTGTCTTGGCGCCCTTCCCAGGTCCTCCTGCCCCCAGTCCTGCCTGAGAGGGAAGAAAACACCTTCTAGCCTCAGGTGAAAGGAATTTGATTCCGGAGTCTCCCATGGGGAGGGCATTTCAACAGCAGCCTTGGTGTTTTGGAGAACAAAGCTGGGGTTTTCTTTTTCAGTTCCTGGAAATGGTGATGATGGGTGCCTTCTCAGGGAGCAGCCCTCCAGGATAATGTTGTTTTCACCTGCCGGAAGGGCAGAATTTTTGCATTGGCCATCCTCCCAGCCTGGAATGCATTTTCTCCTTTAGCGTAAAATCCTTCTTTTCTTTTAGAAGATCTGGCTTAAACACTCCTTTCTCCATGAAGCTTTTCATGATCCCCCAAATTCCAGGGCCCTCCCTCCCAAACTACTTTCTATCGAATAATCTTTTATTTTTTCCATATTCATCCATTCGGTTGATGGTTTACCACATTACAATGTAAGTTCCTTGAGGGTGGATGCTGTTTCTGTCTCTCTTTGTACCCTTGGTGCCTGGCATGAAGTATGCCTTAAATTAATTTTTATTGATTAACCGATCAAGCGGGCATTATTTCATTCTATATTTATGTAGCATTAGGGTCTGGCCCAAAAATAATTGGTTATAAATGCGAGTTGATTGATTTTATCGATTAGATATAGGCACAAATTGGTAAATCACTCCAATATCTTTGCCAAGAAAACCCCATGGACAGTCTGGTCCATGAGGTCATGAAGAGTCAAACATCATCAAACAACTGAACAACAGTAACAAAAAATTGGCACAAACAAAACTGTTTTCCTTTCTTGTGTTCTTTGCCAGTAGGATTTGTCCAAGGCAGCATGGACAGAGGAGAAGGGCCTGGTTTGGGCATAGGAGAAACTCTTTCATGTCAATCATTTTACAGGAACAAGACACTCTATCCCTTGACTCCAGGCATTC
Source organism: Trichosurus vulpecula (assembly GCF_011100635.1). Taxonomy (NCBI): domain Eukaryota; kingdom Metazoa; phylum Chordata; class Mammalia; order Diprotodontia; family Phalangeridae; genus Trichosurus; species Trichosurus vulpecula. Next base: position 26,049,733 of record NC_050579.1, read on the forward strand.
CCTCTGGCCATTCCGCACTCCCCCCCCCCACGTGCCTGGCATGCTCTCCTTCCTCCTCTCCAGACTACTGACCTCTCTGACTTCCTTTAAATCCCAACTAAATCCCGTCTCCTACGGGAAGCTTCCCCCACCCCTCTCAATTCCAGTACCTTCCCTCAGTTAATTATTTCCTATTTATCCTGGATATGGTTTGCTTTGTTTGCATGTTGTCTCGCCCATTAAACTGTAAGCTTCTCGAGGGCTGAGACAGGCTTTTGCCTCTTTTTGTATCCCCAGAGTTTAACACTGTGTCTGGCGTATAGTAGGTGCTTAATAAATGTTTATTGAGTTGAATTAACATACATTTATTAAGTGCTTACTAAGCGTCAGATACTATAATAAGTGCTTAGGGATCCAAAGGAAGGACAAAACAAATTCCCTGCTTTCAACAAGCTCTTGTTGTAATAGGAAAAGCACTTAGGAGAAACTTGGTATAATCAGGACATAAACAGAGGAGATGGAAGACAGTCTCTGAGGAGAGATACTGGCAGGTATGGACTTTCTGCAGAAGGTAGTCTTGGAGCTAAGTTTTTAGAAATGTATTTATTTAATACTTTATTTTTTCCCCAACTACACATGAGAACAAATTTAACTTGCTTTTTAAAAATTCTGAGTTTCTAATTTTCTTGCTTCCTCCTGAAGAGGTAAAAGGTTGAGGGGTGATCAACACCCCGAAATATTGACGCACCGGGTCCTGCCGAAAGAATTCGACTCAAGCCTTCTCAGCCAAGGGAAAAGACAAAGTTTATTAGGGATTCACCACAATGGGCTGTCTTAAGAAATCCCCCCCTTTGTGACGCCTGTTTCCACAAGCGGGCCAGATTCAACCTACTGAATTAGATTGAATCTGAGCACCTTCATGGAGGCAAGATGGAGATTATATACACAAAGATTGTAGGAGGGATTGAGGGGTGGTCTGAGGTGACTAGAGGAGGAGTTTAGGGAGGGTCTTGAGGGGAAGTCCAAGGAGGGCAAGGTGAGGTAATGGAATTAAGGGTGGGAAGTAGCCGAAGGCATGGATCAAGGGTGGGGAAGTAGCTGGACAACAAAGGGTGAGGCTAGGTAGAGATTTGGGCCTAATGATAATGTGAGGCTTGTGGCCTTAGGGGAAGGCCAGATCCAGCTGGAAGATTCAAGGACAGTTCAAGGGGGCTCCCAGAGACTGTATTCTAGATTCAAGGGGGTTCCCAGAGACTGGGCCCTCATCACTCCTTCCCATCTCCTCACATTGAAAAGGCAAGTGATTTGATAAAGGTTCTGCATGGGCAGTTATAGAGCTGAGTTTTTGAAGAAGACAGGTAATTGGGAGGTGGAAAGAAGGAGAGAGGGCCTTACAGTTGTGGTAGATAGTTCTAAGGTGTAGAGATGGGTGATGGAGTGTTGGATTTGAGGAACAGTAAATCAACTAGTGAAGTTATGAAGAGCCAGCTTTAAATGCAAAGTGGAGGACTTGCCCTCTGATCCTGGAGATAGCAGGGAACCACTGGAGTTTGGTGAATTGGATTGTTGTTGTTTGTCCTTCATTCTCGACGAGGACGGTGACATCAGGGAGGTGATGCCATGGCATGCAAGTAAATTGGATTTAAATGAGGGAGAGCTGAGCAAGGTTACCAGCCTCACTTTCTCCTCTGGAGCCAGTGACCAGATATGGATCAGGATGACTGGAGAGGGCCCCCAGCGAATTGGAACTATGGGGAAGGGGTTGTGACGTGGTCAATCCTGTACCTTAAACAAATTACTTTGGCAGCTGACCAATGGACTGGATGGATTGGAGTGGGGAGGGAGAAGGCTTTTACAATAATGGGAGAGAGGAGTGGAGGGTGCAGAGTAGATGGTGAGAAGGGGACATATAGAAGAGAGGTCAGGAAGATTGAAACCACCCTTTTACTTACTACTCAATCAAATCACTTAATCTTTCAAGGATTCAGTTTGCCCACCTGTAAAATTATGAAAGGTTTGAATTTCAGTTTTAAAGCCATGATTCTATAATGCTACAATTATCCCAGGGTGAGAAATGCCCCCCTCCCAGATCATTGTATGCATCAGCAGTAACACTTGGACGTAGCTCTTCCTGAATCCAAATCTAGAATTCTGTCCATTATGTTACCTTGCATCAGTCCTACAATTAGAACTGTATAACGATCACGAGGAACACAAAATGGAAGGAATAATTATTGGAAATCACTTTTATAGTGTCACGATAGATTTAAAAGTGTGTTATGACATGCTGCTGAAGGGCGTGGTAGAAAGATGTCTGCGGTCATGGCTTTGGAGCCAGAGAAACCCTCGAGTCCATCAGGTCCTTTACACTTAAGGAGACTGAATCCAAGAGAAGAAAAGTGATTTATCTGAGCTGACTGGGCAGTAAGTGGAAATTACGAAATTTGAACTCTGATCCTCTTCCAAATTCCTCACTTTTTCTACTCTTCCATCTTGCTTTGTTTCCATCTGCTTATTTATTTTTCTCTCTCCAGATAGCCAAAGGTCCAGTCATTTGTCCATCTATCTGTCCTATCTACACACACGCGCGTACACACACACACACGCGCGCACACACACACACACACACACACAGAGTCATCCATATCATCTTTCCATCTTGTCCGTTGAAAATTGGTCAAATGAGGAGGGAAGAAAACGTAAGATGTCAGGTCATATCAGTGGTCTCTTCTAGAATAACTACGGTATCCTGGCCCACTCCTTAGGAAATACACTTAGGGTGCTGACGGTCTTGATAAGCCGCTATGTAGCTTTATTAGTTTTCTCAAATAAGCCTTTGTTTCTCATCTCCCTTAATCAGCTCATGAGGTATCGAGGAAAGAGGGCCCTAGAGTCGACTTCTTTTTCTGACCCCTCGGTGACCACACCTCGCTGAAGTCCAAGCCTCCAATAGTCTAGACCGAGACTTTACAAGCAGGACCCAATCGATAAAAATGTTTAAACTTGCTAATAATACTGAAGTGTTAAAGATGGCGGCATTGGCCGTTCAAGGAGTGCTCAGAATTCAGCTTGATCGATTTCACTTACTGCCCAGTTCAGAAAGAACTTTAACCTTGTTGGTAAAATCTCTCCCGGGTCACTCTCTCCCTTATTTTTTGTCACATAAGACATCTGTCTTCTTGTAGTATTCTGTAACTCCACAAGACACAGGACCTTTTGACCAGTTTTTCCCCTTCTTTTGGGGGGTAGCGTTTGAGATGCTATCCTTGTTCTATCAGTGCACTTCGGTTCAGTTCAACAGCCATCCATTTAACAAAAACTGAGGAGCTGTTCCTCATTAATTATCTCCTTCGTCTGCCCTTGTGCTCCCAGGGTGGAAGGAAGATCAGGGCCAATTGTGAATAAGGAGATGTCTGAATCTACTACGTCCGCGTTTCCCATTTTGAAGGAAAATGAGAGAAATGAGGCCAGTGGTTTGATAAATTATATCAAAAATAGTCCCTGCATGCTAATGGGGTGTGAAAAAGCTGATGTACTGGAGATGATCTATAATATTTCATATTTCTCTGAGGAGGAAAAATGACAAACTTGATGATGTGTGATTTATTCATGTTTCTCTAGATGAAGAAAAAATCCGAAAGTCAACTGCCTGTTTCGTACTCCCAGATGCCGCCATGTAGGCTTTACCCAGGGATTGGGGGTTGGGCTTGTTTAGAGGCATGCCAAGAGTGGCTTTGATTAATCACCCAGTCTTTGGCAGTCGGTTCGGATGGGGTAATTATGCCGACATCGCTGCTATTTCAGCCTCCTCACTATTTTATGACTGCACAACACCTAGTGACAGATGTGTTAATTATTACATTTCGTATACCAGGTCTCTCTTCCCCACCACCCACCCCCGTTTTGCTTCGCTTTGGTTTGTGTCTTAATCCTTCTCTGGAACTCAGCTTTGAGATAGCAACTTCCCAGTAAAAGAAGGTGGAAAAACAGATTTGATGTCATCCATTGCTACCTCTGATGCCAACTGGGTGTGTGACCCTTAGGAAGTCTCTTAATCTCTTAGGCTTTCAAGCAGCCCTCCAAGAGGTCCAACTGTAGAACAGCTCCTCCATCTTCTTTGGTGGAATGAGTTCCTTTCTCGGGTATTCCCTGTACTGAGAAAACTACAGGTGTGGTCAAAATAAGAAGCAGCTCTCTGCTCTGTGAAGACGGATCCTTGGACTGCACATTCTGAGTTGGAGGGGACCATAGAGACCATCTAGTTATGCCTGGGATCATCCATTGGGGCTTGAGGGACCTTGGCGGCTATCCAGTCCAGTCCTTTCATTTTACCACTTCAGCAAGTGAACCTTAGAGAAGTTGAGATGTGCCAAGGGTCTCACAGAGAGTAAATATCTGAGGCTTGTGGAATCAGGAAGCCAATTGTGTCTCAGATAGTTCCCAACTTGCCTTTCTTCTCCCTTTCTGAAGAAGAGAGAAATGAGTGCCTAGAGAGGTTCTGTGTTCTGGGCTGAGTTGTCCAGGTAGCATGTGCCTGCCCCAGCATCAGCCTTCCTTCTTCCTAAGCCAGACCCAGCATCCTTCCCACAGCTGCACCTTGTTTCTCTGCTGAGAGAGTGTCTGCCAGGTGTGGATTTTAACCCTGGGCACCGAAGTCTCATTTTCCTCATCTGCTATATGAGAGCATTTTAGACTAGATTGATATTTCTCTCTGTCTCTCTGTCTCTGTCTCTTCTCTTCTCTTCTCTTTCTTTCTTTCTTTCTTTCTTTCTTTCTTTCTTTCTTTCTTTCTTTCTTTCTTTCTTTCTTTCTTTCTTTCTTTCTTTCTTTCTTTCTTTCTTTCTTCCTGCCTTCCTTCCTGCCTTCCTCCTATCCTTCCTTCCTTCCTGCCTTCCTTCCCACCTTCCTTCCTTCCTCCCTTCCCTCCCTCCCTCCCTCTCTCTCTTTCTTTCTATTTCTATCTCTTATCCATCTGCCTATCTCTTTCTACCTAGTTTTCTTCCTGTTTCTTTCTCTCATTTTCTTTCTCTCTCTCCTTCCTTTCTCTTTCTGCTTCCTTCCTTCCTTCCTATTTCTAACTATATTATCCACCTGCCTATCTCTTTCTCCATCTCTCTCCCTCTCTTCTACCTTGCCTTCCTATATCTGTCTGTCTAAGCTCCTTCCCAGCTCTGCCAATGTATAGGCTGTATTTAAAACTATATCCCATATCATCAAAACAAATCAAATTTAACCCTTTTCTTGGGAGGCAGCACAGATTCGAAAAGTACTGGTTTGAATCTATCTCTGCTCATTACTCTCAGTGTGGCCTTGGACAAGTCACTTAATCGTTAAGCCCTAGTTTCCTTATTTGTAAAATGGGGGTATGGGTTGGATGAGATGACCTTTGAAGTCCCTTCCATCTCTGAATCTGTGATTCTGTGATCCTTGTCATGGGTTTCACTCATTTAGCTGCTCAGAAATTTTTATAAACGGCTCAGACCTGGATTCAAATGCTGCTTTTGACACTTGCTGCGTGTGTGATGTTAGTTAAGACCCTTCCTCTCCCAGTGCCCAGTTCCCTCAGCTATAATATTGTGGGTCCCTCCCCATCAGCTCTCTTCCATGTTGTTTCTGTAGCAGTGATCTCCATCTCTTTGTTTATCTCAGTGGTCTCCATTGCCCCAGGTGCAGAGAACCCTTGAGTTCACCTTCTGGCCTGTGTTTCTAGCAAATAGGGGATGTTGTTGACTCCTCGGAGTACTCAGGACGGTTTCCTTTTTACAGCGTAGGCCCCCTTGAACGTTGTGTCTCTCTTGTTTCTCTCCTCTGCTTTCACAGAAAACCCGTAACCAGATCATTTCCGTATTCTCCAACAGTAGACTTGGGACCATGGGGTGCACAGTTCAATTTGACAGGGTCATGCTGGGGAATTGGGGAGGATTAACCTACACGTGGCACATGTTGGGGAGTCATGGCAGGTCAGGAAGACTGACATGGGAAGTCCACAAAGATTTATCTTTTGAAAAAATAAAGAAAATGAGTGTAAATAGCCTTTCAAATGAGCTTGGAACATAGAGAGAGAAGGCCTGAGTTTGAATCTTGACTCTATTTCCTACTTCCTCTTTTAATTTGGGCAAGCAGTTTCCCTTTTGAGCCTCTGTTTCCTCATCTGTAAAATAAGAGGTTTAGATTCGATCATCTCCAAGGCAGGGATTTTTAAGTTGGTGTGCATGAAATTGTTTTTAAAGATGATAATCTAACTGGCTTCCTTTTTAACTCTTTGTTTTTTTTTTTTTTTTTGTATGCTCTTAAAATCATGATCCTGAGAAAGGGGTCCCTGGATTTTGGCAGACTACCCAAGGGACATGGGACCCCAAATTGTTAAAGAGTCCATCCTCTCAGGTTTAAGGTTCTGCTCTTAATACTGCTGATCCAGTGCTTTTTTTTAACATACTCATAGAAGCTTTGGCTTTTGTTGTGAGATCTGAACATGAGAAGGATCCCTGTGACTTGGTACCTTTGTGACCTGAGGGAAATCATCTAACCTCCCTGAGTCTTCCTGCCTTATTTTCACCATAGGGCAGGATGCCCACCTTGTCATGAGGGTAAAGTTAAATAAAAAACATCCAAATGCTTTGTAAGTCATTCAGTGCTCTTTTAAAAAGTACAGAATGGAACCTCCTATCTTTGTTCTCTGCTGAATGTCATTTTCACTGGGTTCATAGGACATTTAGTGGTTATCACTAATGATCTGATTCCTTTCAACTAATGTCCCTATGAAGATCATAAATCAATAAATGGAATTATCCCTGAGCCTTCTCATCAGGAGGTCCTTCTTGCCGCACTGTGACATTTGAACGGTTGCTTGGATGAAACTGACCCCTCCTCCTACCACAGATCTTCCAAAGTCAAATATGTCACTCGATGACAGTATGTTATGGAAGGACCTTCTCAAGATCTTTATTCCCTCTACTTTTTGGAAGATCCACAGCTAAGGTGATATGAGTGAGGGTAAAGGTCAGTGGTCAGTCAACCAATGGCTAAACTGACCTTGTGCCATGCTGAATTACTTTGTGGCCCATTTTTCCCCCTGCCATTCTCACTGTAGACAAACACCAAAGAGGGTCATTTAAAAACCAGTATCTGCTGTCACACCGCCACAGACACTCACATCATGAGAATCTATGCAGGCAGCATGGTGGCATCACAGAGTCACAGTTCCTTGTCATACTTTTTACTAACATGACTTCTTTTACCAAAATGACCTGAAGTAGAGGGATTGGGGCAGGGGGAACCTTAGTACCTTAGCCATGCCCCTTCCAAAGAGCAGAGAGAAAAAAGATCTCAAGAAGGTCCTTCCATACTTTATTGTGATTAATAGGTGAATTTTGGCTTTCGAGGGTCTGTGGTAGGAGTACCGGTCAGTTTAGACTGAGGAGGGAGAGATAGAATAGAACTTTAAGCAAGAGGCATGTCAAGAATTGGCCTTCAGCCCCAAATTGCATTTCAGGCCTGAGAGGAAGGGTTCTTAGATTGGTCTCCAAGGCCAAATGATGTTTCAACAATGCCTCAAACAGTAAGTATTTGTTGAGCGCTCAGAGTAGATAACATAATGGGATTGAGATATAGGAATTCTTCCTCTTGAAAGTGTCTTACAGGAACTGAAAATATCCTTTATGTAGGTATTAATAGGGGGAAAGTGGCGGTCTTTGGCATGGGTTGTTGCATAATGAACCACATGTTTACTCTCATTTAAGTGACTGAATGATGTAGAGAATTCAAGACCTCATTATGCATCTCATTTGTTGATTATATAAAAATGTTTTGATTTCGATAGAGGAAAATACTTTCTTAAACGGTACTCTTTCAATAAAAGGTCTCCTTTTCTTTTAAGGAAATATTTTCCTTTATCAAAATCAAATACAGATAATAATGAGTCTGACTGACTTGCTCCAGGTCACACAAGTTATAAGTATCAGGGTAGGGATTTCAACCTAAGGCTCATTTCTAAGCCCAGATTCCACGCTTTTCAATATTCGTGCTCTCTCCCTTGCAGAGGTGTTGTGAAGAAAATTCTATATTACAGAAATATAATTGTTATTGTGATTAATTTTAATAATATAATAATTAGTTATAATAAATAAAACAATAGTTCCAATATAATGAACCCTCCTAGTTCCAGGAACAATTGGATGATAAGACAAATAACCCCAAGGGTAAGCGGCTTCCTTGTGTCTGTCAGAAAAAAGTTGAAAGTGTGTGTCAGAGGAAATCCTATCTCATAGAGGTTTCTTTTTTCTCACCCAGCTTAAATCCTTTCCAGACCTGAGCTTATCTGGGCTTGTGGCTGTCCATGGACTTTCTTATTCTCAGCTGCCACAGAGAGAAGGGATTTTAAGATTCCTTCTTCTCTCTGTCTCTTCTTTAGCTCCCTCTGTAGCGGAGCTGCGTATCCTAATTAGTTTTCTTATGATCCAGGCACCCCATGGTGAGATAAGTTAATCTCTCCCCCTCTCACACTTGACTATGCCTCATTGTGATATCTGCTTGTCGACTGTACAAATATGTTCCTGATACCCTTGGCCCTTTTCCGGTCCAGGGGGAGAGGGAGAAGTAACTTCAGCCTGTGATGAAGGGAAATACTGAATCACATCTCAGAGGAGCGTGGTGGGAGAGGAAGGAAATGTGTTTGCCCTTTGTGTGGCTTTCACTTTCCTCCTTTTCTGGTCTGTGAAGAGACGTAGAGCCTTGTTTACATTCTAGAGACCACTTTATTATACATTACTGCCCTATCCACAATCCGTGATCCAGCCAGAGTGGCTTTCTTGATGTCTCAGTCGTGTGACACAATATTTCCTTTTTCCACACCCTAGCTTTGAGTATGCCCCCTGCCAGGCTATCCTCATTTCTGCCTCTTGGAATCCATCATTCTAGGCAGACTCCCTCATATTCCATGAAACCTTTCCTAATTCCCCATCCACCCAGCTGCCAAGGCCCACCTCCCTCCCAAAAACATGAGCAGGTATTTTCAGTGTATATACGTTGTTGTGTATGAATATCTCCCCTGATGGAATGCAAGCCTCTTGAGGGCAGGGACTGTTCGTTTTTTTGTCTTCCTATCAATAAGGCCTTACATAGTACTTGGTACATAGTAGTCATTTAACAAATGCTTTTTAGACCGATTAATGAATGATTGATGATTTAAATACCTCCTTGAATCTGAGACACAGGACTCTTTGACAATATTCATTCATTCACTCATTACACAGACCTATATTGAATACCACATACTATGGGTCATTCCCTGAACTCAGCACAGTGTCAATAGCTAACTGCTACCTGCCTGTGCAGAGGCATCCAGCTTTGGAGACATGGGAGAGGTACATGAGCAAAAGCACAAATGAACTTTGGAGATACAGGATGTGTACATGAGCAAATGAGGCGTTTCAACAAGTGGGGTGGAGCTTGAATAACTTGGGTGGCAGGGAAGGAAGTGGGAGAGAGTGGCAGGAAAGGTCTTATGTAGGAGGTGGTGCCTAAGGACATTACTTAGAAAGGACCTCAGATAATCAGCTCTTCCAATTCCCTACCTTTACAGATGAAGGTGTGGCCCATTGGTGGGAAATGACTTAGCCAGGGCCACATAGCACATTCTGTTCTTAGCCGATTCCTTTTTAAATTTATTTTATTTTTTTCTTTCCCAAGGAGGAGCCTCTCTATGTGGTGGGTGAGTTATTTTTCAAATCCAAATTGACTGTGTTCTTGCCCCCTTGTAAGTCCAGTTGGGGAAGCCAGGATCTTATTATCTTAGAAAAGTGCCTATTAGCACAGAGGGCCTGTTTGACCTGAGCCCAGCACTGATTGTGCTTCAAGATGGAGTGTCTCCTAGATGCAGGAATGGTAGAATGGTTCCTGATGTGTGCTTAATGTCCTTAGAAACATTCCAGAGCAACATATTGATTGCCTCTGAGCATAAATGAAGGCCTCATGAAATGTTTGCTTTATATCTAATGAAAATCTCAAGCAGAGAAAATATTGTTTTCCCAACTTGGCAACCAGTTCCAGCATTTCTTTCTGTGCTCTCTCCCATGCCTGTGACTTGAATGGCCAGAGGCGCTATGATGAAGGGGATTGGTCTGAAGTCATATTAGGCAATTGACTATAGGCTTCATCCTTCAGATATAGAAGACTAATTGGTGACACCTTTCCCCTCACCCAGTAACACCACCACAAAGAGGAACTTAGCGGGTGGATTCATGTTCTTATTTTCCTTCAGGCCCTGTGAAACGTTACACTTAGGGTCCCTGTTTTCCCACCTCAAATCACAGAATTCATAGTGGGAAGAGACTCCATTGGTTCAAAGATCTAGGGCTAGAAGTAACTTCACAGGCCACCTGGTCCAACTTCTTCAGTTGACAGACCAGGAAACTGAGGTCAGGGAAAATGGCTTGACTCGTTCTTTTTGATGCTCAGTCTCCTCTGACCCAGCCTAGCCATATAGCCTCTCCCAGCCAGCCCAGTACCCCCAACTCGTTCGGTACTTGCTATATTGATGCCAAAGTAATCATCCTTAGCTCAACTGCAACTCAGAACTCCTGAGCTCAAGAGTCAGCCAACTTTAGTTAGCCAATTCAAACTAATTCTACGTTAGATTAACCAACCTTAGTTAGGCCTCCCAGTAGCAAGCATGATGGGTGTATACCACCACACCCAGCAGGCAGTGAGTTTATAGTAGGGTCAGCTAGGTGGCACAACGGATGGGGTGCTGAGCCAGGAGGTCAGGAAGACCTGAGTTCAAATCCAGCCTCAGACACTTACTAGCTATGTGACCCTGGGCAAGTCACTTCACCCTATTTGCCTCAGTTTCCCCATCTGTAAAATGAGATAGAGAAGGAAAAGGCAAATCACTCCAGTATCTTTGCCAAGAAAACCCGAAATGAGGGTTGGACATGATTTCAATGACTGAACAACAACAGAAGTTTATAGAATCATGGGTCTGGAGCTAGAAGGGACCTCAGATCATGTCTCATCTATCCCCCTCATTTTAGTGATGAAGAATCTTAGGCCCAAGGGAGGTAAGTGATTTGCCCAAAGTCATTCAGGTGGCAAGTGTCAGAGGCCAGATTTGAATACAAGTCCTCTGAGGTCAGATCCAGTGCTCATTCCAATATGCCACAGCTTGAAGGTTTGGGTACCTTGCTTGTCGATGCACATTCTACCTCTGAGATTCTGTGGTCCCATAGTTTTTCCACATTGATCATTAAATCCAAGGCTGCTGCTTCACGATGAAGAATGCTCTACCTTCTCATCCCTGTTCCCTTTCCATTTGAACTTTGGCTTCCATTTTTGCTTCTCTGGCATCTGTAGAGTGATTTCATGAGGAAATTAAAAGGTGAGTCTGTATGAGGTCATTCTTCCCCTCCCCCGCCCTGCCCCATTGTCTGTACAAGCCTGGAATCAGTGCATTGATTTTACATGGAATAATATATCTTCTCATTCTTGTCCAATTGGATTAGAGATTTTGGTACCTCGCTAGCCAAATGCCGTGTTGCTTTATAGATGATTCTTCTCTAATGTGATCTAGTCCTTCGCTAATGATAAGGAAACTGGCAGGACCAACCTGAGCCTACATTTACATGTCACATTAGCATCCTCCGTTCTTATTTCTCAAGCGCTCCTTTCAAAACCGTGGAATGCCTCGTTGAACATGATGTCTTTAGTAGTCATGTTTCTCAGTCCCATGCAGAAGTTGTACCAGTAGCAAATAGAGACAAAAAATTTTCATTGAAAGGGACCGTGGAGAGCAACACTGACTCCTGAATTGGAAGAGACCATGGAGATCATCATCTGGGATTCCTTTTAAAAGCTTTAAATATTGTTTAAAACTTGTTTTTAAACGAAGATCTTTTAATCCTCATTTTAAGATAATCTTATTAATTAACCTTATTAATGCACACCTAGCCGTTATGTGCCTTTGTTCAAGAATCTTTAGTGTTTGCGCTGTAAAATACAAACTCGTCACCTTGCTATTTAAAGCTCTTCACAATCTCGCTCTAGCCAATAATAATAAAATTAGTTAACATTTATACAGTGCCTACTGAGTACTAAGCGCCTTACCGTTGTTATCTTTAATAACCCCAGGAGGTGGGTACAGCCATCGAGACCCGTTTTACAGGTGAGGAAACCAAGCAAGGCTTAAGTGATTTGCTCAGGGTCATACCATCAGTAAGTGTCTGAGGCTGGGTTTGAACGCAGGACTGCCTGACCCCAGGCCTGGTGTTCTGTGTACTCTGGCGCCTCCTCGCTGCCCTATTGAAGCCTTCCTTTCCAGATTAATTTCATGTTACTCCCTATTCCCACATTCTCTGTTTCTGCCCAACTAAACTCTTTGCTGTTCCTCAGTCCAAACAGTCTAGTTTTGGCCTGTGTGCCTCAGAAGGGGCTGTCCGCTCCCCCTCAGGACTCTTCACTCCCATTTCTTAGGAGCCTCAGCCTCCATCAAGAGTCAGCTCCTTTTAAAGGCCTACTTGCTTCCTCTTCCACATGTTAATACTTCTGCCCTCTTTAAATTCCTCAGTATTTAATTCCTTGTTAATGCGTTTTATCCCTCTTAGCGTGCACACTCATTGGAAGGAGCACCTTGCATGCACGTAGTAGATGCTCAATAAATGCAGATTGAATTTGTCAAAGGAGGAAACAGATGCCCCAGAAGGTAAAGCAGCTGGCCCAATATCATGCAGTTTGCTTGGAGAACTGAAACCCATATAATCTAGACTCCTAGGCTGATGTTCTTTCCCCTACATGTTACCTCTGCTTTGCATAATATGAATATATCACAGTATTTGCCCCATTCCTGAGCCCAGTGTTTTTAATATTTCCTTTTGAACCATGCAGGTTTTTTCATTGTCTTTATGAAGAATATAGCCTCCTAATTCCCTGTGGATACCACATACACACAGGTTTTTGTCTTCAAAGAAAACAAAAAGCTTTGTCTCTTATAGAACTCCTTAGAAAATGTGTTCATTTGGTTTAGGGCTCCTGATCTTCAGAGCACAAAGACTAAAGACTAATTTTGAGTTGGTCTTAGTTTTCAATTCACTCAAAGGATTAAAATTTTAATGTAGTTTGCCTCTTTCAACTAAGGGCTGATGTGATGCTGCTAGAAAATTCTGGCGTGGATTTATGTTTGGGTTACGAATTCTGAACTTCTGTTCATGGAGCACAAGGATGGTGTGAGAAACTGAAGAGGAGCGCAGTGGCAGAAAGACAACAGTGTCACTTGACAGTGAATTCTGGGGATGGGATCCTGCAGTTGTCCCAGGCAAGAGGTTCCTGTGACCTTCGGGCTCTTGAAATCCCTACTTAGATTGTAAATTCGCTATGACTATATCACTCCTTTCATGTAACTGTCAAAAAAGTAAATGATGACCTCTCCTTGCTGCAACCAGCCTGTCTCTTTGTGATTGCTGTTTCCCTTTCTAGATGTTCACCAACCATCTCTTTAATGATTCATTCTAGAATTTACTAGTAATCAATCTGCCTCTAGTTTGCGGACTCTGTTCCCTTTCTTCTTTTACAAATTAGGATGACATTTGCCTTTTTCCAGGCCTGTAGCCCTCTCCTGTTTCCCATGATTTTTCAGTTATCACTGACAGAAGCTTAGAGATTATATCTGCCATTATGTGGGGATGTAGTCCACCTGGGTGTATAGATTGGAAATCATTATGCGCTACTTGATAACTTCATCCTGTTTCCTTAGGTGTTTAATAATTGCATGTTCAATGGCTGCTTGATATTTGGTGTCAACTTCTTGTTAGCCATTTTTATTCCATAATTTTCAGTGCAGTATTCATTGTCCTTGGTAGTGGAAGGAAGGAAGGAAAGAAGGAAGGAAGGGAGGGAGGGAGGGAGAGAAAGGATGAATGAATTTTCATCAGCTCTGCCTTCTCTGACTTGTCACATATTCTTGTCTCATTCACCCCAAGCTGAGGTACAACTCTCACCCACATCTTTCTTTCAATATTGCTAACGGTCTCCTTTGGGTTGTCCTTAGCTCCCATCACCAGCCTCAGCTCAAGTTGATGCCTCTCATTTATTATATTCCTCTTCTGTTAATTGCCATTCTTTCATATTCTGTATTTGTATTTTACACATCCAAGTGGATTGGTGCATGTCCAGCCATCTTTTCAGACAAGTGCTTTTCCTCATTCTCCAGTTTTCCATCCTAACTTTGTCCCTTACTAACCTTGTGACTTTGAGCAGCTCACTTCAATTCTTTGTTCCTCATGTATAAAATAAGAAGATTGGTCTAGATAACCTCCAGCTCCAAATTTATGATCCAGCGATCCTTCTGAGCTCAATTCTCTTGTAGAATTTTGGTCCAAGAGAATCTGTGTTTCCTTTGGACCTGTAGAATCTGCTTTCCTAAAACCAGGGGTATATGCCACACTGAACTTATCTTTCTTCTATATCAAACTTCAAGAAGGGGGTGGCTTGTTCCCCAAGTGTTCTCATGATTTCGAGCCTAGTACCAGAATCTTTCCTGTTAGTGAAGTTCAAGTTCAAGGTAGAATTGCTTTTCTTTTAGCCCTCTCTGTTTTAAAGGGTGTAATCGTCATTCAGGTTGCTCGTGACATTCATTATTAGCATCCCTACTTTGGGAAGAGGTAGAGTTCCAGAAGGTGGCCCATAGTTGAGAAAAATGTCGTCCCTCATGAGTTTTCTACCATGCCTCTCCACTTGGCTTGCGTGCTCTTTCCTTCTCTCCAGCCTCTTTTATTTCTCCTTCTCTTGATGCTCACTCACATGCTCTCCATCATGATTTCTTCATCTGGTCCCTGGGTTTTCTTCCATGAATGTCTATAATACATATACAATAACTATTATGTATCTGTATAGTTATACTAATAGTATAATGATAGCATGCTAATAATATACTGTTAGTATGATAATATTATTTGTAGCAATACTATTTAACAACATTACTATTAGTCTAATAATATTATTATGTAATTATGTTATGTTTATATTTCTTGCCTTCAGTTGATATTAGTGCCCATATATTCTTTAATTTCTTGGCCTGGACTCGAAGATTATTCTAATGAGTAAATCAGCAATTTTTTTTTGCTAGTTACCTACTACTGGCCACTGGCCTATGTACAGGGTGCACACACACACACACACACACTCACTCACTCTTACACAATTCCAAACAGAAACAGTCTTTTCTCCCAAGGGAGTGACAAAATCTGTGTGTAGAAATATATACAAAATACAAATAGAAATACATGATAATTTTTTGGTAGGGAGGCACTATTGCTTGAAAAGTCCACCCACCCTTCACTACAATCCCCTAATCTTAAGCCCAGAGGGCACGTTGCTCGTACCCTGCCCGTGGGACCATTTATTATAGCCCTTCATCTTGGTTCCTCAAAAGAGCAAATAAATTAGATTATTGTTCTCGTGCCCAATGCCCCCAAGGTAGTTTCTTTTTGAGTCACAGTCAAGACATTATTACTTTGCAATATTCAGAATTTGTGTTGGCTTCTTATGTGATCCATGCAATATTAAGGATGCAGGAGAAAGGAAATTTAGAAGTTTAGAATGCCGACATGAAGCCTATTAACAAGAAGTGCGTAAAAGCCTGACTCCCGTCTAGGTTACTGGTCAATGGGAAATCACTCAATGTAGTGTGTCACAAGTAGAGGCCAGCAGCTAGCTGTGACTGACGGCCTTGGGGAGGAAATTCTGGTGAGTTGTTGACTCCTTTAGAGTTTTCTGAAATAAGACCCCAAAACGAAGAGAACACTGTAACAGCCTTCCATGATTCACCTTTGGATTATGATTTTGTGTTGTTGCTGTTGTTTCGTTCCCATTCCTTGGAGAATATTATTAGGCATAATGAATTCAGTTTGTTCCAGGCCTCCTATCCAAGCGGAGACTTAGAAGCACCGTCTTCCCTTTGGTCTCGGACATACCAAAACGGGTGATTATGCTATAAAAAGATAATAAGGGGGAACATCAGACAGAAATGGAAAAATTCCGGCGTGACTTAGGAACACAGCAGCTGGAGAATTAGCGGACAACGATAAGATGACCCTAGGTACGTCTTAATCAACAGAAAAGCTTGCTTCAGGCACCACCATCAGGCGCTGGGATGGATCACCTTGAGACTCGCGCTTGTCGGAGAAGTCTTGACAAATCTGGGCCGAGGTTTCTTACACTGGGCGATGGCCGTAACAAGCCTTGGGGGGTGGGGGAGGGGCGTGTGTGCCTGTGAGCTAGATGCTTTCCAAAGCTCCTCATTGAGAGACTTTCCCCCCTCATTACTGTGGTCTTGTCATATTTCCCTTCCCAGGTCAGTCAGCATTTTAACTTTGAAGACAACAATAACTGTCTCCAGTGGGAAAATCAAGGCCCATTTTGGCCGAAAAGGTAATTTAGACCAGCTTAGGGAACCTCGAGCTAAATGTCAGATGTAATTAAATGTTACTGTCATGTCTCGCCTTAAGTAGAGAAGCGCTGAATTTTAGCTGGGGCCAAGAGCTGTTTGGATTACTCGTTTGATTCCTTCCCATATTGTAGATGAGGCAGAATCTCTGACAGCATAGAAATGGTACCCTAGGGGCCCGTAAAAGTCCAGCCAATACCTACAGTGTTTCTTCACTGCCTCACATCTCATTCTGGACATCTCCCTTTATTCCATTCCCATCTGCAAGTTGTCCTTGAAGACATCCAAGCTGGCAGAAATGTATTTTTAAAC
Organism: Trichosurus vulpecula; assembly: GCF_011100635.1. Taxonomy (NCBI): domain Eukaryota; kingdom Metazoa; phylum Chordata; class Mammalia; order Diprotodontia; family Phalangeridae; genus Trichosurus; species Trichosurus vulpecula. Next base: position 26,066,456 of record NC_050579.1, read on the forward strand.
TCATTTAGGAGAGGGAGGGAGGGAGGGAGGGAGGGAGAGAGAGAGAGAGAGAGAGAGAGAGAGAGAGAGAGAGAGAGAGAGAGAGAGAGAGAGAGAGAGAGAGAGAGGGAGAGAGGGAGAGATACACACACATTTTTTTTTTTACTAGTTCACAACTGAAGAATCTGATCCTGCAGTGGCTAGTGCCTCCCACTCCTTCATACCTAGTATTTCTGTTGTGTTCCTTTAAAAAATGTAAACAATGTGCATACTTGGGTCACTCCCTAACCCTAATCTCCTTGAAGGCAGGAACGTCACTTCCCAGCACTTGGCCCGTATTTGGGACTTGAAAATGTTTGTTGACTTCAGTTCTTGTTCCAGCTGTTCTGTTTTGGGGGATGGGGATAAGAAGCAGATGTTCACTTTTTTTTTAACATGGGTGTCTGGTGACTAGGATAGCATTTGCTTTTTGGAGAATCGCGCTTACAAATTTGTGTTGTCTTGAAAAAGACACACCACCCACAAGTATTTTGTTGGGCAGGGTCATCATTTAACCCTTGATTTTATCTGAAACCTTTGATTTCATTGGTGTCCGCAACTCACAGTCCATCTATTTTAATCAATTCAAGTCTTGACATGTCCTCTAGATTATCTTCTTGGAGATCTCTTTGGGGGCGTTGATAAGTCAAGTGGTTTGTCCAGGGTCATACAAGCAGTATGTGTTAGGACTTAAGGCCACTTTTTCCTCAATCTATCCACTGCATTTATAGTCTAGTGACTTTTATTTAAATATATTTTAAACATACGGTAAGGACTCTGAAAGCCTAGCTATCCAGACTCTCCTCAGGCTGAGTGTTGAAATTTTAAAGTTTGTACTTGGGTGAATTCGCAATGACATCAGTGTAGGAAACTCCTGCCACTGGTGTAAATTGCAGACACCGTCATGTCTTTTCAGTCCGTACCATTTTTGTCCTTGTTTTGCTTAACCTTTTTTGGCCGTATAAATCCGTTTTGTAAATCTGTTGAAGCTTATAGATCCCACCTCAGAATATGTTTAAGCTTGTGAAGTAAAACACAAGATTACAAAGGAAACCTATTAAAATATAATTCTCATTGAAATCATATCAAATATAGCTCTTATATATTTATATAATTTTATATGATGACTCTCTCCACCTCTGTATTTCTCTTTACGTGGATGTATAGATACACACATATAAATATAAACATATACATATGCATATGATATATGTGTATGGATATCTTTAGCTATGTATCTAAATCTACATCTGTATATCTATAGCTGTCTGCCTGTCTGTCCATCTATCTAGATTTCGTTCACCCCAAGTTAAGAATCTCTGCTGTAGAGAATCTAGTCTAAATATTCAGTGCCTTTCTCATATTCTTGGACTATCTTGAATGTGCCCCTCAGGTGTTTACACCTCCTTGCTAGGTAACACAGACCATCTCCATTTGTCATCATCTGTATCCTTGAGAATGTCCTTCTCAACATCACTTGCTTGTATTTTGTGGATGAGAGACAGCATCATGTAGTGGCAAGAGAGGCCCCTTGGAGTCAAGAAGACCCAACTTTAATTAGGTCTTAACTCTGCTGCAGGGGCTCCACCTGACCCAGATCAGCACCATCCCTTGACCCCTCAGTGTCAGAGGTTACTCCAAGTCTGTGAGTTAGAGCAATTCTGATATCCATCGGTAGAGGACTCTTCTTCATGAGAGGATGCCCTGTACCTGCCATCTGTGAGAGATCACATCCCATAGGCCCCTTCCCTTGATGTACTGTGACATCATTAACAGCATTAATGGAATGGCTGGCCTCGTAGACTCCAACACCAAAGCCGATTTCTCTAGATGGTAAGAAGCAAGAGCAAAGCCAGTTCGAGTGACCATTAAAGCAGAAAGAGCACTCAGTTTGGAGTCAGAGGATTTCAGATTATGCCCTAGTTTTACTACTAACATGTCATGTGTTCCTGTGTCACCGTGACTGAGAGACTTAACCTCTCCTAGTTACCTCCATCATCGCTATGGTGCTTCCCAGCTCCAAATCTGCAATTTTCTTTCATTTACCAAGTCTCTCCCAAAGAGCCCTGGTGCTTTGGGTAGTTGTTGCTTTGCTGCCCCCTTCCCCCCCAAATGTGGTAGCTGAGCCTGGCTCTCCTGGCTTTTCTTTCCTGCAGCATTTACACTCTGCCCATCCTTCCTCGGTGCCAGAAACTGCTAAAATGAAATGCCCATTACTGTGATTATCTACAAAAGAGAAACCCATAGATGGTGTAAATGAGGTTGCTGTGATCGTAAGGAAATGCAGCCATTAGCCACTAAGGAAGGGAGGGTATGAAGGAAGGATGCACTCTAGCATCAGGGTAGCTCTTCTTTCCTCCTCCTCCTCTTCCTCCTCCTCCTCTTGCTCTTCCTCTTCCTTCTTCTTCCTCCTTCCCCTTTTCCTTCTTCATCTTCTTTTCATCCACTCCACTCCCCACCTCTTCAGTAGAAGATGGAAAGAGAAGGAAGAGCCGTGATCTGTTTGGGGAAAAAAATATCACAGCCTATTAGTTAGATGCAATGAAATGAAGCCAACTTTAGGGACTCCATTAAGTGCACGGTGTTTAGGCAGACAGTGTCCCTAGGTAAAGTGTACTATTCCGGAGGATTGTGTGCTGTGAAATAATTGGGTTTGGGAAATCAACTGGGCTTCAGCAGCCTGATGGAGGCACCTTGCGGGAGATGGGGGAGGGAAATCATTTTTTTTTCCTCTCTCTGTCTCTCTCTCATTTCCTCCCTCTTTTCCTTTTCACATAAAGACTGCATAGAATAAAATGGAGTGGCAGTTCTTACCAGGTAGATGTGGGCTGTCAATAGTGTTTTGAATAATACAAACAATGGATGTAATTAAATTTCTCTTTTGCGCAGGCAAGATTCAGGGGATGTCACCACAGTACTATCTCCCATTTTATTCTTCTCCCACTATCTGGACTTCAGGTTTCTGCTGTTGAATAGAAATTACCTAGATTCAATCAGTAACCACAGGGCCTATAAAAATATGTGTTAATGCATTGATATGTTTGGAATCTACTTCTTAAATAAAACATTCCCATGTACTTGTTTTCCTTTTCCAAAACAAAAAAATGCATTATAAAATGGCAAAACAGTGCCAACTCAAGCAACTTTTCCTTTTGTTGGACGAACTTTTGTTGACAGATGTTGCCAGCAGGTTTGTCAGGGTGGGGTGAGGGTATCCATGGCACAGATGCCCAGTTGGCTTTGGGGGTCAGGACAGTTACAGTGTGTAGCATTAAGTGAGACCAGATCAATGGGGTGTGTGTGTGTGTGTGTGTATGTGTGTGTGTGTGTGTGTGTGTGTGTCTGTGTGTGTATGTGCGCTCAGAGACTATCCCCCCCACCCCCTATAACATTAGTAATTTATGTAATGGTAATTATAGCTAATGTGAAGAAAAGTGGATATTAGTAAAATCATTTCCACCAGATAAATACCATTAAAAAACAGTAGTAGTTAGCATTTCAGAGACATGTCCTTGAGACAGCCTGCAGCCTACTTAATGAAGAAACATTCCCTATTTATTTCGTGCCACCCACCTCCTGACAAAAAATTGCTGGACTTAATGTGTAGAATGAGACATACCTTTTGGACACATCCAATGTAGGAATTTGTTTTGCTTCACTCTACATACTTATCACAAGCTCCCTCCCCTCCCCTCTCTGCCCCTGCCTTCCTTCCTTCCTTCTCTCTCCCCTTCTCACTTCCTTTTTTGCTTTCCTTTCCTTTTCTATTGGTGTGGGGTAGGAAGGGGAGAAAATTAATGTTTGTGCATGGAAGTAAAATGTTGATCTTTAATATTATGTAGGCACATCTAGCTAATGTTGAGATTAGTGTGTGGCATCAACAAGTACTTTTGAGGAGTTTTTGCTTAAAGAAATGATTTCATTTGAACCATTCATGTTCCATACAGAAGTCCAGCTTTTTCTGTTCTTCATGGACTATCCTTACTGAATGGGCTTGATGAGTTCATTCTCTAATGGTTTTATTATATGACGTGAAAGAGCGGGAGAAGGCAGCTATAGAGGACAACCCCATGTACCCAACACAACCTGTACAACTTGAAGAAATTGGTCCCAAGAAATGTCATTTAGCAGAATGAGGCTCTTCAAACCAGGGACTGTCATTGAGATCTTTTTCTGGAATGTCCATGGAGTCGTCCCATTCCCATTAGTTTGGACTGTTTTCACAAAAATCAAATCTACTCTAAAAGAATGAAGTTTTCTCGCCTTCTCAAAGATGTGACAGCCTTTGAAGGCAACTTTAGAAGTGTTTTGAGTAATTCAGTTATTCTTTCATTCAACAAACTTTTTAGGGTCCTATTGCAATGAACAGTATTGGGCCTGGAAGAAAAAAGATAGCCCCTGTCTTTGGGGAGTTTACAGTTAAGTAGATGGCACCATTATTAGGGTATGGATGTTATCTCCCAACCAAAGAAGCTACATCAACCCATCAACCAAAAAGCATTTATTTAAATGCCTAGCATGTGCCAGACACTGTATAGCTGTGAGATACAAAGACCACTAAAGTAGATACATGTCTATATGTATATATACATGCACTCCCCTGCCCCTACACCAAGTCTCAATTTCTTTGGTCTAGGGAACTCCCAGTAAGGAAAACCCCTCTACCAGTACAGATCAGCACTTGCTTTATAATTTATAGTCTTTAGAGCAAGGATTCATAGCATGAGGGTCCACAAGACTCCCCCCACCCCAGGAGTCCATGGATAGATTTCCAGAGCTCTGGGATCTTGAATTGGGAGAAATTTTTTTTTTCCCAGTCCTCTGCATTTTAGTGTATGCGTTTAGATAGATTCTGAGAAGGGCCTCTATAGGCTTCCCCAGATTGATAGATGGTTCTAGGACATCAAAAAATTGAAAGCTGCTGCTTTAGAAAGTTTCCTGGGGATACTGAGAGCTTAGGTCCTTTACTTTTCCTGCCTTCACACACACACACACACACACACACACACACTCATTTACATGTCCTCCATTTAACCAGTGACTGTATATGTATATACAGTATATGTATAGTGAGTGAAGGTGTGATGACAGTTTCTACCTCCCAAGGCTTTTGTTAAGATAAAATGAGATCACATCTGTAAGGTTCTTTTCGAAACCTTAAAAGATTCTATAAATACTTATTGTTGGTGGTGGTGTCATCATTCTCAAATATCTCTATCGTATTCGATGTTGGATACTTTGCTTCAAGTGAGCAGACACGTTATATTTTGAGTTTTAATTTAGCTTAGAAAGGGCTTGGCTCTTCAGTCCCCTTGTATGTGGCATTAGGCAATCAGGTGGCATGATGGATGGATAAACCTCTGGACTTTGAGTCACCAAAGATGAGAGAGCGAATGCGGTTTCAAACACTTACTAGCTTGGTAACCCTGGGCAAATACTTAAACTCTTTCAGCTTCTGTTTCCTTATCTGTAAAATGGAGATAATGGTAGGACCTACCTCTTAGAGTTGGAGTGAACGTCAAGTGAGAAAATATATGTAAAGTACTCTGCAGACCTTAAAATGCCACAGAAATGTTGGCCATCATTTAACATCATCACCCCCACCACCATCATCATTGTTATAAATTACCCCTTAGTCTGCTAATCTCCATTTTAGATTTACAGAACGTGATTGACCTGAGGTCATATAGCCTGTTAGTGACCATCTCAAAACTAGAACTCTGGTTCTCTGACTCCAAAGCTTGGGAGCTTTCCCTTCTCACAACAGGTTAATCTGCTTTATGACAGCCCAATAACTTGGTTTCCAGGAATGTATTGTATCATAAAAGTAGGGGTTGTCTCTATTGATTCTGCAGATTGTTTGTGGCCCATTACCAAAACGTCTGCTGTATACTCTGATAAAGGGAAGGTGAGGGCAGAGAGTCAGAAGGGGTCAAGGACAAGGCCAGAAGAGGGGTGTGTCTGCAATTGCATATATTTAATTTATTATCTAGTATATTAGATTATCTGGGCCTCTGCTTCCCTCTGTATACATAAATAATTATGATTTGACCATAGAATAGAGAAAATTCAAGAGAAGCCAGAGATGATGGGGTATTATGGAGTTACAGTTGGGGAAGGTAAGGTCCTGAGCAGTTCAGCTAATTACAAATTTTGAGCTGGATAGGACCTTAGAGGTCATGTAGTCCAATCCCCTCCTTTTACAGAGGAAGAAACTGAGACCCATATAGCTTAAGTGACTTGCTCAAGGTCATACATATAATACAGGAATCAGGATTCAAAGCCAAGCACTCTGACACCATAATAAAGTACTTCAAATGTTTCCTGCATAAAGTTCAGTGCTCTCCCTCCAAACAGATAGTCAGGATAAAAGGAAATCATTCACAACATTATGGGAAAAAGCTTTGACCCTTAGCACTACTTAAATGGGTATTGGCAAAATTTTCCACTGTGCTAATTGTGTGAGGTATATATCAATATATATCATCAGTAGGGAGCTATTGAGTATCTAGTATATGTTAGCCACTGTACTGGGCACTGAAGATACAAAGGAAAAAGAAATCAAGTATTTCCTGCCCTCAGAGAGCTTCTAGCAAGACAACATGCACAGGATTGTATATGGGAAAATTGGTAAAAATGGGGAATCCTAACTCTAGAGTCAGATATTGTGGGGTCTAACCCCAGCTCTGTCACTGGCTGCCTTTATGATCTCAGAAAAGTCACTGCACGTCTTGGAGCCTCATTTCCCTCATCTGTAAAATAGCAGCTAGGCAAGATCCTTTCTGGTGTCCTTGCTAGAATTAAATATGCGATCCTAAGTGTATCCAAAATGGATGCGAGGAGAAGCCCGGGAGGGAAAGGAGGAATAGACAGTACATCCAATGGCATGTATTATCAATATGTTCTGCTGTCTAGTAGCTGGTTATTTGGACATAACTTTTCTTCTTTGAGGTTGTCAATTTGGGACTGGTGAATAATCTTTGGGAAAACATTTTCCCCCTCTTCTCCCTTTGAAGGATTCTTTGTGTATCTTCATCTTTTCCTAGATGGCAGTCTAGTCAAGATTTTATTCTCTTTCCAGTATTTGAGGGCTATGTATGTGGGGTTTTTTTCCTCTCTTTTCCATTTTTATCATTTTTATTTGGGAAAAACAATACCAACCCCTCTTCAATAAACTCTGAATCATGAGATGTTTACATTGCTTGGGCACAGCATTTTTTTTATAGACCTGCCAGGCGATTATAGTAATTAGTGTATGAATTTCCTCATTAAAATATCATTAGTGAAGACTTTGTTCTTTCAAGATGTGAGGAAAGGGGTTTATTGCATTGTATTCTATCATTAATGGTTTACTAGGAGCCAGATGTTAGATCTAGGGCTGTAGCAGCAGGGTCACGCTTGCCTTTTGTTTGCCTAGAGTTTATTGGACCATAGAACAGGTTTGAACATGGATTCTTCTCAGTGCTTATGTGGGCCATAGCCTTGATTCATTTTGACAGTGGTGTGAAAGTCCAGCCCCATTTCTGTTTGATGCCATGAGAAGGACTTAAGTGCTTGTCATTCAGGTAGTCAATCAATCAAGCCTTTATGAAATGATTACTATGTGCCAAGTGAGTGACAGCATGGCTTAGTGGAGGGCAGGCTAGCTTTGGAGTCTAGAAGAGATGGATTCAGGCCCGTCCTGTGATGATTTGGGGCAAATCATTTCTCCTCTCAATATCCAGGGATACTTTCAGATGATGTGGCTTCCTAATCAGGTGTCCGTCAACTTTGTTTTATTTTAATGTTGATGGCTGTATTTCATTATAATTGGTTTCCTTTGAAATCCTATGTATTTTATTTCAGGTATTTAAATTATTATTCTGAGAAGAGGTCCATGAATTTCACCAAAACGATTCAGAGCTCTTGGCCTAGGAGAATACAGCATGTAAACTGATAAGTAAATACAAAGGTGATTTGAGCAAGGAGAGAATATTAGCACCTAGGGGCATCAGGAAAGGCTTTGCAAAAAAAGAAAAAAAAAAAGGTTGCCCCTAAACTGATTCTAAAAGGATGTTAAGCATGCAGAAGGTTGGACCTGAGATAGATATAGGGCCTGGCCCATAGTAGGTACCTAACAAAAGAGAGAAGAAGGAAGGAAAGAAGGGAGGGAGGAAAGGAAGAAGGAAGGAAATTAGGAAGGGAGGATAGGAGGATGGAAGGGAGGGAGGAAAGGAAGGAAGGCAGGAATTCCATTTCTGGTACTTCAAAGATATAGTTAAAAATATAAACAATAAAAAACAAGATAAGTCTTTAATTCAGGGGTGGGCGGATGAGTTTTATTTCAGTGCAATCATTCTGTATTTCAGAGACATTCCAACTTACTCTCTCATATTAAATTCTGGGCCCAGTGTATTATCCATTAAGGGTTTATCCAAGATTTCTGCATTGATAGACCACAGTATGATTTGTCTCTTCTTAGTCTAAAGAGTTCATCATTCTTCATCCACTTGGTTTTTCCTGTGTGGATGTTTAAGCCAAACTCTTTAGAGTGATAATGGATCTGATTTAGGAGGTTCTGTGATTTTCTGAGACTTGATTTAATCAATGCAATATCATCCAGGGGGAAAAAAGAATGCCATCTTGCTCACCTCATCATCTACTTGGAATCCATCTTTGATTTGGACTCTGGTCTTAACATTCTCTACTACATGAGCAAATGTACTTGTATCATACACTGTTTTATCTCTTGGTTGATACTAGTAATAAGAGAAGAGTCTAATTAAATTTTCTCCATCACTATGTGATGTAGAATAATCGTTGTTTCCTGAATGAATGGATTCTATCAACAACAAACCCATGCAGAAATAGAGAGGTTATTTGGCTTTCTCAAAGTCAACAAGTAGCAAAACAGCCAAATGTCTCCTTAATGGGTCAAATTCCAAGATTAAAGGCCCGTTGCCCTCTCACAAATAAACTTGGATGCATCTGATACCTAAACTCCAGCTTATTCACTGGAGTGTCTCTCTTTTACTGACCGTCCCAGTGTGTTTTACTGTCATCTGCAGGCGTGTCTTCATCATTGCATTTCCTGCAGAATATAAGGACCATTTCTATCAAGATGAATTTTCAAGATCTACTAATTCATAGCATTGTAGATCAGGAGCTGGAAGAGACCTCAAAGACCTCCTAGTCCAAATTGTTATTTCCACCAATATATAAATGCCTTTCTAAAATTCCTTATAAAATTCTCGCCTTCCCCCTGACCCCCAAGACCTATGTCTCATCAGTAGCAGGTACTTCCCTTGACATGGGCACCTTCCCTTTAGTTTACAATCCCGGATAGTTTCCTGGGGGAGCCTTGAGATAAGATGACTTGCCCAGGCTGTGTTAGAGCTTGGACTTCTTTTGCCACCACCCGATATGGTAGAAATATCACTGGATCTGAAATCAGAATGGGCTAGGTTCAAATCCTGATTCCAGTGCCTACTACCAGAGTAACCATTGGCAAGTAACTGAACCTCCAGATGTCTCAGTGTCTTCATTTGACTGGATACCTAGTGACTTCTAGTGCTAGTCCTCATCTGTGATGTTTGTTATAAGAACATAAGTGACTTGTCCAAGACCACACCACTGTCATTTATTAGACGTAGAGTATGATACACGTGGGAGAGGGGGAGAAGACAGATAACGAAAATATTAACTTTGAAAAATCCATCTCTTCTCTTTCTCCCCCTCCCCCATTCTTTACAGAGTGATTCACTAGGGAGCTAATGATGATTTTGATCTACCTGTGTTGAAAATTCAATAGAATAACATTCTGTAGTTATTCTCTTCTCTATTTCTTCTTCCCACAAGTCCCCTTCCCCCTCCCATCTCATTCTATATGCTGAGACAGCGAATCTCTAAGTAAGTTTCAGCAGTACCTTGTTCTGAAATGAAAGCATTTTCTTTTCCCGATTAGCATCTGTTTATAGAATAGTTCCTATTTTCGTAATTAGATCCTGCATAGAAATGCAGGGGCTGCTCTGTAAAAGGATAATGAATCTTTATTGCACCAGTTGAAATCAGATTTGTGCAAAAGGCACTTTGAAAACAGTAATAAGCAGAGACATGTATTAAATCACCCAGATAAGGCTCTCTTTATATATTCTTTTTATAAATGGAAATTATGACTACCCGGTGGATTCCACATGACATTTCCTGTTACCAGGAAAGGTTTTTAGCTTTGACCATAAAAGTTATCTAAATTCAAAAGCCTCTGTGGGTTCAGAGCTCCAAAGAGTACTTTGGGAGGCACAGAAGAGGGTGATGGGAGCCCTTTGTCTTCTTCCTTTGTCTACCTGAGCAGGCAGGGAGAGAGGGGGCAAGAGGGAGAAGAAAGGAGCCACTTGAAATGTCCAAGATAAGATCTAATCAGGCAACCCAGTGTCCATTTAGCTCACACTGTCACATTTTTAGCAGCTCTTGGCTGGGCTCTCAGAAAGCAGGGCTCATGTCCTCCCTTGTATTTGGCCATTGTACACATCATTTCCTGGCGAATGCCGAATTTATTCCCTAGCTAAACGTTTCTTGACAGGTTTGTTATCTGTTCACCCCGTCAGTGAGCCCCAGAGAGTTGGTGCGTAGCTGTTAGGAGAGAGAGGGAGAGAGAGAGAAAGAGAGGAGGGAGTTGAGAAAGAAAGAGAAGTGGGAAAGCAGGATGAGTAAATGTCAAGTGAACTGCCAAGGATGGATATTATAGCTGCTGGGGACCTCGGAGACAATCGTGTGTCTTTGGTGTCTTTTTTACAATCAAGGGCTTCATGTAAGATTTCAGTCTCGGCCGGCCTCGGTTTAGTATCGATTTACTCCCAGGCACGCCGAACCATTTTAGGATTACAGGGAGCATTTGGTGGTGGTGGGCGGGGGGAGAATTAGAAATGCCTTCATGCATTCATACCTACATTCACACACTTTGATTTTACTGTGGAACTTCCTTCCCCTTCCCATGCCCTTCTCTTCCCTCTCCCTTTCTCCTTATTTCATTTCATTTTTCTTAACATGTGCAAGGGTGAAAAATATACATCAATGTTAGCAGATCTGGGTGCCAAGAGCAAATTGGACAGTTTTTGGGGGAACAGCGGACTCTTGGGGTGGGAGGGGACCAAAGCAAAACAGGATGTTCATTGTTTGGCAGGTTTCAAACTTAGTTCATTTCTGACTTGTAAATTTCAGTGAAATGACCTTGTTCCTGGAATCAGAACTTGTTCTGATGGGCCCTGGACTGGGCCAGTCTTAACAAAAGGGACTGATGGATGCAGAATGGAGACACATACACACACACACACACACACACACACACACACACACACGCACACACACGCACGCACAGGCACACACGCTTGTTCTGCTTGTTCTTACTCCTTCTGGTGTTTTCTCCAGTTGCCGCTCAGCACTTTTCCTCCAGTTGAAGTGGGAAGACAGAGCAGCCGTCTGGCTGTCTGCAATGCTGGCATCTGCTCAGCTCTCTGAGAAGCTAGAGGCGGGCACTCCTCCCTCTGGCAGATTTCTGCTCCTTTTCCCTCTGCTCCATTAGTTGAGAAGCTGAGACCAATCCCTTGAAACTGCCAACATCCTTAAGGCATTGCCTAGCTTTCTCATAGTTTCAGTTTAGAGCAAAATAAAATGTTTGGGATATTTTCTGTCTAAAGGCCTGGGGAAAAAATAATCCTTAAAAAGAAAGAATGAAACAAGAAAGAAAAAATCAAACCCATCTAGAATTTCTTTGGGACACAAAACTTACTTCTGGACTCCTTTTTGGGAAAAAAAAAAAGCACTTGAAGTTTGCCTGAAAACCAAATGATTATTTAATTGATGGCTTCTAAAAGTAGCTCTTCTCCTCTCCTCTTTTCTCCTCTCCTTCCTTCCTAGTTCCTTCCTTCCTTCTCAAACAAAAGCCGAAACTAAATTTTTCCTCTGTAAAATAGAAATCTAGGTGAATAAAAGACTTCCAAATGCTTTCTAGTGCCACTTAAATTCTAAAGCTAGTTCATTTCACTTTTTGAGTTCCTTTGCTACATGGATGTGGCTACATTTTTCCATTTATTACATATTCCATCAGTACCTAGTATATGCAGAGGGCCTCCTCAGACTCAGTAGAGATTTCAAAAGTGAACAGGACCCAGACACTCTCCTCATGAAGCTTCTAGTCCAGGGGTGGGGAACCTGGCCCTAAGGCCACATGTGGCTTCAAAATCCTTAAATGTGGCCTTTTGACTGAATCCAGATTTTACGAATTTGTTCTGTAAAATTTGGATTCAGTCAAAAGGCTGCACTTGAGGATTTAGAAACCCACAGGATCCCCACCCCTGTTCTAGTCTAATAATAGAATGAGGATCAGAGTAGATTTGTAAAGAGAGAGGAAACGGATGAAACACTGGGTTTGTAGAATGTGCATTTGCCTACTGTGGCTGAAACAAGGAACATATGAAGGGAATAGTGTTCATTTAGACTGGGAAGGTGAACTTAGAGTCAGACTACCTAGGGCTTTAAGGCCAGGCTGAGGATCCTGTATTATATCCTAGTGGTGGTTAAGGAACCTTGACAAGCTCAGTTTCCGTTGAATGATAGGGTTGGAGGCCGTATTACAAGGCCGTAATAAGGATGTGAGGTGGATATAGTAAAGATGGAGAAAGTGATCATCGACATCTCCATCTGGAAATTTGAAAATGGAAGGGAAGAGAGGTCAAGATGATTTCTTGATGAGATGACAGAGCCAAGTGAAGGTTTCATAAAGAAGAGTTTGACCTGTCCATGCTTGTAGGCAAGAGTGAAAGAGCCAGTTGATCAGGATGGTGAGGCAGTGACAGAGGGAGAATGGTTGGTGGGGAAAGTTGCTGGAAAATGTGGGAAGGCTTGGGACCCAGGGTGCAATTCGAGAGACTAGCTTTGGCAAGAAGAGATGGGACACTGTAGGGTTTTCATGGTGTCGAGTAAGAGAGAACTTAAAGGTGGAAGGAGGAAGGGGAAGTAATTGTATATTGTGAATAAAGAAAAAGTAAATCATGTCTTGGCATCTGGACAACTGGGAAGAAAGGGGGCACCATTAATAAAATAGGACGAGGGAAAATTGGAGTCTCTTTAGAGGGAAGGCATTTTTCTAGATTTAACAAGTAAATCAATGAAATGGCTTAATGTGAATGATTATAAACCAGTTTCATGGATTCAATAAGTGTGCTGCATGTTAAGCCAAAGCCTGAATAGAACACAGGATTGAGAAAAAATGCACTTATTCTCCTCAGTGAGTCCAGGTAACTCATTTTATGGAATGTGAATTCCTGAACAGCAGCCTTCTTCATAAAATTGTCCCCAGGCTCCTTGGGTATAGGCGGACAATGGGTGAAATGAGCTATTTTATCATGAGGCTGATGGTGGCAGTGGATAGAGCCCTCGTCCTGGAGCCAGAAAGACCTGAGTTCAGATTTGACCTTAGACACTCGCTAGCTGTGTTGACCCTGGGTAAATCGCTTTATCTCCATTGGCCTCAACTTTTTCAAATATAAAATGTGGATAATAATAGCACGCACCTTATAGGATTGTTGTGAGGATCAAAGGAAGTAATATTTAAGGGGGAGAAATCACTTAGCACAGTGCCTGGCACATAGTAGGCACCATATAAATGAGTCTTACTCTCCTTGGGGGTACTTTGTTTTTCTTTTTTTTTCAATCATATCCAGAGATCTTGAACTTGTAGATTTAGAACTGAAAGGGACCTGGGGAATAGGCTAGTCATCCAATTATATAGATCATTTGTGGTTGTCGTTTAGTCATTTTGGTCCAGGGGTCAAATGACTTTGGTGGAGTTCCCATATATGGTAAGGGTCAAAATCAGGATTCAAACTCAAGTCCTGTGTACCGAGCTGCCTCTCCTGAGGTATAGCAAGGTGGTGATGTAGTGTACCCACTGGTCATGAGTAATAATGTCAAGATCCAGATCCAGTCCTCTTTCCATCACTGGGCTGCCTACCTCTCCTGGTTGCGTCCCTGGATACTGGATCCTTCAGTGCTCTGGAACTTTGGAATAGGGTAGGAACCCTCCCCCAGCCTCCAGCCTTTCTTTTCTTTCATCCCATTTTGAAACAGAAGGCAGTTTGTTTTCAGTTCTGATTGCTCCTAATTGGCTGCTTCATTAAGCAAGAGCAGGGACTATCACAGAGGCTCCAGTTACAAACTGCCACCCAACATGGCCAGCGAATTAGGAACTCTGAGCAAACATAGGGAAGAGGCATATTTCCAGCCCCTTCTGTTTCTTTGGTCTGTTTTCTTTGCTCCCCCCCAAGCTCATTCTTCTACGGCAGCGTTTCACTTATAATCTGTTAATTAAATCATTTCACTCCATTTTTATATAATTTTTAATTTAGCATTCATTTGCAACTTTGCTTTTGGCTTCATTTGCTGATAATAAACAGTACTGCATACAACACATGTTCCTCAAAATAGTCAGTCACACACACAAAGAGGAGCCAGCAATTTCTCCAGGATGCCATGCCCAGGAAAATCGAAAGCAGAGATGATGGTGCAGGTTACGCGGAGGGTGGACCCTCCAGACCCACATCGCTTAGGATGGGGTGTGGAGATTGTTGGTGAGCTTCTGGGATGAGATGCGATACTGTGGAATAGGCATGTCTTCAGATTTAGGGGAACTAAAGTCAGGTCCTAGCTCGGATTCCTTCTGTCTGGCCCAGTCATTCCACTTTCCTGAGTTTCTGCCTTACCATCTGTACGGAGGTTGGACTTGATGGTCTGGAGGCCATGAGGTGTCAGCAGTAGGTATAGCTCTGGGCTGGGAATGAGGAAGCCTTCCCTGAACACTCACTAGCTGTATGACCCTGGCCAAGTCACTTCTCTGCCTCCATTTCTTCATCTGTAAAATGATCATAACAACAGCGCCCACCTGACAAGATCGTTGTGAGGACAAAGTGAGAGGATATCTGTAGAGTGCTTTGCAAACCTTAAGCTGCAACACAAATGCTTACTATTGTCATTATTCCTGGTAATATAACGTAACACAACACAACATAACGTAATGTAACAACGTAACATGAAATAACAGGACATAACGTTACATAATAATTACTATATTACTATTTTGTCATCAAGGTCAGAATGCAAAAAGATACAAAGACCCTTTGTATGATGCTTCTCGTTAAAAATAATCATAGCTAGAGGCAGAAGGCCATTTAGAGGTAAGGAAATAGAGGCCAAGAAAGCCAACACGAGCCCAAGGCTCCCCTGATATCAACAGAGGTGGCATTTGAACCCAGGACTTCTGACTGCAGAGCTCTATTTCCATTGCACTGGGCTACTGTTTTGTTCTTAGAGTCCAATAGTGAATTATTTAAACTATAGACTTTGCTGACCTCTATTCTTCTACTTCCTCTGTGATATTGCTGCTGCTCTCACAAAATACCCTCAACTAAGGAGGCATTTCCTCAGCTTAAAAATGGATAAATTTCCTTTCCACCAATCGCTGAGCCACAAAGTGTGTCATCTCAAAGAAGAACCCAGTGCTCACCTTTTTCTTCCCCCTGCGACAATTAGCATCTCCATTATTATGATAACAGAATTGCTACCCCCTTCTTTCTGGGCAAACCCTTCTCTGCCTTACCTAAATTTTGTTTTATATTTAAAAGGCATGCCTGGTTATAGTCCGTGCTCTCCCAAAGATGTGCTTCTTCCCAAAGCTTGTTGCCAGAAAACTGATGAACTCATTGGGTGGTAGAAGGCTCTCCAGCTTCCAGCCCCCTCTCTGTTCATGCCCCAGTGGAGTTTATTGCTTAATTGTGTTCCTCGACAACTTGATAAGGAGGCTGTAGAAAATTGCCATAAAAAAGAATATTTCGAAATGTCTCCGGCACATAAAAATTGTTAAACAACTTTTCATCTCTTCCCATTTTCTGTGTCTTAGTTGGTATTTAATTTAAGATGCAGTCTGTGGCTTCAAAAGACTATTGTACTCTGTCTAGGTAGTACTGTCTCACCCTGCGTCTTCTATCAACTTTCTGCTGGAAGTCTTTGTTATGATAAATACCGTATTCCCCCCACCCCCTTCCCTATTTTTTTTTTTTTAACAATCGCTACTGTTCAGATTAATTATTTCTGATGTTTCGCTTGTTGTGGGTCCTGTTTTAGGTAGCAAGAGAGAGTTGCGTATTCGTTTTAGATGAAAACCTCTTAACTGAATAAACTCAGAAAAACCTAAAATAGCTCAAGGGGATGGCTGAGATTCGTCCTTGAAGAGCAAGAGTTAGAAAAATTTCAGAAAATTTTGAAAAAATAAGTCAAAAGAGAGAAAATATAATTTTTGTTAGACTAAGGCCCTCAGTCTTGAAAAGTTTAAAGAGATCGAGGAAAAGTAGGTTGCTCATTCGTTTTAGTCGTGTCTGACTCTTGGTGACCCCATTTGGGGTTTTCTTGGCAGAGATACCGATGTGGTTTGCCATTTCCTTCTTCAGCTCATTTGACAGATGGGGAAACTGAGGCAAACAGGGTTAAGTGACTTGCCCAGGGTCACACAGCTAGTAAGTGTCTGAAGTCAAATTTGAACTCAGGTCTTTCTGACTCTGGGTCTGGCACTCTATGCACCATGGTGCCACCTAGCTGCCTCTAAAAGCAAGAAGAGGAAGGCCCAAAGCAGCGTCACTTAGAATCACAGAATATCATTGTACCTACCGTCTAGTCCAGGGTTGGGGAACCTTCAGCCTTGAGGCCCCATGTGGCCTTCTAGGTCCTTGGGTGCGGCCTTTTGACTGAGTTCCAGTTTTACAGAACAAATCCTGTTAGGAAGGGGATTTGTTCTGTGAAGTTTGGATTCAGCCAAAGGGCTGCACTTGAGGACCTAGACGGTCATATGTGGCCTTAAGGCTGCAGGTTCCCTGCCCTGAAGTAGTCTAGCTTGTACCTGGGCAGGGATGCCATTTACACCTACATGAGTTGTAGTTATCCAGGCTTTCCTGAAGAACTACGAGTGAAAGAGAAATTCTCTTCTTCCTAAGGCAGTCCCCAAGGCTCTCATTTGTTGGAATTTTTCCACATTTTTCTGGACATGAAGCGTAAATGAACCTTTTTGCCATTTCTATCCATTATTCCTAGTTTTGTCCTCTGAGGTCACGTCTGTTCTCTTTCTCAATAGATCTTCAGTTACTTGAAGGCATCTACCGTAGAGACCCCCTAAGTCTTCTCTCGTTCAAACAGACCCTCTGTAGTTCTTTCAAAGGCTCCTTACATGGCAAAACCTTAGCTACTTCCTATTTCCTGTTTGCTGGCCATTCCTCTGCAGATTTGGCTCCAGAAGGTATCAGAACAGTAGATGTGACAATAGTCTAGTTCTAGGATCATAGTATCATAGAGCTATTTGAAATGGAACTCAGAGGTCATCTAGATAAAGTCATCACTTCATGGGGAAAAGAAGTCTTATCATAGACTTGGAGATAGAAAGGACTTTAGATGACATCTAAGCCAATCTCCTCGTTTAATAAAGGAAGAAACAGATTCCTAGGTTTGTAGATGTGTATCTGGAAGGATATTTCACCTCCAACCCTGAGGGCCAGGTTGGTGAAACGACTTTCTCAGTCACACAGACATTTAAAATCAGAGTTGGGCAAGGTCTTCTGGCCTTTGAGCCAGGGGTCTTTTCACTGCGTCACCCTGAAGGTAGAAGGAAGTTGACCGGTATGTCTCAACTCTGGCCTAAGAGATGCAGTTGGGCCCCAGACTCACTCCCCTCGCCATTTCTCAGCCTCAGAGGCGAACGTCTCTCCTCGACTGCCAGATGTACTGTTTGCCGCTGTGTTAATTCATCACCAAGCCCCTCTCCATTATTTTGTCTCAACCTTCTAATTATAACATTATTTGACCATTCAGACTGGTACTAATTAAATCATCACTTAATTCAGAAAGTGTGCAATGATGCTAGTGCTTCTTGTCAGTTTAAATTATAACGTGGTACGTATTTTCTTCTTTCCTGGTCCGTGGGGAGTTTGGTTAGCCACCCCTGGCCGATTGGCCACTTCCTCTACCGTTCCCTCCCCCCATTTCTCCCCTCAAAGGTCCCCTGCCCCCTTTCAAAGGTAGTAACGAAAGGAGAAGATAATGTTTTCAGTCATATCGAAATGCACCTGCGCACACAGCATCACCAACATAGAAGAATCCGATCTCAAATATTTCCTGTGGGGAAAGTCTTTAAATTTAGGGAAAACACCATTAAGATTTACAGTACCATTCGCAGCTATATTGTCTTGTCATTTTATTCATCATCTTGTATTATTTTTAACAGAGTGAAACAGTAGCTTGTCTCTCTTTTTTTAAACAGATTTGTTTTCCGCTCAATTAGACTTGTGATCACGAGAACACAAAGTAGTATTTTTCTCCTTCTGGAGAGACGCATACAGTATGATGGGCAAATTGTCAGGAATAATTATGCCAAATGGTGGAATAAAATTTGATGGGAAACATCTCTCTCCTTGCTAGTGATACATTTTTATTTAAGACACAATGAACATCAAGCACATTTGTGACAAGGTGAAATTGACAAGTGGCCCTCTGCCACAGTTTTATATTTAATTGCTGGTAAACTAATTAGCCAGAACAACATGTTGTATGATCCACAAAAGTGTCGCTCGTACATTTTCCAATAAAAGTAAAATACGTGATGTGGAAAAGTCCGCTCTGAAATGAGCTAAAATTGCAGTCCAGATATAAAAAAAAAAAATTTCTGGCATCTTCACGGTCAAAATGTCTGCCAGAGATTTGGTAGTTGAGATTCCAAGTTTGAGCAGAGATCAATAAGTGGAATTTTCTTTTTCTTTTCTTTTTTTTTGAAGGGGGAAGGCAGGGCAATTGGCATTAGGTGACTTGCCCAAGGTTACACAGCTAGTAAATGTATCAGGTGTCTGAGGCTGCATTTGAACTCAGGTCCTCCTGACTCCAGTACCAGTATGCTGCTCACTGTGCCACCTAGCTTCCTGGATAGGTAGAATTTTCATTTGTTCTCTTACTCCTTTGAAGAACAGATAATCTCCCTTATAGTGACAGCCTCAATGGGGAAGACCCTCATTCACTTCCCACCTTATACACATCTAGGCAAGTTGCTTAACTTGCCTCAGTCTGCCCTCTAAGGTTGTAAGATGCAAAGAAGTGTTACTCTTCATTGCTAAAGGCAGTTTTCTTATTGATAGCTATGGTATCAAAGGCCTTACCAAAAAAAAAAGGAAAAAAACAAACAAAAATGCTTATTAAAGGAAAGTTTCCATTGGGCATCCTGTAATGAATGCTTGATGACTGATGGGCAACACCTAGTTTTCTGGCTAGAGTAGCATAGAAGGAGTTCCAAGAAGGGAGGAAGTGAACCCCCTTGGGGTGTACAGAGACATCCCAGAAGAGACAGGATCCAAGTACATAGAGTCTCTGAGGACAGGATTGTATGCCTTTCTAGGAAAGTACCTTTGTGCAAGGATGCTTTCCTTGATTATGGGGTATGACTGTCGTCTCTGCGGCAATGCTTGCATCATCCTATGGGGACCTTTCATCATCGGAGAGCACTTAATGGGCTCATCTGGTCATGATATCCCTGGGAGACAAAGGATTAGAAATGAAACATTATTGATGGGCCATCATTTAAAAACAAACAAAAAAAATTCCCTTTGATCTCTTCTCCTGTCTCAGGTTCGATTGAAGCAAATAAGGGGACATAGGAAACTGAATGACCTAGTACCCTTGTGGGTTCCTAATGGAAACTCAGTGTGAGAAGGTGGGGATAATGTTGGAAAATGATGGGGAAGGTATAAGGATACAGTTTCAGTGGAGCAACTTTTTCCTTCAAGTGATACCTTGAGAGATTGAAGTCAACTAGAGGCAAAAAGTCTCCAATAATTAAACCAATCCATCAACCAGTCAGCAAACATAGCTTCAGTGCCCAAAATGTGTTAGGCACTACTGAACATGGCAGTCACAAAGACAAAAAATGACAGCAGTCTGCTGGGAGGAAGCAACATGTGCTCAGATAATCTAGTTTAGGTCTGGCTCATGGTACAGTGGGAAGAGTCCTGGATTTGGAATTAGAGAGACTGGGTTCAAATCCTGGTCTTGTCACTTTACTTCCCTGGCTCTTAGTATTCTGACCTATTAAATGAGAGGTACCGTTTGATGAGTTCTATCATGCTTTTCATCTCTAAATATATGAAAATACATGTTTACTTTAAAAAAAGGAAGAAAAGTCAGAAGGTGATGATTCTGTTTTCCCCTTAATAGGCACCATTTTGTTTATTGAAAGAAGCAGCTGCCCTGAGAATTCATAGGTGACTTTGTGAGAAGCATTTCCTTTCAAAGTCAAGTTATCCATGCTAGAGTTCGGAAAGTCAGTTCCTCCAGTGCCCCACGGCTGTAGATGGCAGAACAGCTTTTCAGCTTCATTAATAGAGGAAATTTCCTTATGAAGAGTTTTCTATACCAATAAAATTGCCTATCTTCCCCTCCAAAAAAAACCCCCACAAACAAGAACAAAAAATGGAATAGTATAAGCAAATTGCTTTACAGACATTATTTATCTCATTTGTTGTGAGATAGTCAATTAATCAGTTGCTTTCATGGATGAGGAAACTGATACTCAAAGATTTAACCTGAGTTGCCCAGGTAGTAAATGCAAAAGATAATATTCAAATCCAGGCCTTCTTGACTCTCAATCCAGTATCTGTCCATTCCACTAGGCTGCTTATCCAGATTTTCAGCAGAGTTGATTCTTCCCTTGTCATCCAAAAACCTTTGAGGCTTCATTATTTTTTAATTTATTTTTCTCCGGAATCTCACTTTCCTCCAATATTATCATCTTTGCTGATTTAATATTGGATCCAGAGGAGAGTTGGAGCCCGTTGTATAGCCATATAACATTCCCCAGAGAAATAAAACCCAGAGAATCTCAAGGGTAATTTGGATGTTGAAAAGTCAGTGCTACTAAGTCCCAAGGAAATGTTTGCAGCAGCTGCCAGTTGAACACAGAACATCCCAAGGGCTGGGAAAGATATTCCAGAACATCTGGAAGCGGGGGGCAGTCACCATTTTGATTTAATACTTGAAGTGATCAGATTTCTGGACACACAAGCAACAGTGACCCTAATAGCTAATCTTTATGAAGTGCTATATAATTAGAAATCAACGAAAAGAAATTTCTGTTCCATAAATTTTCAGTTTACAAAGTACTCAGTGGGTCCTGTTTCTCTCATCTTATAGATGAGGAAATTAGCAGTATATGGAGGATGGGATCATCCATTTAGAGCTGGAAAACCCCATTGAAATCATCAAATTCAACCTCCTCATTTCAGAGATAAAAAAATAGGACTCACAGAGAAGTCAGGGACCTTTTCACAGTCACTCAGTAAATGTAAAACTGGACTCTAACCCCAGCCTCTTTGTTCATTTTTTCTTCCCCCCTCATATGACCTCGGCCACTCTTAACCATTACAGTGTGTTCTGTTTAAAGGAAACAGTGATTCTAGAAAAAGACACTCAAAAGCGGCAAGAATAATTATATCTTAGGCATCTCTCTTTTTTATTTTCCTCCTTTTTACCCTGTAAAGCCTTGGGTAAAATGGCATCCTTCATGAGCTTTCTTTCATCAGATTAACTTGGGAACTTCACAAATCCCTGTTGTGGATTTTTCTGTTTCAGTCTCATGATTAAAATGTCTATCAAAACATTACAGTTGGTGAAGAAAACAGGAATCAAAAAAAAAAATCGCTCTCCTCCTTTTAGCAAGCATTGCACTGAGCTATAAATATTAAAGGAAAACAGAGTCTTTCAATTAACTCAACCAGTGCTAATCAAGTCAAAACAGGCAATGTCTTTATTTCAACTTGTAATTCTTTATTCATCCATGGCATGACGGGACATCGGTGTCCTTTATTAAAAGCTCCTCCGTCCCTTTCATGTCTAACGATAGCTCAGCACCAAATGGAAGTCTGTGGAGACTTTTACACATTTGCATATCATATATTATTTCTATTAGCTCCTTTCTTTGGATTATTCAAATAGTTTCTCATTCATCTGGGGAGAGTGGCAAGTACACAAATGATAATGATGGTGATAATGTAATTATTACAATACAGCTTAACCTGACATGGTGAACTTTAAAGTTTGGATCATGAAATCCTGGATTCAGAGTGGGGACTGATGTGAGAGGCCATCCAGGATGACACTCTCATCATCCTCATTTTATAGGTGAGGAAACTGAGGCCCAGAGAGATAGGGTAAATTCCCCGGGCTCCCAGAGGTAGTACTGATCTCAGTTCAGGGTACTTTGCCTCCAAATTCAAGGTTCCTCCTTCTGGACTATACTTAGAGTACAGTTCTATGAAATAAATATCTTAGGTCTTATTCACCTTGATTTTACAGGTGAGTCATGGCTATACAACTTCTCATTGTCAAGGTCAGGATTTGAACTCAGGTGTGATTCCATGGTCTGCATTCTAGTCAATATATAATTCTGTCTTAGTTCATAAATAACTTGAACACAGACTAAAATGGGATAAGTGTATAGGTGAGGCTTTAAAAAAGAAGACTGTGTCATTTATAAAGGGAAGAAACATTGAAGAGGGGAAGGAAGAGGTTAAGGGGAAAAGCATGATGGCTGAGAAGGCATTGGCGATGGCCCAGAAGAATGGGCCATGGGAAATAACCAATCAAAAGTACTAAGATGGGAGACAGACAAGTTTTCTGATTCCAGGCCTCAACACTCTATGCATATGGTGCCATGTAACTGCAGCAGATTGTGTAGACCTTGGCAAATGTTTGAATGTGGGAGGGACAGTGAACTAGAGGAGACAAAGATGATTCAAGCTTTAAGGTCAGTATTATCTAAGTATGGCAAGAAAATCACTTTGGATGAATAATAGAGAGTGCTGCTTTGTTCAGTCATGTCCTAGCATATTTGGGGCATAGGAATGATCAGAAGAAAGATATGTAGGTATCAGAAGAAAGATATGCAGATAGGAAGAAATCCGGAGCACTCCCACTTGGCAGGCATTTAGAGTACACAAAGCAGAGTAATTAGAGATAAGACTGAAAAGGTAGATTGGAACCAAATTAAGGAGAACCTGCTTAGTAGGCACTGGGGAACTCCTGAAGGCTGTTATTGAAGAGGAAAGTAATATCAGAACTGTGCGTTAGGAAGACCACTCTTCAGTAGAGTACAGAAATATCAAAAATGAAAGATTAGAAGTAGGGAAAACCAGAAAGCGATAATCAACTACTCTGGTCCTGGAGAGAGATTTTGAATGTCTGTAGAAATAGAGGAGCAGCGGTTGTGGCAAAGAAGGGATGGAAATGGGGTATATTACAAAGTTGAAATGCAATCAAAGAATCTCAAAATTAGGAAGTGTTTTTCAGTAGATCAGCAAGCATTTATTAAATGCCTATTATGTACCAAACTCGATGCCAGGTGCTGAAGATAACAGAGACAAAAGGAAGATTGTACATGCCTTCCAGGAGCTCTTATTCTAAAGGGAGTGATGATAGGTATAGATCAGAACCTACAAGGTAAGTAATACAGAGTATATGGAAGATAGCCTCTCAAGATTCTCCCTGACATCTATGAAGTTCAGGAATAGCCTCTGGAAGGCTCTGAGCAAAGGCAGAGCTTGAGAGGAATGTTAAACACACTCTGGTGTTCAAAGAGTTAGAGATTAGGAGGGAGAGCATTTCACGTGTAGGGAAAAGCTAGTCAGAAGCAGTGAGATGAAAGTATTGTGTCTAAGTATAGCAAAACCAGTTTGGGTGGATAATAGAGTGTGTTGTTTTAGTTAAGTCATTTTCAATCATGTCTGACTCTTTGTGACCCCATTTAGGATTTCCTTGGCAAAGATACTGGAGTGATTTGCCATTTCCTTCTCCAGCTCACTTTCCACATGAAGAAACTGAGGCAAACAGGTTTAAGCGACTTGCCCAGGGTCACATAGCTACCGGGTGTCTGAGGCTGGATTTGAACTCAGGAAGATGAGTCTTTCAGAAAGATGAGGCCCCAGCACTCTGTGCACTATGGTGCCATGTAGCTGCAATAGGTTGTGTAAACCTTGGCAAATGAATGTGGGAGGCATGAATGGTTAATAGGAGGGTGGTTTCATCACGACCACAAATAAGTAACTCGGGAAGATTGGCACATTTGGGAGGAATATTTTGAGTCTTGTTTGGGATATGTTGAGCTTGGGATACTGACATTATTATCAACTTTGAATAGTTGGGGCTTTTCATTAGGACATTGGGTGGGCAGGTTTATAATAAAAGTGAGGAGGAATATCTGGGACAAAAGTGGGTATTGGTTGTCAACGACTTAGAGGGCACAGATCATGAAGAATGAACATCAAAATGGGTGAAAATAGAATCTTTAGGGGTATCTGTGATAACAAGGTGGAGAGAAAGCAAGGGAAGTCCATCAAAGAAGTAAAAAAGAGAGATACCTGATACAAGTGTCATGGAAGTCAGGGGAAGAGAGAGTATCCAGAAGTAATCAAGTCAACAAGCATTTATTAAGTGCCTTCTGTGTACCAGACAGTGATAAGCACTGGGGATACCAAGAAAGGAGAAAAAAACCAACAAAACCCATTCCCTACCCTCAAGGAACTTATAATCTAATAGGGTAGATAACATGAAAACAAGATATACGCAAGATAAGTCAGAGATAATATTAGAGGGAACACACTAACATTAAGGGATGACAGCTCCACATAGGAGAAGTAGATAGAGCATGAGGCCTGGAGTTAGGAAGTCTCAGCTCCCTGAGTTCAGATGCAGCCTCAGACACTTACTAGCTTTGTGACCCTGGGTGAGACACTTAACACTATTGGCCTCAGTTTCCTCATCTTTAAAAAGAGCCGGAGAAGGAACATTCCAGTCTCTCTGCCAAGAAAACCCCAAATGGGGTCACGAAGGGTCGGACACGACTGAAATGACTGAACACCAAGGAAAAGAACCATGTAATTCTCAACATCCTGTTTTATCTAAATTGAAGCAGGATTCCCGACAGGAGGGCCCCTTTGAAGTCCATTCCAGCCCTTTCATTGCATTTTATTGACTGATTCATTCCGTTGATTCCTCTTGGTTCATTTTGTGTAGGTCTGGCAAATGCTTCATAACCTATAGATGTTATCTCCTCTTTATGTTTATTCCTTCTTGAACACACAGATTAGCACTTTGTACATAGGAGCAGATGTTGGTTAGACTTGAGATGAATCAGAGACCTCACTCAATTAGAGACTTTCACACCTGGAAGGATCAGAGACATAGCACAGGGGTAGAAGACTAAAGGCGGCAGACACGTTAGAGGTGCTTCATGCAGTCCAGCACTTTCGTTTTACTCAATGAGGAAACATGTCCAGAAAAGTGAAAAATCTTGCCTAAAGCCATACAAGGTAAGAAGGATTTTGGGTAGAAAAAGAGGCTTAGATTCGTTTACTCTAGAAGCCAATGTTCCTTCATTGTATCTCATTGCTTTGCCCACATGGGACCTCACAAATCATCTGCTCCCTTCTATATAATGGAATGTAATGGAAAAATCAGAATTCCTGGGACAGATCATTCCATCTCATAGACTCAGTTTCCTTCTGTAGAATGGAGATAACACCAATAGAACATTACTTAGATATAGGGAAGTGGGGGTTCATATTCAGCCGAAATAATAGACCTAAAATCCTTTGTAAACTTTACAGCAGTCTCTTGAGGGAGAAATAAGAGGCTGCATGGGCCGGATGGGTCAACTTAGCACCAGTAAATACCTTCCCTCGGATGATGTCAGGGGCAGCCGAAGATAGAGAAGATCTTCAAACCATCCGCCCAATTCCCACAACCATCATAGAGGGTAGCACCCTTTGTGGAGAAGTGACCCGGCTGCTACCCCCGCATGTGCTGCAGCCCTCTCCTCCTTAATAACCTCTACTGCTGAAAGCACAGAAAAGAGATTTCTTGCCATCAGAGCCTTGGCATTCTCAAATGGTTTGGCATCAGAAATACATCAGTGTTTTGTCAGTGGAAATAACACTGAAGAAAATACCTCACCATCAGCTCTGCTGCTGTACCCTTTAATTTTAATCTGCAACATTCAAATTTTTGCTATCACTTTCTCAAGTCTAGACAGTCACCAAAACAATAAATCAAGGCGGATTTCTAAGTTGTAAATGCTCATAGTGAACATTTAACAGTCAGCTCTAGAAAGCCAGTTTGAGCTGACCCCAACACGTGCTTGTGTAACACCTTGGCTGGGAGTAAATTTTTTTCCCTCCTCTTCTCATCTCTGCCCCAAGTCATGGTTGGGGGGAGCGGTCTCTGATTCCTATTTTTTTCCTTTCTTTCTATCCACACAGTGCCTGGCCCAAAGTAGGTGCTTAATAAATGCTTGTTGACTTGACACAACTTGATGACTCTACCATCTTGCCTTCCCACCCTTCACCAGATGTTCTTGATTCTTTTAACTGGTATCTACCCTTCAGCATAATCTTTTGGTCCCTGAGGAAGGGGAGCTTAAACTCAGTTGGCAAGATCTTTATAAACTTTTACACCTGGGTGGTAGCTTCCCTTTCAGTGAGGGGGTAGGGAGGGGACATTATTCAGAGTTCTGATGGGTAACATGAGCCGAAAAGGACACAGAAAGAGAATCAGAGGGGGCGCCAGGAGAGTAGGAAAGGGAAGGAATTGCTTAATGGACCTAGTGTAATTGCACTGAGGACTCCAAATAAGCTGAGATTGGTGATGGAATCACAGGGTGATCAGTTTTCAGAGTTTGACCTAATCCCCAGGCTTTTATCTGATGTTCAATTTTCCATTAACAGTAGTATACCTTTCATCTCTGAGTTTCAACAAAGGGGATAGGTTTGCTTTTTTTCCTTGATGCCTCTCCCTCCCTCCCTCTCTCTCTCTCTCTCTCTCTCTCTCTCTCTCTCTCTCTCTCTCTCTCTCTCTCTCTCTTCTCTCCCTCTCTCTCTCTCTCCCCCCCCCTTCCTTCTCTCTCTCATGTTCACACAGTTCTTCTGGGATGATAATTAGAGATGCTAGCCCAAGAAGCACCTGAGGTCGTATTTGACATCACCATGGAAGGGGGGCTCACAACCCTGAGCTTGAACTAACAAATCAGGCATGAATTAAGTGGGTTAAGAGACCTCCTGAACTGATATGAATGTGATGGGAAAACTTGTTCTGAGCCTGCTGCTTCATCTTTTCTGGCTTCCAAGGTGTGACTTCCCTTGGGAAGGTTGATCTCAGTGGCTGGGTGAGTGTAAACTAGGAGAATTTAATCAAAGGGAAAATGAACTTTGTGTCCTGTAAACTTACAGGTGAATTCCTGTTTGTACTTCAGGATTATAAGCTCCTCTAGGGCAGTAATTATGCAGATAAATTATCTTTGTGGCCCCATGGTTCTTAGCATAGAACCTTGCACATCTAGATTGAGATTTTGGACCAAAACTATCGTTTCTTCATAGGAGGGTGATTCACCTTCATTAAAAGGCTACAAGATGGAATAAAATAACAAGTGACTGTTACAGTTGCTCTTTTATTAGGAAGCTAGAGAATTGTACAAAAAGTACAAGCTCATGCATATACTGCACATGCCAAAGGTCCACTTGCTTTTGTAGAGATGTGCTTTTTAGATGCTGAACTGGAAATAACTCAGGATTTAGAGGTAAGGGAGAGCTGGGATTGGATTCTACAGAGACCTTGGAGGCCATCAACTACAACTCCCTAATTTTATGGGTTAATAACCTGGGGCCAGAAGGGTTTAGTTGTGTGACTTTTTCAAAGTCCTACAACTTGTTGTTAAAAGTTGAGTTATAAAGTCACTTAACCTAAAAGTCTGATGATACAAATACAAAAACAAGACAATACCTGTCCTCAGGGAGTTTACATTCTAATAAAGGAAGACAGCACAGATATGGGAAAGGTGGCCTGGACAGAGTGTTTTGGGAAGTTACAGAATTGATGAGTGAAGCCAGGGGTCAACTACCTGATAGATCCTTTTGAAGAATGATTATATTGATATAAGAAAGGGTTTTTTTATAATTTTCAATTCCAAATTCTCTCTCTCCCTCCACCCCCTTTTCCACCCATGGAGAAGACAAGAAAGATTACAGTGATTTGTTCAGTCTTTCCAGAGATAGAAATAGAAGGCAGGGCATGTTGGAGGGTACACATGAGTAATGGCCTGAAGGTGGCTGGAGTTTAGCAGTGAACATGTCTGGATTGGTCTGTTTATCAAGAATGCTTGATAAACAGGGTTCCAGGGTGGAACTGGAGATGGGGAGATAAGCTACGTGTTTTGTTCCAGGCACTAGACCCTGCTTATACAAAGACATAAAAGAAACTCTTAATGCCTTCAGAGAGCTTAAGTTCTATCATGAAAAAGAAACAATTTATACAGAGTTATTCAAATACAGAATAAACTCTAATTCAATATAGAGTAATTTCAGAAAGTCAGAGAGAATAGTAAAGGGGATGATGATCAGAAAGGACCTCTGATAAGAGATAGTACTTTGTTCTGGGCTATGTGGGGTGCTAGGGATTCCTACAGGTGGAGGTGAGCTTATGGGAAGGGTGGAAGGGGAAAGCTTTTGTCCAGGCAAAAAAGTTAGAGATAGAATTTATTATGAAGGAACACGTACAAGTAAGCTAGTGTAGGTAAACTGTAGAGTGTTTGCGAAGAAGTCATAGATTGGAGCCCAATTTTTTTCAAAAAAAAAAAAAAGAATTTAAATTACAAACAGAGGAGGGTTTTTATCCTAGAGAAATTGCTAAAGATATAGTATACCAGTGATGCCTCCTCATCCAAGGAGTGATATCATCACACCTGTTCTTTAGGAGAGTTGCTCAGGCAGCTCTGGGCATGCCTTAATTTTGTATCCCCAGGGTTTAGTTCAGTAGCTCTCCTATAGTAAGCACTTAATAAATGTGTGGTAAATATTTGATGATGAGATCCTGGAGGCAGGAATAACAAATTGGATGCTATTGAAGTATAATCTGAGCAAAAGATGACCAGGTTCTAAACTAGGTTGGTTGCCATTTAAGAAAAGAGAAAGAAGTAAGGTGCAAGAGATGTTCCGGAGATAAAATTGGTCTGGCTTGGTAACTGATTGGACATGGGCATGGTAGGGTAAATGGAAAAGGTGAAGATAACTATGAAGTCATGAGTCTAAGTGACTAGAAGTGACAAGCAGAAAAGTTCAGATGGGTGGGTTCTTAGGAAAATTCTGTTTTAGTCTTTTTTGGAGTTTTTGATGTCTGTGGGATATAAGTGGAGACATCTGCATGGGTGGAGGGGAGAAAAAAAGGGAAAAAAGAAATTTACACAATAGTTTTATCATATATTTAAAAGGAATGCAAGTTGTACATAATAGATTTGAAATTTCATTGCAATCATCTTTTTATTATACTGTTATGGAAATGCTTGCTTTATTCCGTAAATCAAAAGTAAAATAATTTTTTAAAAAAAAAAGAGATGAAGATATGGAGATTTTTAATAGGTGGGCATCACATTTTTAGAGTGATATAAATTGGAATATGATTGGTAGAAGGTTTCCATGATGCTCATTAGAGAATCTTGGGATAGAAAAGATTTACCCAGGAAATGGAGGCAGGTAGCATTATTGTAGTCCTTAAATAGCTGAAAATCTGTCATATGATAAAAAGATCAGATTTTACTACAGCAGGCACCATTATGACAAATAAATAAATGGTAATGATAGGACGTAGACTTTTGATTCGGTATAAGGAAGTATCTTGTAAGAACTAGAGTCTGAAAATGGAATGGGATGCCTTCACTGGTAGTCATTCCCTATCATTGTCAGAGTCTAAGCAGGGCATGGATATATGACCACTTATTGGTAATGTTGTTCATAGGATTCATGAATCGGGGATGGAATGGGACTAAATGGCCTCTGTGGTCCCTTCCACATCTAAGATTATATGATGATGTACTCTTGTAGAAAGTAAATCCTCTTGTGAGTAATCTGGGAGACAGAAATAAAGAAAGACTGGACCATCATTTCATAAACTCTTTTCCAGCTCTTAACTTCGAAGGGAGGCAGGGGGATACAGTGAGAAACCATGCTAGGTTTGGAATCAGAGGCCCCGAAATGTCCAAATCCTGATTCCTGCCTGTATGGCCTTGGGTGAGCTGTTAGAGCCCTTGAGGCTGCAGTCTCCTCTTTTGTAAAATGAGAGGGTTTGACTGGATGGCCTCTAATGTTCCTTGTAGATTCACAGTCCTGTGATCCTAAGCCATTTCACCTATCTAGGCCTCAGTTTCCTCATCTGAAAAACCAAAGTTATTAGACTGGATATCTTCTTAGGTTCTTTTTTAGCTCTAAGTCCCCTCCCTCTCTCCTTTTTCTCCTTCTTTCCTTCCTTCTTTCCTTCCTTCCTTCCCCCCCCTTCCTTCCTCCCTCCCTCTCTCTCCCTCTCTCCTTCCCTCCCTTCCTCCCTTCCTCCCTCCTTCTCTCCCTGTTTCACCCAGATTGGAAGTTCAGTAGCCACTTACAAGGATGATCCCCTTCGATTTACCCAAGATCATATAGCTAGTACAGATCAGAGACAAGATCTGAACGCTTCTCTTCCTCACTCCATATCCAGCGTTCTAACCACGACACCCTGTCTCTGTTTCACTAGATTGTAGACTCTTCAAGGGCCAGGAACATTTTTTGTCTTCCTGCTTATAGTTACCTTGCTCAGCTTTGTCAAATTGCATACTACTGGTAGTCCGACCTTAAGGGAAGAGGAAAAAGAATTAAATACATACACCTATACGTATATGGAAGAAGTATATAGAAATCTCATGTATTGTGAAACAGCACGGTATAATAAGATCAGCCAAGTAATAAACATGGAGAACTCGTCAAATAACAGATGTTGCATGAAGAAATGTGGGTGGGTGGACTGGTTAAAAAGTCAGGGAGTGATCTGGTGAGATTTGTTAAAA
Source organism: Trichosurus vulpecula (assembly GCF_011100635.1). Taxonomy (NCBI): domain Eukaryota; kingdom Metazoa; phylum Chordata; class Mammalia; order Diprotodontia; family Phalangeridae; genus Trichosurus; species Trichosurus vulpecula. The sequence goes on from NC_050579.1 coordinate 26,097,438, forward strand.
TAGAGACTATATTTTGTGATTCTCGGGGTAGGGATTATGTTCTCGGAGTTGCCATTGCACGTGGATGCCAGAGGACTGTTCAGTTATTCTCCTATGGCTCAATTTGTCTTAGGTGGAACTTGGAACTCCCCTCAGGATTCTCTGCTCAAGGCCCGCCTTCTATAGTGGCTTTCCTCATTGGTTCGCTAGTTAGTATTTCCCCCTTCCTTAAAAATAAAAAAAAATCACTTTGTACCTACTTAGTATATGTATTCTGTTTACTTATCTCTCCCCTACTCGAATGCAACCTCCTTGAAGGCAAGAATTTTTTGCAATTTAATTTTGATTTTTTAAAAATTCTCAATGACTTTATAGTTGCCTGACACATGCTTCTCAAAATGAATTGGAATGAAGTAGTTCTGTGTCACCTATCAAAGTGTACATTCCTTAAGGACTGCATTTTGTACTCTCCTCCCCCTAAAGTTGTTTAACACAATGTATAGTAGAGTGCCCAATAAATACTTCTTGATTGCTCAGTATTGTTTACGGGTCTTTACAAAGCCAAAGTACAACATACACCCCTGATACTTTGGGATATGCTGATCATAGTCTTTCAGCAGGGTGGTGGCTTGAGATTCTCTCAGGGGGATAAACTTTTTAGGGAGTAGAAAGCAGCTCTCCCACTGTTTACACGACTGGATTAATGCTGTTGGCCCAACAGATTATCTCCTTCCTCTTTCCAGTATCTTATTTTGTGCTGATAAAGTAATGTGATATACAGTTCTGTTGGGGGCCTTTGCACCTATACACTGGTGTGAATCACAAGCCACTTCAGAACCATCCAGGAAAAAAAAGGTAGTGAATAGACCCTCCACCTTTGCCTCTTGTCTTCCCAGTGATCACTGTTTTTCTTTCCCTACTGTGTTCCAGCTTCTATGTGATTGCCCACATCTAAACAACTTTTGACAAGCCCTGTGGGTACACTTAATCAATGACAGTCTCTTCCGTCCCCTGTGAGCAGCCACAGACTCTAGTATTGTGCTCCGTCCCTGGAGACCGTTCTCATTTTCTGCTGTTGCTTTGGTCCGATATACATGGATGCTTATCTTTTCACATGTCAGCCCTACGTGGAGACTCAAGAGAAGAACACAGGCAGAGCTACACAATCAGCTCTCGCACCCGAGCCAGAAGGGAAGGGAATGATCCCTGAGTATAGGGATGACAAGAAGCCTGAGAGATGAGCATATCACTGGTTCATGGGATGCTCTCCATGGTGATCACGTGCACGCACATGCGCACGCGCACACACACACACACACACACACACACACGCACGGGTCCCCCATTGATTTACAGAGAATCATCCCTCCACTCCACCCCGCAACCTTCCTCTTAAAGACCCAGCCCACCTCCCTGGCTTCACCTTTGGAAACCAAATGGCCCCATCCCTCTTAGCCCCTCTGAAGATTCCAAGGAGCTAGATTCTCGAAATTGACACCATTAGCTATTCTGCCAAAAGGAGGACCCGTCTTCTGCTCCCATGATGTATTGGCTGTGTCCAAAGTGTAATATTTAATTGCATTTCCTTAATCTTTACCCCTGTATTGCTAAGCTTCCTAATACCTTCAAAATACCAAATCTCAGGCTTATCCTAATTAAAGAATCTCAATTTAATCCATATTGCATGACAATTCAATTTGTTGATTGCTTTTTCTCCCCCCCTCTTTGTGAAATTCCCGTCAAATGTATTAATTCAGCATGATGGATCCTGTATTCAACCCACTGGAGTGAATAATTAAAATTAGCTGATAAAACTTTCAGCAGAATTACTTTGTGAAATTGCTGAACAGATGTGTCATTTTAATGAAAATCCACAGACAAGCTCCTTCCCCCCCTCGGCAGGATAAAAATATTATCCCCTCGGCACATACTTAATTTGGTGGTAAATACACTCCGAGCGATTGCTGGAAGGGAAGAAAAAGCAACTTGTCACACTTAGTAACTTGATTTTTCCCCAGCATGCTGTTACAGCCATCTACAGTAATTCATAGAGCTCTATTGTTGCTGCAAGTCCCAAAGAGAACTTATTAAAATGCAATAATCTCCTATTTAAACAGAAACAATAACCATTAAATTTCCTGTGGATCCAAAATTGAGCACAAGCCCCATCTGGTAAGAGTGATTAGGGGCCTGATGAGGGAATGTAATTTGCAACATTCAAAGACTAAATCTGAGCAGATCTCGTCACCTGGGACCCGAGTGCGGCACGCTGTCTTCTTAAAAAACCTCGACCTAAACTGGAAATAGAATGTAGACTGGAAATGCTACCCCAGGGCCGCCCTTGACAGGATTGTATTTCATTAGGTGTCTCCAGCAGGCTTAGGGAGCCGGGCTGGATTTGAGGCTCCGGCCAACGTGGCCTTATTGGGATGGCTCTTTGAAGGGGCAGATACTAATGCTGTCATTTCCTGTGATGCCCAGTGAATCTGTAATGTGCATTCCCTGCCCGGCCCTGGACACCCATTGCTCCTTTCTTTCCTTTCTTCCCCCTCCAGCCACATAACCCCCCTTCTCATTCTCCTTTCCTTCCTTTCCTCTCTATCCCTCCACTCCCCACTCTGTGTCTCTTTCTATTTCCCTCTTTCTCTCTCCATCTCTCTCCTTTCCTCCCTTTCTCCTCTCTCTCTCTCTCTCTCTCTCTCTCTCTCTCTCTCTCTCTCTCTCTCTTCCTCCCCCCCTTCCCTTCCTCTTTCTCCCCCTCTCTCCATTCCTTCCTTTCCTCTCTTTCTCCCCTCCCCACCTCGCTCTTTCCTTCCCCTCCCCACTCTGTGTGTCTCTGTGTCTATTTCTCTCTTTCTCTCTCCATCTCACTCTTTACCTCTCACTCTGCCTCCTCTCTCTCCTTTCCCCCCTCCCTCTCTCATTTTGCTAACTCCCCATTCTTACCCAGGTGCAGAGCTGTTTTCCCAGGCTTCTGAGCACTTGCCAGATCTTCTGGTACCTTTTATATTTCCTTCTTGGCAATGGTGGAGGAATTTGAATATATCTCCTCCCGTTAGTGGCTTTTTCTTTTTAACCGAGATCACAGAATGGCACAGGAGATGTCTCCCCAGGCTCATATACTCAGTTGCCCCACCTTCCCACCCTGTCCTTTAGGCCTCTTTATTTTCTGTCTTGACCCCTTACCTATCATTCCAGGGACCCCAAGTGCCCAGCACGTAGTAGGTACTTATGAAGTGTTTGCTCATTGATCGACTACCCAGTCTGTGGTATGATAGAGAGATCTTGACGTGGGAACCCACATGGTTTTTATTTTGTGGGTGGGAGGTGGGGAGGTGGAGGGGGTCATGTCTGGTTAGATGATAACATGCCACAGCTGTCAGTATATAAATTATTATAACCCCCCTAATTAGAAGCTTGCCTCTAAAGGCAAAGCCCTAAGCTGGATGAGATAAGAGTTCTCAATCTGGCTTCTGGAGTTTGCATGATAATCACTCCCCAGTTTTCCTGGACTAGTGATCCTTGAGGGATTTTACTTGAATTTCAGTGATCCCCCTGGGCATCCCCATGCTATGGAAAGAGGCCTGGATCTGGGGTCCGATGGTATAATTTAAAGCCTTATGCTTCCACCCCCCCCCCCCCGGTGACATCTGACTGGGCCTCAGCTTTCTCTTGGCTCATAGAGCTAGAGCCAGACAGAACCACACAAGCTGTCCAACCGGTCCCACCCTCATCCCTTCCTTTTACAATTGGAGAGACTGAAGACCAAGGAGGTGAAAGATCATTTGATTCATTGCCTTGACATTCTTGTTGCTTAGTGCAGTGCCTGGCACTTCTTAGGCACCTGACAAATAGAAACAATGCTGGAGGTGATGGTGACAATAGTCATATTACCCGTCATTTACAAACTGCTTTACAGTTGCAAGTACTCAATGGGTTAATGGATAGCCCTGTGTAACACAGGTAGTAAGTCTCAGAAGCAGGATTTGAACCCAGGGCCTGCAACTCTGGAACCAAGGCTCTTTCCTCTTAGTACGTTCTCTCTTCAGTAAAAATAGGGCTTAACATAGAATGAACCTGCTATCCCTAAATCTCCGGAACCACTAATTTTCAGACTTCTTTATGAAAGGTCTGCTGGATACATCGCCTAAGATCAAATCTAGCCTAAGACAGTTACCCACATGTGTGATCCTGGATGAGTCACTTAACTTCTGTCTGCCTCAGTTTTCTTAACTGTAAAAGGGGAATTGTTGTGAGGATCAAATGAGATGATAATAGTAAAGCAAAGTACCTGGCATATAGTAGGAGCTTAAAAAATACTCATTACCCTTCACTTTTCCCTCATCCATCACATAAATTGATGTCAAAGTGGCCAGAGGGCTCAGTTTGATGGAGATGCAAGGAATCCTTCCATGTATTCAAACCTCTTCCTTCCAGGGTGGCAGGAGATGTAGCCAGTCAGTAAGTACCTGTTGTGTGCCACGCACTCCAAAGCATGCTGGGAGGTACCTGAGGAGCTGGTGTTAAACCAGGATGAGGCAGCAAGGTGCAGTGGATGGAGCACTTAACTTAAAGTTGGGTGGAGATGAGTTTGAATTCTCCTTCTCACATAGCACATAGTAGGCACTCAGTAATGCTAGCTCCCACCACTAGTGATGAGTTGTGGTACCTCTCTGGGCCTTGATTTCCTCATCTGGGAGTTGCACTCAACCACCTCTATGGTCCTTTCTTGCTCAAAACATGTAAGCCTATGATGAATTCTGTAAAATAATGTAAGATTGAAATCATTGGACGTTCAACAACATGACCTGGGAGGGCCCAGGACTTGTCATCTAGGAGCCTGAATTCAGCTCCAGGCTCCGCCATCACTGTTCTGACCCCGGGAGGCCCTCAGAAAGTCCTCTTTGTTCTATGTGCCTCAATTTTCCTTGCCAGAAGAGGGATAGATCAGATAATCTCACATAGCCTTTTCCTAAGAGATACCACAAGGCAGCATGTGATTTAATTACCAAACGATTTGTGCGGGTACTCCATTCTGGGAATTCAGACGAAGGGGGTATTCATTGGAATTACCTTGGAAGGCTTTGGAACCAACTAAAAAGCACTTATGAAACACCTTTTATGTGCCAACCAATGTTAACTGCCAGAGATACAAAGATAATATTAAAATATCCCTCCCTTCAAGCAGGTCACATTCTATTGAAGGAGAAAATGTATAAAAATAATTGCATATTATTCATATTATGCATAATATTCATTCTCTCCCCCTTCCTCCTTCTCTCTCTCCCTCTTCCCCCTCCCTGTCTTCCTCCCTTTCTTTTTCTCTCATATATTACATATATAATGTGTGTGTATATGTAATATATGGTTATATTTTATGTAATATACAATTATAATGGATATATAATATAAATGGATATTCTACAAATATGTGCACACACACATATATACATACATACATATATATACATATATATATACATATATATACATATATATATATATATATGGATAGATATATAGTAATTTGGATGGGGAGGTAGTACAAAGGACACTAGTAGTTCTGGAAGTAAGAACGTAAGCAGTTTTGAAAGAAGCAAGGTACCCGAAGAGGAGTGTATGTGAGTCACAATCAAGTCACCTCTTTCATTGTTACTGGATGGGGCATGACAATCTGTTCCCTTATGTTCCCACTTACTCCATCCAGGTATCTCTCCAAGCTCCTCCCTAACCACCTTGGTTTTGTATGTGTTGTCGGTAATCTCCTTGAAATAAAAACTAACTTCTTTTGTATCTGTAAACCTAGCTCTTTGTATGGTGTTTCAGTCTGTAGTAAGTGTGTGGTAAAAGATTTCCATACATTCATTCATTCATTCACGCATTATTTGGAAGGTACATTAGACCTTACTGGCAAGGCGCTCCCAGAAACACAAGCTGAATGTCACACATGCCCAAAGAAGTCATAGTGGATAATGTCCAAATACACTTCCTAGTTAAAAACATGCATATGTTAGAATACTATATGTGTGTACTGATAAGGATTCCAAAAGATCGCTTGACCTTAGCTCTTCCCAGATCTGAGCTTCCTGAGGCAGTCATTGCTGGAAGCAGGATGGAGAGAGCACTTGAGTTAGAGTTAAGAGTGGCCTTATTACCTGGGCCATCCCAGGTGAGTCATTTCCTCATTTTCCCAGCTCAGAATGGAGGACACCATTAGCCCTGTCCTCCTGACCCTCAGAAGCTCTCTGTAGGAGCCACGTGCAGTCACTGACTGAATCAGGTGGGCTTGGCTTTAAATCCCCCAGGGATTGGACTGGATGACCTCCAAGCTCTCTGCCAGCTCTCCAGCCATGATCCTTTGAATCCCAGAATGATAGAACCTAGGAACCATCAAATCATAGAGACCATAGATGACATCACTGAGATCAAGGCCCAATGGATGGAACATTGAGTTTGGAGTCAGGAAGCTCTGAGTGTGAATCTTGGCAAGTCATTTAACTTCTCTCAAACTCAGTATCCGTCAAGAGGAAATAAAAGTAGCATCTACCTCGAAGGATTGTTAAGAAGATAGAATCCAAAAACAGAAATAAAGAACTTTACAAACCTTAAAACCAAATGTAAACAACTCTATCTGTGATCTATGACCTCCAGAAATTAAGACTATAATAGATGTGTTTTTAATCACTCTGTAAGTTTAAAAAAAATCCATTCCTGTATCCATCTAAAATTTATGTTCTGGTAATTAAGCCAATTTACTCCCATTTAGCCCTTCCAGTCATCCCCCTCTTCCAAGGAAATTCAGTTTAACAAGCACATATTAAGTGCTCACCATGTGCCAGACCCAATTTTTTGTGCTGGTGATAGAAAGATTAAAAATGCACCCATCTTTGTTCAGAAATGATGATTGCTGCTCTTCCCTCATAACACGTCTGTCCTTCTGTGTCATTAAAACTGTGGGGACTGGAGTTGGACATGGTCCTCTAATGAGCACCTAACAAATGGAGAGTATATTGGAAGGATTACTCTCCAGTGACCTCCCTGGGGCCATGCCATCTTCAGTCCATTAATTCTCTCAATAGTAGAGGAGTATTTTCTTCTTGGCCTGTGACCTTTGCCATAAGTATTTAGGGAACCCTCAAAGTATATAATTTATGCCCCTGTGGGAAATAACTCTTTTTGTAAAAATTGCTTCTTAAGTGAAGTAATGTAATTAATGGAGTAATGCTGTCTACGCAGAACATCTGAAGAATTGTTCCGTGAAATTGTTTCTTTCAATGGGAATCTTAATTCAGGGCCCATGCTTCAACAAAAGGTTCCTTCTCTCAGGCTGTCCCCGGCTGTGCCCTTTTGGGGGCGATATCGTTTGTCTTGATGAATCCTTGACTGGGTTATGTGTACAGAACATTGGATTTGGAAATCAGAGGACTGGAGTTTGAATCCTGGAGCTTTACAGCCTTGCATGAGTCTGATTCCTACTCTGTGACTCAGTTTCTTCAATTGGTGAATGAAGTGGTTAAATTAGGTGACCTCTGAGGTGCCTTTCAACTCTGTCTGTGACCTTTTGATACTAAATGGACATTGTTTTTTTGTTTAAAGCCTTAGGTGGTGTTGGATTGGGAGACGGAGGGGTTAGGCCCTGGTCCTGGCTCTTGGCAATTCCATGCTTTGTGACCTTGAGTAAATCACTTTACTCTCTGTTTCTTCATTTGTAAAAAGGAAAGGGTCACACTCTTGGAGCCAGAGCTGGAGAAGAACTTAAAGGTCATCTGGGTACAGCCCCTCCATTTTGCGGATGGGGAACCTGAGGCCCTTCACACACATACACACACACATAAACGTGCGCGCGCGCGCACACACACACACACACACACACGACCTGCCCTAGACCAGGATTCCCTTCCCTTCTCTGGCATCTTCTATACAGTGATGGCTGGAATTTACAGAATGCTTTGTATATGTCATTCTTCTTGAACCTCATACCATTCTTGTGAGGTAAGTACCATTATGATCATAACTATTTTTTGGAAATCAGAGAGAGAGGGGGAGGGACGGAGGGAGGGAGGGAGAGAGAGAGAGAGAGAGAGAGAGAGAGAGAGAGAGAGAGAGAGAGAGAGAGAGAGAGAGAGAGAGAGAGAGAGAAGGAAGGAAGAAAAACACACACAGAATATCTTATTCATGGTCACACAATTAGTATCAAGTAGAATTTGGACCCAGATACTCCTGACTCCTAAGACCAGCACCCTTCCTGACTTCTAACAGAATGGCTACCACTTGTGAGGAGGTACTGTCTCACTTTGTATTATGTCCCCGGGGCTTGTTACTTAATGAACACTTATTCACCCATGTGTTCATTCATTTGTGATTCCCTCTTCGTAGTAATGGGAGCATTTATACTGGTTAGGGGTTATAGAACCAAAAGGCACTTCCCAGGTCATTTGGTGCAGTCCTCTTGGTTTTTTGGCTGGACAAAGTTAGGCTCAAGTAGGTGACTTGCTCAAGGTCACAGGAGCAGTAAGATACAGCGCCAGGATTCAAATCCCAGTTCTCTGACTTCAAATCCATTGCTTTTCCCGTAGAGTCATAGCTTCAGGTTGGAAGAAAACTTTGAGATCACGTAGACCAGTGGTGTCCTTGACTACATTGCTTCTGACAACAATCCCAATGCAGCCCTGAGCAGATTTAAATGTAACTGGGAGATATTTAACAAAATAAAAAATCCGTTAGAACACAGATAATGTTAATATGTGGTTTTCTAAATCAGTATGCATCCTGAGGGATCCTGTATGTGCTTTAGTGGTCCTGTTTCTCTTGGAGTTTCACACTGCTGGTGTAGACCTTGGTTGTGATTTTACATATGAAAGAACAGAGAAGTGAAGAAACTTGCTTAAAATCACATCGATATCAGGTGTCAGAGCTGGGATTTGAACCTCGGTGACTTGTCCCTGGGTCCAGCCTTCTTCCCACTATACCACACTCTCCACCTCTCCTTTCCACCATACTCATGTACATGGGTCACCTGAGGATAGGAAGGCCTTTAGATCATATTACTACAGGGAGAAGCTTGGGAAAAATAAACTCAATCATTTTGATTTCTTCTGTGTCTGAAGTGCATGAAACCATTTTGCTCATCTGTGGTTTTGTAGCTAATCCCTCTGCAGCACTAAGAGTTGCCAATACGAATGATCTTTTCTTTTTCCCTCTCATGTGTGGTACCTTTCTATAAACACACTGTAGAAAAAAACTTCCCCCTAGATAAAAGTACTTGCTGCTTTTTTTTTTTTTGAAGGTCTATAATTTTCTTTTGGTAAATAAGCCCTTTCAGCTTTGATCTAAAATTGCATACCCCCATCATCGTTTCTTTCCCCCTCCCTTCAACCCCATCCCCCAGCTCGCGTGCTCTAAGGTGGGGGAGGAGGGAGACAAGAAGGCTGGGTTCTTAATAAACCCCAGAGGTGATCAGACGGAAGACAGCAATATGAAACAGCCCATAAAATATTCCGGAGCATCTTCAGGGAATGCTTAATGCACACAGGGTCAGGCCTTTGTAATGTTAATTTAAGAGTTGTAGGAAGTGATCCATCATTTTAAAGGCTGAATTGCCAACCTCAGAAAGAGGGAGGGGGCGTTTATGTTTGGGAAACAACCCAAACATGTGCCCAAGGAAAACACGTGATGGTCAGCACACCTTCCTAGGGTCATAGATCCATACTGGATTGACTGTCAGAGGCCAGCTAAGCCAAATTCCTCATTTTACAGAAGGAAAAACTGAGTCAGAATTATTGCAATTTTGTCTTATCTCCCTATTGCCCATGACATAGTAGACTCTTAATACATACTTATAGGTTGATTGATTGATTGACAGGAAGATGAAAGGCTTGGGTTTTATCATAGGAACCTCTTGACATAGTCTCTTTCAGTCCATGAAACTGACATGGAGAAAGGCAAGTCCTTCCATGCCTTGCCCTTGGTCCCCATGGTTGGGTCAATCTGGGGGTGGGTAGTGGAGGAGAGGAGAGGGGAGGGCCGCTTGGCTTTTTCTGGAAGAGATGGTATATGGAAATTACCCCTGACTCTACAATGAGGCAGTAAAGGTCACAGCGGTAGATGCTCAAACCTGTAGGCAACCAACTGCCTTCCACACATTCAGCATTACTGTGCTCGGTATTTTACCCTTAGGCATCCTTTATTTTTTTGCACAGATGGTCTCGCTCAGGCCTAACAAAATGTTTTAATCTTTGCATAAATTAAAACAAGAGGTCCCTGAGTACAAAAGTACAACTTTTTTTCCCCTCTTTCTTTTTCTTTTTGGAAACTCCAAATCTGTCGAGCTGATATCTTTCATGACCCAGCAACATGGGGTGAAGCACCTTTGTTCAGTTTGTCTTCCCCCTCACCCCACCCTCCTCCTTTCTTCTCCTTTTTGATGTGTGTGGAGAGAACAGGGTGTGAGAGGTTCCTAACTGACAACAGACTTTCTAAAAAGTATGGATGCTGTCATCTGCCTCCTTATACCTGTAAATGTTTGCTTAGGTGTGAAGAGCCATAACTCGGGAAAGATTGCTACAACATTTGGGGCTTCCTTGGCAAAGATACGGGAGTGGTTTGCCATTTCCTTCTCCACCTCATTTGACAGATGAAGAAACTGAGGCAAACAGAGTTAAGTGGCTTGTCCAGGGTCACACAGCTAGTAAGGGTCTGAGGCCAGATTTGAACTCACAAAGATGAATCTTCCTGATTCCAGGCCCAGTACTCTACTGGGGCCCAATAAATACTTCTCGAGTTGAGTTGCATTGAGTTGATTCTACCTGTGAAGGAAATAAGGATTGTGGAGTTCAAGGGACTTGCCCAGGGTCATATAGCTCATGTCTTCCTGACTCCACGTCCCACTGACTATGCCGCATTGCCTGTCTCTCCTCTTATTCACGGCAGACAGAAGGAGCGGTTCCCCACTTGCGAAACTAGGCTGTCCTTAACTGCTCCCTTCCTGTCCTTGATCCCAAAGTTGGAAATCTCATTTTTTGAGATCTGTTTTGAGCAGCTATGTGCTGTGCCTTCTGATGACATCAGCTTCGTTCACTTTGTTCATCTTATCTCAATGACATTTTCAGTTTCTTTGACCTCTGTCTACACATTTATTTTGGAGGATGTTTCTTTGGAGCAGAAGGCAGCAGTCATTTTGGTCACTTGCCCCTCCCCCCCAGACCCTAGCTTTTGCAAAGGTCAGTGGCGCCCTCATCCTAGGTCCTTGAATCAATGAAGTATCTCTAGATAAACAAAGATTTATTAGGCTTGACTTTCGTGTTTATATTTTCTCTGGACAAGCAAGGCCTTATAGTCCCTTTCAGCCTTGTATATCTGACAGACCCAGGAGAGACATGAAGATACTGTGGCAGTTGTATTTTCTTGGGAGTGGAAAGGAGGTGGGGGTTATTCTGAGAAGATGTGCGTGGGATTTTGCAGATTGCCAAAGGGGGTCCATGACATACAAAATGTTGAGAACCCCCACTCTGGAAGGGAGAGTGATACCCTAACAATCAGTATGCATTTATTGTGTCACTATTATTATCTGCCAAGCAGTGTCCTAGGTGCAAGTGATAATGTATCAATCACGTAGGTAACCAACAAACATTTATTGACATGTATTATTTGCTAGACCCCTGAGAATACAGAGACGAAAATGGAACAACTCCTGGTCTCAAGGAGCTGATACTCTAGCAGGGAAATAAAACAATATCAGCCAATCAGTGAGCATCTGTTAAGTACCTGTTATGTCTCAAAAATTGTGCAAGGCACTGGGAATTCAAAGATGAAAAATATTTTTAAAAAGCAGCAATCCTTGATCATGCTTCCTTATTAATGGGATCCTCTGGACTCCTAAACTACTTTCCTATCCTTAAAAAAGTTAGGAAACTAACCATAAAATAAATGAATAAATGAAAATTAAAAATCAAACCAGATAACCTTCCCTTTTTCTGACTTTTTTCGGGTCTAGAATTTTTCTCTCTATTTAGGGAGGGTTTGAGGAAAGAGGCGAGCATCTTCTCTTCTTGCTAATTAAAGGTTGGGCTATAATGGTTTTGATTACCATTCCATTAGTTACCTGGTGAGTACCATCCTTCAAAATAACACTCATCAGTTGTCAAAACCCAAAATAGGAGAAAGAAAACTTTATATGAATGTGTATGTGTGTGAGGTCTAAAGTCTCTATTGAAAAATCTTAATACTAAAGGAAAAACCCTGGTCCCCAGTTGTATTAATTAATGGCTTACAGGTTGATGTGGTTTTTTTTTTTAATTTATGGTTTTTTATTTTTTTAAGCCCCACAATGCTACTTCCTCCATGTTTAACAGCATATTGCTGAAAACTTTGGCGGACTCAAGTGCCTAGGAACAAGGGACCGAAATCTGATCTTTCCCTGTGTGCTGGGGCTGCTTTTCTTATCGGCTTTCCATTTGTAGCATAATGAATGTGTAGGAAGCTAATGATGTGGTCTCTAGGTGTTCCTCGGCTACACAGAGAACTGATAATGAGCTTGGAGTAATAGGGTATGAGTCCCTCAAGATGAATTCTGATTACCTTTGTGGCATCGCTCCCTGTATGCCCCCTTCTTCCTTGATGTTTCTTTAAAAGAACATTTGGATTTTGATGAGGGTATTGTGTATTTGACTTTTAATTAGATTTGCAGCATGTCGGGTTAATAAACCAGGGTTGCCTTTCCTTCCGCTCTCTCTCGGAGGGTGGATCCACCTCGCCATGATGGACTGTGGGTCTTGGCAGGAGGGGGGGCAGGAGTGAAGGAGTAGAGACAGTGAGAATGATGGACAGCCACATCCTCCATACTCAGATGGCAAAGTCCATGTGGTTAGCTCCCAAGGGTAGATTTGGTCCCATATTCAATAATCAGTAAATAATGTTCTGCTGTCTCTAGGGACCTCCCAAACAGAGTGTGTGGGATATACAGAAAACTCCTCTCCAAGGGACCTTGAGTGTTAGCTTGTAAATAACACATTAAGGTCATAGGTAAGGCTATTGCATCTATTAACACTAAACAAACAGGACCTCTTTCCTCGTAACCACCCTTGTCTTCATAAAGACCCCCTCATACTGCTCATCTTAGCAGAGAAATCATAGCTGTTACTTTGTGTTGTTGTTCACACTTTCAGAAGAGAAGAATGCTGTTTATTGGTTGGCCACAAACATGGCATGAGGTTGGGGGCTCCTCTCCCTAATACCTCTCTGTGGAACCCCTCCAAGGAGCACTTGGCCTGAAATGTTGGCCGGGACAGGCAGAGAAAATGCTACACGGCTGTCCCTCCACCTCTAATGTCCCTGCCGCCCCTTTTTTGTTTATCAAGCTGCTATGCCAATTTAATATGCGTGTTGTTACATAGCCTGCTGTAATTTTGCTGCCATCTTGCTTGGGCGAGACGTTGATTGGTTATGGCAGGGCTGTAATGTGTTGTCAGCCCGGGTTACTCGTTACTTGTTGGCGGTGGCCTAACATTGCCTGAGACACAGTGTCATTGTGGAAACGGTTTGACAACGTTGATACTGTAGTTCTAGCGAGCAGTAACAACTGTAGAGGTCAAGGAAGGGCATCCGGGAGGAACCGTGTGCCGAGGGCAGAGATGGAGGAGGAATGCTAAATAGGACAGCCACAAATGTCATTGAAGAACTTCATTTTCACGCCATTTTCATAATTCAGCGTGTTTGAGATGAGGCGTGTGGATTCAGCTGCCAGGAGTGTACAGGAGCAAGCATGTTTCAGGAACCCATCTGGTATTCAGCACTTCTGGTAATCATGCACTCTTTTTTATGCTATTGTCCAAAGGTGCTGAAGCCCAACAGGGAGGGCAGTGGGCCTTGAGTTTACAGGACCATAGTGTTAGAGATGGAAAGGACCTCCGAGGCTGCCTAGTTCAACCCTGGAAGGGGAAACTGAGTCCCATCGTAGGCATAGGCTCATGGTCAAAAGCCATCTAGCCCAACCCCTTCCTTTTAGAAGGAGAGGTCATAGGATCATCGAGTCCAATGCCCACCTTCCTTTTACAGAGGTTAATGTCAAGAGTGGTCGGACCCTCCAAAGCCATCTGGTCCATTTTGTTATATGGTGATCAGCTAAAGGGAACTAACAGCATTCAGCCCAGACAATGGAAGACTCAGGAGGGACATGAGAGCTGGCTGTGACTAACTGGAGTACCCTCATGGGGCAGAGGGATCGGATTTGTTCCTCTTACCCCAGAATTAAGAGCAGTGGGTAGAAATTGCAAAGAGGGAAATTTAAACTTCATGCTAGGAAAGGAAAATAAAGCTTCCTAACAGAGCTGTCTGAAAGTAGCGTGGACTCCTTCCGGAGGTGGTGAACTTCTCCTCATTGGAGGCCTTCAAGCAGACGACTTCTCAAGGATTGTATAGTGGGGATTTCTGTTGGAGTATGCATTGCGCTAAATGGTTAGGGAAGTCTGTTCCAACTCCGAAATTCTGTGATTAAGTGAAGACACCTAAACTCCTCGGCACATGTGATGGTAGTTGGAGAGGGGAAGAAGGTTCTGGGAGTCATATGTTTTTGTTTTGTGTGAATTGAATCACCACTGGACAAAATGCCAGTATTTTCCTCCTTTCCCAATGATGCCAGTCATACCCAAGCACAGCAAAGCTGAAAAAAGCGGGAAAAAATGTTCTGCTTCAGGGGAATTACGTTTACCCAAATAATCATAGTCATAATCCTAGGCACTGTTATTAGACCCGTATTTCTGAGCCCAGCAGATGTTATGTGGCTTGCCAAAGGTCACCCAGCTAGTGTCTGAATCTTACCTCAATTCTTCCTGATTTTCCAAATCCAGTAACTAGCTACTGTGTCATCTAACACTTTGATGCCAGATATCCCTGCATATGGGACGGAATGTGAAGGGAGGGGACTGGGTGGAGGTCCTTCTACCTGGCCAAGATTGCTATCTTAACTTAGAAGATTTTTTTAAGCAAGGGGTATTTCTCTCTTAGAATAATAAACTTAAGGCCTCAAGCGTCAAGTAGGTCACCTATTTACCACTCTTGGAGACATGGAAGTGGACACAGCTATTATGGGTGTATCTATATGTATATGTATTTTCTCCTGTGATAATTTCCTTAAGGACAGGGAGGAATTATTCTATTTTTGCCCTTAGATCATTAGCACAGTGTTTATATGCTTAATAAGCATGTATTGATTGATCGATGAGGATATAGTCTGAAAATGGCTTTGCTTATATGTTACAATGTAAAGAATATTTTCTGGAGAGTAAAGATCAGGGTTCTAATCCCAACTTAGACTGTTACTCCCTGTGTGACCTTGAGCTAGTCATAAACTTTCTTTTGCCTCAATTTTTTCTTCTTCTTTAAATTAAGAGGATGGGTTTAGATGGTCTCTGAGATTGCTTCTAGCTCTAGATTTATGACTTAATGATTTTTACTTCTTTGAGGTCTCCTAGTTAGTGAGTCTCAAACAGTAAACTGATAGCTTGATGAATATCCCAACCCTCCTCACGTTAATGGGGGATAATGCTGTGATATCACTTCAAAGCTTGTGTTTCTCAGTTCCCAAAGACCCTAGTAACTTGTGAAAGATTTTATGCAATCTACATGGATAGTCAAGAGAAAGTTTTACAATCATACCCAAATCTGCTGAATGAAGGAATGAATGAGAAGTAATATAATGCTAGAACACCTAGAGTTGTGCAAATGCTGACTGGCTTAACGTCATCTTTGTACATCAGTTTTCTTTTCTGGTAATTTTCATCAAGATCTCCAAGTCTTGCTCTCTGACTTGACAAAGGACATAACCTCAGGTGGATCCCATGGGGTATAGAGTACCTTTACTACACATGTGAGTGCATCTTGACAAAGGAATGTTGCTGTATCCTGGTAATAGAAAGAGTACCATCCATCTGCATTACTGCACTGTGTCTGGAAGGTACTATTGTAATCCCATGCTTTGCTTTTTGTTCCTTAAGCAGGCAGAAAGAAAGGTAAGAGCCAGCATGCAGGTAGGCCTTCAGCTTGGGAAGATCTGAGAATGATGCAGAGGAACACCAGACCATAGATTTTTTAATAAATATATATTTTTTTTAGTTTAGATGGACTACAGATTTTTTAACTGGAAGAAAGTTGGATGTCATCATCTTGCTCACCATTCTGATTTCACAGATATGGTATCCAAGACCCGTAGATGTGAAATGACCTACCTAAAGACATGCACAGCTTGGATGTGAACCCAACACTGAAAATCCAATTCTTTGCTCTATTCAGTGCTTTCTCGTGGAAAGGTCATTTTTCTTTTTCTGTCCTTGGCTCCCAGGGTTATGATCACCGTACATTCTGAAGGCCAAAAGACATGAATAGTCAGTAAGAGTACACTTGGATGTGATTGAGTTTCTAAAAGCAATATACACGTATGACCTATGACTGTCATCCGAGGACCAATTGAGCCAAATGTAGAGGCTTAACTCCTTCCATGTCCCTCCTCTCCATAGTTTTGTGTTTGCTTTTGTAGTTTGCAAAAAATGTTCACTAAGACTTGGTGAGGAGTTGAGATCTCTGTTTGTTGAGGAGTGGCCCTAATGAAGAAATCAGAGATGAATGGGAGGATTGAAATGTATTTGATGTGTGAACTTTAAAGTTCCCTCAAAGTCTTCATCCTGGCAATCACCACCCTCCTACTCATGCCCTGTGCCACATTCAACAAGCCCACGTCACTTCTTCTGTAATAATGGTAGCAGCCAATTTAAAAAAAAGAATAGAAGAGAAAGGTCCTTCCTTCACCAAACATTGATTCATCAAACTTTATGAACTTTAGGTGCTGGCCATTCAGGAGCATCAGAAAGGTAATGTGTGATTGAAGTGACAATCAGTGATTGGCAACAGACAGAGATCATGATGGTGTCAAGGACCTGGCGTGTCCATGGAGGAGGGACCATGTGCGTTCTGTCCTCCTGCAGTTTAATTCGTTCCCTGTCGGTCTTCTTGCCAGATCCTCATCTCCTCAGTTCTTATGCCAGGCCCATCACTGTCATGCCAGAGACTTTGACAGGGTAATAAGCTCTACCTTGTGCCAATCAGTCAATGGCAGATGCCTTCTTCCTGTGACCATGGTACCCCGGGGAGGATTATAGCAAAACAAGATCTATAGAGCTCTTGGTGAGGGAGGCCTCTTTAGCAAAACACAAGGAATGGACTTTTCCTTGGAATTCCTCCCTTCTCTAATGAGACATTATCAGATTTCTGAGCACCCCTCCTCCATCCTCTCAGCTCACACAAAATCGCTGACCAACTCGTCCTTTTTTTCTCTTTTCCCTTTTTTTCTCTTTTCCTTTTATTCATCATGCCTCTTCCCTTCCTTCCTTTTTCTCTTATCATTCTTCCCTTTATTTTCTTCTTCCTCTTCCTTCCCTCTCTCTCCTTATGCCTCTTCTCTTCCTTATTTCTCTCTAATCTTCATCTTCTCTCTTTTCCCCCTGCATTCTTCTCCTCTTCTTTTATCTTCTTTCCTCCTCTTCTTTGTTCTCCTCTCTTCTTCTTCCTTCTCTTCCCCTTTCTCTTCTCTTCTTCTTTCTCTCTTCTTTCCTTTCTTCCTCTTTTTCAGTCTTCTTCTTCTTTATATTATCTCTTCCTCCATTCTTTCTGTTTCATTTTTTCTTCCTTTTCTTTTTCTTTTCTTCTTTATCTCCTTCCTTCTCTTTTTTCCTTCCTTTACTCATTTATTTCCTCTTCTTTCTTTTTTCATCTTTAAGTACTTTTTAAAACTAGAAAGTACCATGTAAATATGGATAATAGTTTTTATTTATATATATAGTACTGACAGATTACAAAGCACTTCCATCACTTCCTTGGGAGAGAGACAGACCAGGTATTGTGGTTATTCCTTTGTTTGCAGATGAACAACTGAAAGCCCAGAGAAGTTCAGTGATTTTCCTGAGTATTGGATTACAAATCTTGCGCTTACTCTCCTGTGTTACTCTTATATTGCTAGCATGTATGTGTGAGTCTAGAAACAGATACCTGCATGAGGCAAATGCACTGTGGTCCAGTGTGAGACAGCTGGTTTCAGAGTCAGGAACACCTTGTGTCTGATCCCAGCTCTGCTACGTGTTTCCTGTCCTTTCCTGGGTAAGTCACTTGAGAATTTCCAGGCAATTCTCTAATATTCTAAGTTCCCTAGGAGATGCTACTTCACTTTGGTGGAGGGAGTCTGCCTACTGTGAGCTGTGCAAACCAACAAAATCAAACCTCTGGTGCCTTCCCCTTCCTGCCCTCCTGTGATGAAGAAAAATGTTGGATGATCATTGGTCCAGTAACAAAAACAACTTGATGTCATGGAAAAACTTATTTGCCTGAATGAATCAGAAGACCTGGCTTTTAGGCCAGATTTTTTTCCATGTATTGCCTATCTCAATGATGTCGTACTCAAATAGAAATGGATCCCTGTAGACCTCAGGTTTGCAGCCACACACCTTTGACACTTCTCCCCTAGGTGACGTTGGAGCAGAGATTGGAAGCTAGAAAGGAGTGTAAATAGTCATTGAGTCTGACCCCCCTGATTTTATACAACTGAGTGGTCACTTTTCCAGGATCATCCAATTAGTAAATGTTTGAGGCAGGATTATTCATCCATAAAGAGTTTGGATGGTATTTCTGCGAAATTCAATTTTAGACAGAGGTGTCATTGGAAAATTGTGTCCCTCAGGTCAGCTTCCTTTCTATATATTCATAAAAGTCTTTCTTATGGGCCTTTAAAGGCTTTATGCCCCTTAGCTCACTGTATCCTCTGTGAAATAGGAGCTACAGGTATTACTACCCCCTGTTTCACAGATGGAAAAATTGAGGCTTAGAGATGTGAGATTTTGTTTTTCTGTTCATTCCTTTTAGTCATGCCCAATTCTTTGTGACCCCATTTGGGGTTTTCTTGGCAAAGGTGCTGGAATAGTTTGCCATTTTGTTCTCCAGCTCATTTGACTGATGAGGAAACTGAGGCAAACAGGGTTAAGTGACTTGCTCAGGGATACACAGCTAGTAAGTGTCTAAGGCCAGATTGGAATTCAGGTCTTCCTGACTCCAAGCCCAGTTCTCTCTCTCTCCACTGTGCTACCTTTCTCACGCTCACACAGGTACTGAACTGGATCATGCATTTCGACCAGCGAAGGGGGACAGAGGACATTGCTTCTACCCCCGTCAGTTTGCACATGAGTAAACCGAGTCCTAAGAAGAATAGTTGGCCAAGGTCATGCACGTAGTGACTTAGTACACTGGAGGCCTTCCTCTGCTGGTGCGTTTAATAGCTTTTGTATATTTAGGGACACTCCAGGTGTCCCCCTTGTGTAAGCTCTTCACTGGTGTACGTCCTTTCCTCTTCATCCATTTCCATTTTGTTTCATTGACCATAGTCGCTGAAAAGTGGGTTTAACATACAGAAGTTAACTATCCCATGAACCTATTATTTCTGCTATGCTGCTTTAGATTTCTTTGTGAAGATTTAAAGTCTTAGAAGACATTTCAAAATTAACCATCTTTCTTCTCTCTCTCTACACTCCAAAATTACTTTTTTTTAGTGTGGGATTTGGAGTAAATGCAATGAATATATGTCCAGAATGGGCTTTTTGAAGATCTTGCTCAAAATTACTTCAAAGTAATTTTTAACATATTCTGTCGGTGTACACTGAGTGTTCTGTGATGTGTATGTTTCAAGAGCGGTAGGAATACATTAAAAACAGTATGTTCTACAAAACCTCTTGGTAAAATGTCAATCGAAGAATGAAAGAGAATTTGCTGATCAATCTGTTTAACTAAAAATGAATGTTTTCCCGTGGTGGTGCATCTGTAAATGTGGCTCTTTGTGAATCATGGACCCCTGGGCGCTGGGCCGTGGAGGCCCATGAAAGGAAGATTGGTGGCTGTAATGGGGGTGCCTCTTGGTAAGAATGGGTTGGAGAAAAGCAGGTCCCCTTGGGAACTTTGGTTTAGAAGCCCAGGAGTCAACCTTCCTCCACTTAAGATACTATTCACCTTTGAACCATCCCAAGAGTGGAGCAGTAGTTCAAGCCCAGTGGGGTGTATACATGTGGCTTTAGCCCAGTATATTTCTTTGAATGGAGTCTTTGATGAATTAGAAGGAAGCATTGAAGAAAGGAGATTAATATGATAGCTACCCCCAAAGTAGCAATTCACATTTGTCGATCATTTTATACATGTTTTCCAGTTAGTCTACAAAGTAGTTCCCAACTTTTAAAATTATATAAAAACACCCCACACCTGTCTTGTCTATCTGTCTATCCATCTTTCTATTGATCTAGCTATCCATCAATCTATCACCCATCCATCCATCCATCCATCCATCCATCTATCTGTCTGTCTGTCTGTCTGTCTGTCTGTCTGTCTATCTATCTATCTCCCTCTCCTCCCATGGTAGTAATTAATATATTAAAATTCAATCTACCGAGCAGCATTAATTAAGCACCTGCTGTGTGCCAGGCATTATATTAGGCCAGACACTAAAAATACAACAACAACAGAACAATTTTATTTATCTCAGAACATCTATAAATGTATGAAGCATTCATACAAATGTGTGCAAGCTTACTGCTTGTTTTGTCTCCTGAAGGTATTCTTGCTTGTTTTTCCGTCTACCATCTCAGTGCTGCCACCCTCCACCTCCCCCATGTTCTCATTTTCTTTAGCTCCTAGAATCCTTCCTGCTCTTTAAAGTTCTGCTCAGGTCTCGCCTCCTACCTGAAGCCTTGCCTCTTCACCTCCATTCCTAGCACTTTCCTCCAGACATTCCTTTACTTTTCCCGGTTTTCCAAAAAGTCTCAATATGGTTTTTAAGATATTAAAGCTTAAAACTTCCTCAAGACTTCTGGAACCTCCTTGTAATATGCATAATGTCTCCCTTGATAGGCAGGGACTATTTCATTCTTTGTCTCTGCCCTTACAGTGCCTGGCACTTAGCAAACATTTGTTAAGTGCCTGTTTCTCCACATGGAATGAGAGCTAGGTGGCACAGCACTGAGTCAGAGTCAGGAAGTGTGCTGTTCATATCTGACTATTTGGGACCCCATTTGAGACACCACCTAACTGCCCCAGAGTCAAGAAGACCTGAGTTCAAATCCTACCTCAGTCACTTAATCCCTCTCGGATTCTTAATAAATTAGAGCTAATAATAGTACTTACCTCATGAGGTGTTTTGAGAATGAAATGAAATAACATGTAGAGATTTTTACAGACCATAAAGTACAATATAAATGATAGTTGTAGTAGCAAAAATAATCATTATTGTCAGTGGTGATTATTATCTGTCTAATATTATTAATTAATAATATTGCTGGTGATGACTATCATGATTACGACTAATATTAATAGTTCCTTGAGGTCAGTGATTGTTTCACTTCTGGTTTTTGTATCTTTGGGGTTTGATCATAGTAGTAGCTTAATAAATGTTTATAGATTGAACCATATGACAGAAGGATATAACTTTGGGGTTCTCAGACCCATTGCAACAACTCCTTGTTCCCCAAGTTAAGAACCTCTGGTCTGTATAATAACTTTGTGAAACAGAGGAATGTACTACAAACCATTTTATCCTCATTTTAGAGATGACAGAAATCTTCCATGGAGGTGACGCCTCTGATCTCATAGGCTGGGTCCCGTGGTTTTACAAGCTCTGGAAAGATCTACCTCCCTGGGAAGGCTGCGAGCTAAAAGTTTGTGTGTCCACTAATTTTATAAATATTCTTGACTATGATAGCAATGGGCAATTTAAAAAAAAATTAATTGTTTTGTGGAAGACATCGCCCCTTTCAAAGACATTCTACAAGGGGAGGGAGTAACCATAACTACCCAAATCACAGAACCTTGATGTAAACACAGATTGGAAACTGAGACCTGGAGAATGAAAGTGGCTTTTCTAAAGGCTTACATCTAGTGAATGTAGAGCCAGAATTCAGAACCAACTCTTTTCCTCAGTGTAGAGATTGTCATTGGTTTTTCTTCCTTCCTCCTCTGCCCCTCATTATAGACACTCCACAAGTAAACTACCCTGGAGATCATAGATTTAGATCTGGAAGACGTTCTCTTTCAACTTTTTCATTTTTCATTTGAGGAAACTGAGCCCCTAAAATATTTAGAGACTTACCCAAGGTCACACAGGTAATGAGTAGTGGTGTAGAGTGTTTGCTTCCATGAAGAGGGCATGCATTGTTTATCCATTCATAATTCATTTATTCACAATATCATTAAAATTGTGTAGATTAGTATTGTGTTGTCCTATAGATTATTACAATCGCCCCCTGAATCAGAAAACCTAGGTCCAAATCCCATCTCTAATATCTACTCTCTTAGATATTCAGCAAGCCACTGACCATTCCTCAACTTCCCTGACTTCCTCTCTAAAATAGTTGTTAGACTGGATGGCCTTTGAGCTCTAGAATTCTGGTCCTGTGGCTGAAGATTTGAACCCAGCTTCTCAGAATCTAATTTTATCTCTCTTTCCATTGTGTGTGCCACATAACCAATAACAGGCAAAATGGCGGTTGCCTGATTTGGAGTTAAACAGATTCACAGTGACCTTGAAGGTCATCTACTTCAGCCTCCCACCCTAGAGCCAGATTCTCCTTAAGACCATCCCTGGGCCAGGGCTACATTTCCTGTTAGGCCTCATCTCTAATGAATATTTACGTTACATAAATGGGAAAATTGGTGGGTTCCCTCAGTGGAAACATGATATTGGTATTTTAAAAATAAACTTAAATAAGGTCAGAATTTTTATCCTCTTGAGAGAATTTCACGTCTGATTAAATAGTTTACATAAACTTAATCTTTTTCTGCTATATGCATTATAATCTCAGATATTATTCATGCACTATTCCTCCGTGAACCATAAAATGTTCATTTCTTCAAAATGAATATGAAGCTTCGGAGCATTAGTGGTCTTAAGAGCATAAAAACTTTATTGCTTTGTGCTTAACATTTTTCAAGCAACTTTCGAAAGCTGAAACAAATTTTTTTTTTGCATTTAGATTAATGGAAGATGTTTTCCATTTGAAGGATCTGGAAAGGGAGCAACAATCACAGAAATCCCCGCAAGGTTACAAATGTAGTACTTTTGATTCCTCCCAGAGCTGTGTTAGCTGAACAATCATTTCTCAGCATGGCAAGGTAGCGTAATTGGTCTATACGGTGGCAATATCGCAAACGAGTCCATTCCCGGGAAAGCTAATATGCCTCTACTTAATAATTTCCTTCAAGAGCCTGAATTTGAATGTATATTTCACCCAGCTTGAGGCAAACAATTTGTATCCATAAGTTCTAGTGGAAGTTACCAGGGGGTCAGGTAATTTATTTTAGTTTTTGAAGTTTCACAAACTGTGGAACTAAAGATACATTCCATTCCTTTTCATTGTTCCGCAAGTCATCAGATCCAGTTGGCAGTGTTTCTTTCTCAATGATGCGCGAAGTAGAAACTTTCATAAAATATCATAATGGAGGAAAACATTATTCCTAGAGATGTTTTGACTGTGGTTGGAGCATGGAGTCTATTTTGAATGCTTCTACTGTTCAGCCTTCTGTGAGCCATTATGGGATGAATGATGGTGGTGTCTCTCACTTCCCGTGGTGGCTTGCCCCCCAAGAGAAGCAAGTTCTTCTCTTTCTCCAGGTAAGACAGACTGGGTGGAGTATTG
The DNA here is from genome assembly GCF_011100635.1 of Trichosurus vulpecula. NCBI lineage: Eukaryota > Metazoa > Chordata > Mammalia > Diprotodontia > Phalangeridae > Trichosurus > Trichosurus vulpecula. The sequence continues at coordinate 26,121,122 of NC_050579.1, forward strand.
GATAGAATGAAAGACTGGGAATCAGGAAGAGCCTAGCAGCTCTGTGTCCCTGCAAAAAAATCACTTAAGTTTCCTTAGCCATAGCATCCTGACCTCTAACATGGGGATCATAGGATAATAAATATCTGCAACTCTTATCTAGGATGATTATTTTAAAGATCAAGTGAGATAAAGACAGATGGATGTGTGAATGAGTAGATGGGTGGATAAATAGATGGATGGATAGACAGCCAGATGGATGGATGGATGGATGGATAAATGAATAGATGAGAGATAATAAGTAAATGGATGGATAGATAGCTGAATAGATGGATAGATAGATGGATAGATAGGACAGATTAGATAGGTGGTTGGATAGGTAGATAAATGAACTTATGTAGAGATCCATGGGTGGATAGATAAACTTATAGGTGATGGATGCATAGATAATAGATGGATAGATAGAGAGAATAGATGGATGGATAGGTATATAGATAAGTAGATAGATGAACTTATATGTGGATGGATGAATAGCTAGATGAACTTGTAGATAAATAAATGGACTGATACATACATGGATAGATGGATGGATTCATAGATAGATGGAATCTCCATTTTCATCCTTGTAGAAAGCTCTTGGTGAACAATTCACCTTAGAGAAGCATATCATCCCCTGCCCTACCATTTATTTAGAGAGTTGCCAGGTACATTTTGAGGTCAACTGATTTGTCTGTGTTCAAATAGGAAGTATTTGTCAGAGGTGGGACTAAAACCTGGTGTTCCTTAGTCTGGGGCCAGCTCTCAATCTCCTAAGGCATGCTGACTTTCTAAATAAATAAGAAAAAAAATTAACATGTTTTGTACCAGATTTTGTATTGAATTTTGATTTCATTGTCATTGGGAACTTCATATAAATAAATATGACCTTTTCTGCAAGTGCCTTAGAGCATTGCCTAGGGGCATTGAAGGGTTAAGTGACTGGGCTAGTGTCACATAGTCTATGGGTCAGAGGTTAGGTTATAGCCCATATATTCTTGGATCCATTTTACCGTGTTGCTTCTGAAGTCCGATATAAATTAAACACTTTGGAAACCAGAAAGGGCTTTATAAAATGCAATTCTCTCTATTTGTTAAAAATTCACAGCCGTGATTCCTACTTCAGTGGATAGAAGGTCCATATTCTGGCTATGATGGGAACATTGCAAACGACCTTAGTTGTGCCCAATATAAAATTACTCCACCGCTTCCCTACAGTTCACAATTGTATGATTAGATTTTTATGTATTTTGTTTTTGCTGTGGAGTATAAAAGTGTACAACAGTTAAACTGCATGATCACTTATTTTTTTTTTTTATTGTCATCTTCATTATCATTATATGCAAAGTACTGTGCTTGGAGGCTGGAATTTAAAGATAAAATTGAAGCAGTCTCTGCCCTCAGTGAGCTTCCCTTGTATTGGATTGAGTGCATTGTACACAGAGAGAAGTGAATAAAAAATAAATCCAATGTCATTTCAGAAGGGAGAGGGCAGTGACAACTAGATAAGAGAGTCAGGAAGCGTAAGAGGTGACACCTTTTCAGAGCCTTGAAGGAAACAAGATTCCACGAGGTGGGGTGGAGGACTGAGAACATGGCCAACAGCCTGGGCAGAGGCACACAGCCGGAGGGCAGGATGCCACGTACAGGGAACCGTTAGTAGACCTGTAATCACGTCCTAGAGAGTGCGTCAAGGGAAGTGAGAGGGATGAGGCTCCACGTGTCAGTGGGAGCCATATTGTAGAAGAGTGTCTTGATTGGGCACCCCATCAGCAAAATTTTTTTGAGCAGGCTCTGAGCACTTTATATTATCTTAATGGATTCTCAAAACAATCCTGGGAAGTAGGTGGTATTATTATCCTGTTTTTTACAGATGAGAACCCTGAGACAGATAGAAGATCAACGTAGTACTCAATTTCTGCACAGCTGGTAAAGTGTCTGAGGCGGGATTTGAACTCAGGTCTTCTTGACTTCAAGCCTAGCCCTTTGTCTCAAGCCTTAGCTTTGCTGCCTCTTATCATTAGTAGAATGCCAGCTCCTTTGCAATAGGCTGTTTTCATTTTGCGTTCAAATTCTCTAGTCTTAGCAGAGTCCCTGGTGTATTTAATCAATATTTCTTAAATAAATGAATAGTGCTAGACACTGGGGAAATGCAAAGGTTTAATAATCTCCAGTCCCTGCCTTAATGGAATTCATAATCTAGTGGGGTGGTTTGGAGACAAACACATAAATAAGTGATCAGAATACTTCATATACGTCTAACGTAAAATTATTTCTTATAAGTACAGAAAAGAAGCCCATTCTGATTGCTGTATGAAATCTGGTGGGGAAGCAGACTGCTTACCTTTGACACAAAGCTATTCTGTATCACCCATTCAGTTCCCTAACCTCTTATGAAAACTCGTATAAACTGTTATATCTACTGTGTTTATGACATTGTGAAAGACTCCGGGCATAGAAAGACTACAAAGTCAACCAGTCCCTGCCTCTAAGAAAGAAGGCTTCTCTTGATAGACGGTGGTGCAGAAGAGGCCTGTTTGGTGGGGTGGATCAGTCATTTAATCAGAAAATATTTATTAAGCATCCGTTAGCATAGAGATAAAGAATGGACCTGCAATTTCTTCTGTATAGGTCATTCCCAGGTTAGGAAAATTACTATTCCAATGTAGGTCCCCATTTTCTCCCCAACCTAGCATATTAGAGAGTTTCTCTAGATTACTAAGAGTTTAAGTGATTTGCCCAGGAGTACAGAGAGAACTTGAACACAGGTCTTGCTGACTTGCATCTACATTTTCTTTGTATCTAAATTTTCTTTCCAATGTGCTGCCTTTCAATGAACCTGCTACAAGGATCCTAATGAGATTCTGATTTAATTCTGTGGATCATTGACTAATAAAGAAGAGTTAATTTTTCTTTACCTTTGTTAGCCTCTTTGTAGAAACTGACCATTTAAGGCTATTCAGAATTTTTAGGTGCATTAGTTCAGCCTTGAGCTAGGCAGAATGAGGAGTCTTGCCTCAACGAAGGAATTCAGCTGTATTTCTATGCTATGAGATATCAACAGAGGAAAATTCTTGGAATCTCAGTGTCTCCAAAAGATCTTCTATTGGGTTTTATTGTTTCATTTATTCTGCTTAGCGTACGTCAGAGGTCACTGTATTGCTGATAGCCCTGTCTTGAAATAGGTCATACTTGGGTATAGAATAGCCCTTTGCGTTTAGGCAAGGCCCATTAGTCCATTCCCAAAATGGCTGGTCACTCTACAAACTGGAAGGTTTCTTTACTGATTTTCTCCTTATGACAAAGATGACAATTGTTCTCTATTCATCTGAACTGCTTAGGTGATTGTCTTTGCAAATCAAATGTAGTCTTTTCATGGTTCTTCATCCTCAGAATGTTCTGATTGGTTTGGGTATTTTAGCACCTTCCTAGATCAGCTCTTGTGTTTTCGTTTTGCTGAAATAGCTGTACAGGCTCACGTGAAATCCTTTCTCACTTATTGCTATTTAGTGGATGGAAATGTCATTTTCTCATTACCAGCAAAGATAAACTTGGAAGGTTATGCCGTGTATATGTGTGTGTGTGTGTGTGTGTATCCCTGACTCCCCAGTATAATATATTCAGAAGTCTTTCTCTGCGGCATTATCTTCTTTCTGAGCTGGCGTTTCCAAATGCTGACATGAACACAGTATGGCTGGAGGTTAGTCTTGGGGAAATCGTGTCTTCTCCCTTGGATGGCGAGATTACTGAAGCTCTGCTGACTCTTGGTGTCGATTCACATTGTGCTGACACAATGGAAGAATCTCATAGGCTTTCCCACCCCCACCCCCACCTCCATCTAGAGATGCAGCCTGGAGAGGATGCTGGGCATGTTGGAAGGGAGGTGGGGGCTGGGGGGAAGGAAAACACCAGGGCCTGAATTTCGTTAGTGGTGTGACAATGAGGGAGATAAGTAGATGTGACAGTTATGAATGATGTACTGTCATGCACTTGTGCTTTCAGACTCAGATAAATTGACACTGCTGTCAAACACCAGCTATGGAGAGCAGAGACCTCTGATGAACCTTCTAATATGGTAAATGGGAGCCTTAATTCTTCATTAACTGGAAAAAGGAGATTTGGCCATGTAATTTTCTCCTTGCTGCCTGTTTTAAAGATTCCAATAACCCAGCATTTACAGTTGACTAGGCAGGGATTGCTTTTTCTCCCCCCACCCTGTACTTGCGACATGCAGACTGTGAAATCTAAGGAAACCGCCGCCACCGCTTAAACCTAGACTTATTGCCTTGGTTATCTTTAATGACTTTGAAATGTATTGGCCTCATTATGGAACAGTGCCGTTATCAATTCCTCTAATTAGGTGATGTGCTCCCATAAGAAATTTAACAGTAAAGTGCAAACATGAGGGATAGGGATCCTGGGCTGGCAACCTGGGTTTCGGGGCAGAATTGAAAGCCATTCTGTTCTCTTATTGATCCTGGGAGCCTCAAATCCTCCAGTGTCTCTGTCCTCTCTCAGACTGGTTGGTGTGGCTCTGCCTCTTCAAATCTAGAGTGCGGTTTAGAATTACCCTCTCAAGGGTACATCTCTTCACCTTTCTTTGTTTCAGGAGTTGCACCATGGTATCAAGTATAGGGAACTAGCATCCAGGGCAGGATGACCTGGGTTCAAGTCCAACCTGCATATAGTGGCTGTGTAACCCTGAGCAACTCACTGTATTTCTCAGCCTCCTTTAAAACAGAAATAATGATAGCCTTCATCTCAAAGGGTTGTTGTCAAGGTCATTTGAGATAATAGACCCGGCAAGCTCTGCAAGCCCCGGATGTCATGTGCTGTGATGATGACGTCATTGAAAAAGGGGTGCTCTTCTTTCATTAAGACAACAAGAATGTGCAGCTTCGGCACCTGACCTCAGATTGGCCACCTTAGGTCTCTTCAGCCTTCTCTGCTTCAATTAATGCGTCATCTGGAAATAATTCTCGCTCCTCCCATTCCGCTTTCTGAGGGACACTCTTTATCTTAATTATTATTGGAGACTCTCAGAAGGAAGTTAAAATAGATACCCCAGCAAAGACTGGTCGTTGGTTTATTATTCTCAGTATTATTATTTCTATTTCAAAGACTAGTCATTATTTGTGTTTAGTTACTTGAAGATGGGATTTAGTGTCGACAGAGTATAATTTGGCTTTAATTGAGAAGCTCTCTGGTTAGAGTATGATGAAATCGTCAATACCACGAGATCATTTTCTAAGCCCTGTACACCACAGTAGGTCTACGGGCAATCTTTGCTGAATGAATGGACATCAGAATGGACAACCTTGAATGCCTTCTTTGCTAAGAACCATTACTCTGTGAGAATCTCTAGAGAGAAACTTTTAGCTCATATAGGTCTGTTTCTGTTCATGTGAATATAGGGGTGGGGATTGGGGGGGACATACACTTGAAGTCATGAGATCAAAGTTCACGCCTCTCTCTGAATCACAGTCAACAATCACCAAGCATTTATTAAGTACTTATTGTGCTAGGCGCTGTTAAGAATTCATTTGTAGCTTCAGTGTAGAATCTCAGAATTGGAAGGGCTTTTAGAGGCCATCTGGTTCAACTCATACATAATCAAATATTCCCTCTATGGTAGAATTGAAATTCTAACCACCTGACTCTTAATCTGGATTTTTTTTTTTCAAGAGCAATTCTCTGGACCCTTGGTATTCCTTCCTTGATCTTTTAGCTTCTTCCTTTTCCCCAGTGGATAGGGAACCCAGAATGTAATCAGTTTTAGTGGTGTTACATTTTCTTACACATCTTCAGGGCTACTCTTTCAAAAAAAAATTTTTAAGAGCGGGGGAGGGTATGGGCTGTTGTGTTGTTCAGTCATTTCAGTGACTCCTTTTGGGGCTTTTCTTGGCAAAGATACTGGAGCGGTTTGCCATTTCCTTCTCCCTCTCATTTTACAGATGAAGAAACTGAGCCAGATAGGGTTAAGTGACTTGCCCAGGGTCATACAGCTAGTAAGTGTCTGAGGCTGGATTTGAACTCAAGTCTGTCCACTGCATCACCTAGCTACCTCAAGGAGATAGATAGACCCTGTTTAAATGACAATTTCAAAGTATAGGTTTTCTTTCCTCACCTTTCCTGTCTGGGAGTGTTCTTATTACATTTTATATTTGCCACATCTTATTCTTTATTATATGTGTGTGTATATATACATCTTACCATCCTGATCAGAATGTAAGCTCCTTCAAGACAGGAACATTGTTTCATTTATCCTTACATGCCCCCTACACCTAGCAGCATGCATTACATATTCATAGCACACAGCCATGGAAGTAGATGAACTGAAGCAAAGATGGATGAATTTTAAACCAGTTGATATGAAACTAAGCTCCCCCAAATGAAAATTAACATCCCCTACCCTGAACTCAAACATACATAGTTTTTAGAAATTGTGTATTCTAATATATGTATTTGCATACACACACACGTGTGTGTGTGTGTGTATGTGTGTGTGTGTGTGTGTACACACTTATGAATGATATTTCCTATTTTGGATTACCCATTAGGTTGATGCTCTTGATCAATTCAGATAATCAAGAATTAACTATAATTCTAGATCACGCTTTCAGGTTGTCTAATCGAGACCCTTAAAAATGGATATCGATTTCAACAACCACTGTAAGTTGCTACTAATTGGAAAGAACACAAGTCCTCAAGTGGAAAAAAAAGAAAAGAAGGAAAAATCCATCCCTATTAAAAAACTGAAGCTTTTCTCTCTTAAGCCAAGGATTCCAGCCTTGATAATGATGTTGCCAGTGCTATAGGTAATGTGTCAAGGGATGGATTTCCAGCCCTCACTCTCTCTGTTTGCCAAGTATGGAAGAGAAGAATGAAGTCTTATTTCTGAGTGGCAGCTCTTTGAACCTACTTCTTCTTGGTCCCCTGAGGACGTTGAGTGGGTATGGAGAGGGGAGAACACCCCGTCCTCACACTCTGCCCTCCTCCTCCCTTAATCTTTTAAAAGAGATGGAAACAAAGCCACCTATCACTCCAGGCCTGACTGAAGGCAGAAGTCCTTGAGCATCCTTCCCCCAGTACTGCCAAGAACGGAGCTTTCAGGGGAGAGGAGATTAGAAAAACGCTATGAGTATCCGGGAGAGCGCGGTCGGGCCCTTCAGCTGGCTTGGGCCTCTCTTGGTGAGAGCTCCAAGCATCAAATGCCCTTGCCTTTCTCTTTTGCATTGGTTATGCCTTCCCAGTAAAGCTCTGTGAGCATTCTGGATCTCTCTTTCTTTTCTTCAGGAAGATGAATATTTGCTTTGGGGGAAAAAAAGATGCTTCCTGGGAAATCTCCACCAAATAGCTTAGATATATCAGAAAGGAGCAAATCTCAGAGCATTTCCTCTTCAGATTGTCTCCCCTTCAAAACCTTCCTCCTCCTTCTACCCCTCCCTGTGCCTTGCAAAGTGTTATTTATATGTATTATTGTAATTACTTGAAGAAAATCAATAAGCATTGCTTGTCCTTGTCAGCTGTGGTCCCTTTTTGTCTCTCTCCTTCTGTTTTCATCTTCTCCCCATCTCTTGCAAATGGTTATTTCTGTAGGTATTATTATTGTAATTACTTTAAGAAAATTGATAAAAAAAATCCATGACAATTTCTTGTCTCGGAATTGTTACCTAGACTTAAAAAAAAATAATAAATCGACTAGATTGCCCCTGCATCGGCACGGGATTTGTTATTCCAAAATGATTATTCCAGGAGTCCTAATCAAAAATGCCTCCCTCCAAAAGCGGGCGCTGTGCCTTTAATATCTGAGACTGCTTCCCCGAGTGGAGTTGCCCAGTCTTTCATCAAAGAAACACATCTCCCATATCCCTGTCTTTAAAAACAGCAATTATGTGTAAATGCCTCCTGATTTATTTCCGCCAGGGCCAGTGGCCAGTCTGAGTCGCCACAATTTATTGCTAACCGTCACTTTTACATGATAGGTTTGTAACAAATATCTGCCGCATATTGTTAAATTAATCTTCCATTTAAAATTAATGGAGTTAGACTCCCCAGGTTCAATGTAATTTCGTGTTCACGGGCAAAGAGGGACGTGGGCTGCATGCAAAATGAGGCAAGGCCAAACGCCCTAATCTTTCATCACCTTGAACCTGGGGACTAGGACGCCTTCTCAGCACCAACTAATGAGATTGAGCTTGCTTCTCTCCTGAGGATGCCAGCTCAGAACAGCTTTTCTGCTCAGATACAGCAGGCTCCGTCTTATTTTAATAATTCCTCAGATATGACAAGTCTGATGTTATGTATGAAAGAGGCTGGCTTGAAAAAAGAGATGAAATGAATTTTATATCATTACTTCAAAACCGAAACCAGCTAAGGGAAGTATGTTGCAGTTAAAAAAATGCAGTAAGCATTTTAGCCATGAAATATCGTGAATGTAAATAAGAGTCATCCTTTCATTTATTATAATGCACAATCACCTTAGTCTTCTTTTCCATAATTCTTGGGTCCATTCACACATTAATCAAAATAATGTGGATGAAAGCAGGAGCTTGTCCAATAAACATTTGGATGAAAATATCAGAAGGAACTTGTAATTCCTAATGGGATACACCATGCTATACTTCTGATGCTTCATCACTCCTTTTCCTCGGTTTGAGAATGCATCTCTCTTCCATGCACTGCTGACCCACAAACTGGTTCTCAGACAGCTTAAAAATGATTGAGTCAAATTGTGAGAGGGCATTTATTTGACTTCTTTTGTTTCTTAATATTTATTTTAAACTGGGTATGTTTTAGGGTCCTGGGAAAGGGAGTGTCTGAGCTGATGAGTTTCAGCTTGTGGGAGACAGCAGCTGTGGCATCCGGGGATGGATGCTAAGATATGTTCATTGCTGCTACCTACCGGACCCCAGGACCTGTCACCTCTAGTGGAGTAGGGAGTGATTCTTATATGGACCCAAAGCAGGAAACAAGAGAGTATGAATTCTGTGTTCTTATTTTGGGAGTCCAAAAGGGCTTTGGGCAGACTCTTCCTATTTCCGTTTTATTTGGTGAATTGTATCTGGACCCGTCATTTCTGCCATTTTGGCCCAGGATTCCCAAGGTTCATCAAGTTGGTAATAATTTCATAATATGATGTATGATTGAGTCTAAAATACGTCATTTTTGACTTGCTATAAATTAGGACTAAACTGTGTTTCCAAGGGTATGATTTACATGTAAATTCCAAAAACAAGTGCAACATGTGCAACAACTCAGTCAATTCATGAAGTTAGTGAGCAAGCATTTATTATATGCCCACTATGTGCTGGTATCCTGAATACAATAAGAAAAATGAACCTTTCCTTTCCCTCAAGGAATGCATGTTCCGTTGGAAGAGATATCATGCACATAAATAGGTATGAAATATGTATGTAGCAAATATATTAAGCACCCGTTGTATGCAGTGTTGTGTGTAGCATGTTTATGCACATAATAATGATAGCAGTAACCATTGACGTAGTACTTGCTGTGTCCCAGACACGGTGCTAAGTGCTTTACCATGAACGTCTTTGATGCTCACAGCAACCCTGGGAAGGTAGGTTCTGTTACTGTTCCCAGTTTGTGGAAGAAGAAACTGAGGCAAACAGGTTTGCCCAGGACCACATTGCTAAGTTAAATATCAGAGACTGGGTTTGAATTCAGGTCTTCCTGGACTCCAGGCCCAGAGTTCTGTACCCTATGCCATCTGTATGACTAAGTGAAAATTTCTGACCCCTGGCTTCTCTCCGGGGGAGCTTCTTTACATCAGTCTTAGTTATGTAGTTTATATGCGTTGTTTGAACATCTAATGTTGTGATGTCACACTCCAATATAATTCTTGGGTTGCTAAACTATGTACATAAGCTTCCCTGAAGGCTTTATGTTAACTTAGAAAACCACAAATTAACATTATCTGTGTTGTATTGTATTTGTCTTTATTTTGTTAATATTTCACAATTACATTTTAATCTGGTTGGGGCTGCACTGGTAGTGTTGTGGGCCTTGGGCCACTTGGTTGGCACCTCTAATCCACAGTGCCTTCCTACAACAGTACTCAGCAGATACATATTTCTTTTCTTTTCTGAAAGAGTTTCCAGTGGCATTTTGTGAGCTGTATCTATACTTAATTCTTCTTGCTCAGATTATGGTGTGCACTTGGTTAAGTCATCCCATTAAGTTCTTTCTCTGATGGTGGTACAGATTGCCAGTACCTTTGGTGCAGAATTAGGAAGAGAAAAAGGAGAGTGAATAGGATTGCAATCAGGCAATCATATTATAGATCTTTTAGAGGTCCCAAGTGATTCCCTGCTGCAAAGGGCCATTTTCTACCTGTTTTTGTTTTTAAACATCAAAGAATCCTAGAACCATAGATCTAGAACTGGAAGGAACGTCAAAGACCATCTATTCAACCCACTCATTATATTGATGAGAAAAATGAGGGAAAAGGAAGCTAAGTAACTTAGTCAGGGTCATTCAGGCAGTAAGCATCCGAGGTGTCATGGATTGTTTTATGGCTGGGAGTTTTTGACTAACACGATCTTAGGGGGAAAAAATTATGGCAGATCCACATGATGAATAAAAGATACATAATGGTGTTGTGTTATCAATGGCTTTCACTCAGAGGAAAAACAGAGTAAGAATATCATCACAGGATGGGGATGGAAGGAAAATAATATTGTCCCATCATTAGCAAGAGGGCAAGATAATGAATAGACAAGTGAACTTTACCCTAGTTTTGAGTTTTCTTCTGACTCTTAAAACTATAATCTTAAATGAGTAAGAGACAGTTAGATAGGTTAAATAGAGAGAGAATGATGGATGGATAGGTAGAGAGAGTGATGGATGGATTGATAGACAGATGGATATATAGATAGATAGATGGATGGATGGATTAAATAGAGAGAGAATGATGGATGGATAGGTAGAGAGTGATAGATGGATTGATAGACAGATAGAAAGATATTTCATAACCATGAAGTAATAATAGAATTACAGAAAGCCCCACCCCCTGCATGTTGGGGTAGTTGTCTATGAAGGATTTATAGAAAAACACCAACAAAAATGCCACAAGATGAGGCAACATTGGGACATGAACCAGTGGGTAGATTCTCTACCCCATCAGAAATCCATTAAAGTGTCTCAGGATTGGAATTGAAGGTTGTAGCCTACACAATGAGTTTTTCCCTTGAATTTATAAATTTTACAGTTTTAAAAAATTTTTCATTCTAGGCATATTGAGTTATATTTGAGCCAGCTGATGATGAAGAGGTGGGGCAATTTGTAGCCTTCAAGCTTGGCTCTCCCTAAAACCATTCAGAGTCTTTGCTATCTTAATCCAAGGTCAACTTTTGACCAATCCTTTACTCTGAGTTGTTAAGATCATGGTGATCTTTTGCACACTATTCTAAAATTCTGCAAAATGCTTAAAGAAAAGTTTGTGTCCACTCTCAAATATGGGATCAATCTAATTCAGTAAGCATTAAGCAGAACCTAGCATAGTGTCTTTCACATAGAGAAAGGGACTGGACCACATCGGAATTGGGAACTCGGGAATGAGGAGAAAACTTCTCACAACGTAGACTGTACCTCCTCTTTTTCTTGCATCCGTTGTGTGCAAGATGTAGATGCAGCACAAAGTGGTGGATAGAGAGACCTGGAGTCAGGAGGACCAGGGTTCAAGTCCAGACTCTGACCCATACTGTGTGACCCTTAGGTTTCCAATGTCCTAGGCAACTTTAAGACTGTAAGCAGAAGAGATGCTGATCTCCAATCCATAGAAGCTTCTGCATCCTTGGGTTCTTGTTTCCAATGAATCTGAGATCCAATCCCTATCCCTATGTGAAAGACACTGTACTAGGTTCTAGGGGCTCCAAGACAGAGGTGCAGTGGTCCCTTTGCTTAAGTGGTTTTCCTAATTGTGTGCAATGAACTGTGTGTTAACCCTTCCTGTAGTCTTCTCATAGCTGAGTAAAGCAATGGTTGTTGCTCCCTATCAGGGAAGCATTAGAAACCCTACTGAAAATATCCTAGACCAATCTTAGAATTCCACTTGCAGGACCTTTTCCACAAAGGTACATCACAGAGACTAAAAAGACCTTATAAACTATAAAGTGCCATTAGAAAAGTGAGCTTCCATGTTGCCAGCATGATGGAGAACATTTTTTAATCTATCAAATCACATGTTTAAGGAAAAATAACAGGGAGTGGATCCAAGAAAGAGAAAAGAAAAGAATCTATCCCTTGGTTTTGTTTCTATAGGAGAGGAAAGGTAGGAATAACATACCTAGATACTTACAAGGCAGGCTCTGTCTTTTGATCCACATCAGAGTCTATACTGTGTGTTAAAGGAGAAAAAAGTGAGATGGAAGTAGCAATCGAAACAGATTTATTAGAAATTTCAATATCTCTTGAAGTCAGCAAAGCCGGGAATAAGGTTAAGTAAACACTGCCTAGTTCCGTGATAAGGTTTCCGGAGCAGCCAGTCTTTTTCTTCCCCTTCTTATTTTTATGTAAGCATTTTATCCAGTCTTCATGGAAATTTGATTAAGCTCTAGGAAGCTGTTGTCGTTAACAACTTTTCTATTGGGTTTTAATGACTAGGGGAGAGGCCTGTCCAAACCGTAGATGTTCATTAGGTCTTCCTTATTGGCCACTTTGTCTTTTCAAACTGGAATCCAATACTGTTCTGACCTTGAGATTTCATTGTATGGCTGCCCCCGGCCCGGAGGATACAATGGCACGTATGCATAATATTAGGTACTTGAGTCTACACGGGCCCATACGGTAGAATTATTAGACTATAATGAATACAAAAGGATCCCGAAATGGAAGCATTATTCCTCATCTGTTTTAAAAATTGAATTGTAGAATCATAGCTCCGAGGGCTAAGGGACAGCTGCATGGTATATTGGAAAAATTGCTGGATTGGAAGTCAGAGGATCTGCATTCAAATCTCAGCTCTCCTGCTTATTGCTTGAGTGGCCTTGGACAGGTCACTTAACTTCCCTGGGGCTCAGTTTCCTCGTCCTTATAATGAGTAGTGTCTTTTAGATGACCTCAGAGGTCCCATTCAGCTCTTAATCTGTAATTCTGTGACCTTAGGGTCCACCTAGCTCATCCTTTGCTCTTTCATGAGAAAACTTAGGTCAAGATAAGATCAGTCACTTGCCTGATTTCACACAGCTAAAGAAAACTGGTCATGCAAATGAGACATCAGGCCTTCTCCGGAGTGTCTTGAAAACCAGCCCATAGTGATTTGAGGCTATATACAAAGTCCTATGATTATTTATAAACAGGATGGGGAGGAGCAGGTCAGGCTGCAAAATGTCACCCCAGCTGCCCTCCCAGCCAGCGATCAGAACCATCCATTCACATGTTAATCTTGTGAGTAATGCCTCTCCCTAAGTGTTATGGTAGCCAGCTGTTTAAATGAAACTTGGAAAACACTAGTGGTAGTAGCTAATATTTATGTAACACTTTAAGGCTTACAAAGTCCTTTACATACGTTCTCAACTTGGGCCTTCACAGCAACCTTGGATGGTGTGTGCTGTCATGGCCTTCATTATACAAATGAGGAAATTGAGGAAAAAATATCTCAGTACATTAGGTGATTTTCCCATGGTGTGGTATCATGGGCCTCACTTTACAGAGGAGGAGACAGGCTGAGATACACACAGGTGGTAAGTTCCTGAGGCAGGATTTGAATTCAGTTCTTGCTGACTCTCATATCCAGCCCTCAATCCACCATATGTTCTAGATGTCCCTCTACACTGCTTCTTTTATGTTGTGTTTGTTGCTTATGCACCCTTGTATTTCCCATGAATAGCATTCTGAGTGGCAGATCATTAGAGCTCCTGAATAGCTCGGTTTTTTGAATCTGGAAGACCTGGGTTCAAGACTTACTTCTGACACATATTAGCTATGAGACCCTTAGAGAGTCATTTATAAATCAAGTTAGCATTTATTAAGTACCTTCTGTGTGTCAGTTATTTTGCTAAGCGCTAGCATCAATATAAGGAAATCGAAAAGTAAGCCCTTCTCATAAGGAGTCACTTTGTCTACTGATGTCCCTGGCTGTTCTTTAAGACTACAAGATATAGACGGGTGTCAATACCCATTGGTCAAGGGGGGTTCTTTGCACCAACCAAATCAGAGGTCTAGACCCCCCCCAACATTTTGTCAGCATTCTTTGGGCTATGGCAGATACACGTACCTGAGGCCACATGTAACACACACACACACACACAATCTAGTGATGCCATGAGGTTCAGGAACCTGAAACTTCTATCTTTTTTGCCACTTAGTTGATGAAGAATAAAAGTGACTTATGGAAGCAGTCCTGGGCCCTTTTGTTCGATTCTGCCATGGTTATGGAGCCTATTAGCTGGAGTTACAACCTAGTTAAGAGCAGTGCTTACCAGTAATGGGGACCAAATGATTTTGGAAAGTTCAGATTTACTGGGCTCCCCGCAGAAATGAATTCAGCCCTGAACATATTGATGCAGAGCCTGAACAAGGCTGCCCCAGTGGGACCAGCAGAGTTGTGTGCTCTGCAAGAAATGAGTGGGTCGTAGAATTAAAGATCGGATAGATGTGGGGCTCAAGGGCAGACTAAACACTGAAGTTCATCATAGCGGTTTAATCAGGAGTATAGTGCCAGAGTATAGCGCTGACGGGAATCGGCCCTCTGCGCGACAGGAAATAGAACTTGTTAAAGGGGCAGTTCTCTTAGTAATTCTTTGTGGTCAGGCCTCCTGGTGGTCTGCCATGCTTGTGGGCCTTCTGCTTTTGAGTGTCCATTCTTCATCTTATCTTGGTCAAGAAAGAAAAGGTTGGAAGAATCTGTTGCCTGTCACTGCCGCATCCCAAATGAGGAGTTGCTGCCTTGAAAGGAATGCCATTGGCATCCATCACCAACATCACCCCACCCATGCCTCCTACTGTCCCATCCTATCCTCTTCTCCTTTTGTCAAGTTAGGACTTGTGAGTGCCTAAGTGTTCATCTTTTATACTGCACAATCAATTCACGATGAGTATTTTGATGAATGCTCTTGGGTACCAAGATCAGATAAGTGCATTCATTACTTCCAAATCATATGCCAGGGACTGTGCTAGACACCGGGGATGCAAAAGACAATGAACCAGTCCCTCCCCTCAAGGACCTTATTCTACAGGGTTTTCCATATGTCTCAGTCCGTAAATTCACTAAGACTTTTGGGACAGTTGTATTAGGGAAAAGTCAATTCCTAATGAGCTATTGAATGCCTGCTCCATTCCTGGCACTCGGATAGGCATTGATGGTCCAAAGAAAAAGAAGGAAATAAACTTTCTTCTCAGTACCTATAAATTCTTTGGGTGATAATTTTATTCGGACATGAAACATCTTCATATTCAAGATCATATAAAGTTCTTCAGTAAGAAACATGTGAGAGAATTAGCAAGAAAAAGGAGACAGTCCATTAGTGAGGCAAGAATATGGAATAGAACAAGTGTAAATGAACCGGTGCACATACATGGATGGGGAAAATGGGGGTCTTCTGCCTGTAAACCTGGATGTACACTGGATTGCAAATCCTTACCAAATACAGTACACTTCAGTAGTTAATCTTTGTGAAGTGTTTGGAAGATGACACTACTGTATTAGAAGAAAGCATTATTAGTATAACATTAGTAATCAATTAATAAACTTAATCAAAATGAAGTACTGCGCTCCTTCATTCTGTGGCTGTTGGAGCATAGCAATTAAGGATAAGAAAGAATTCATTCCCTCTTCAATCTAGTTGTGAGAGCCAGGGCTGTCTACAACACTGCCTACCTCCTGTCCTCCCCCTTCCCCTGCTGCCCCAAATATGTAAGTAGGACTAGAGTTAGGCTTTCAGAGATCATCAGAAAGCGGGAAAACGCAGCATACACATAATAATGAAATTCTGTAGGGTAGAGCTCAGTCAGTTAAGCTTTTATTAAGCACCTACGATGTTCCAGGCATTGTACTAGTTAGTGGAGAGCCAAACACAATAAATGAAATGCCAGGTCGAACATAGCTAAATAAAGTGTGTGTGTGTGTGTGTGTGTGTGTGTGTGTGTGTGTCTATGTGTGTGTTCACACACGTGTGCAGGCCTGAACGTACACATACACATTGAGTGGAATGGATCTCAGGGGCCGTCATCGTGTAGATCTAGAAACTAAGGCCAGAAGGGTTAAGTGATTTGCCTTACAAGTAATAAGTCTGGGAGCTGAGATTTGTATCCCAGGGCTATGTTTCTGCTGTACCAGGACACATTTCCCTTTTTTTTTATTCTAATAAGACCCTCATTTAGCAAGATTCCTTGTTGTGGGTCCCTGGCTTTGCCCATGTGGCTAAGCTCCAGTCTGAGAACAACAGCGGGGCATACCTTAGAACCAGAGAATTTTAGACCTTAGAAAAACCAGGTAATTCAATTCCTCTTACAGCTAAAGAAACCAACATCCACAGTGGTTAAGTGATTTTTCCCAAGATTAAAGAGGTTTTCTCGGGGCCAAGACTAGATCCCAGTTCTCTTGAATACAGTCCAAGGCTTGGTCCATTACACCATGTCACCTAAGAGAACCAAAGATGGATCCTGAACTCAGGAGGATGGTAGACTGACAGGCTTTCATGCGTCCCCATGGAGAGTGGATGTTTATTTACTGGTAGGTATTGAGAAGGAGTCAAGGAATGAGTTTGAAAATCTCAGCATGTTTTGCTGAGAGAAGCAAGGGGAGCCTCTTCTAGTAAGGACAGGGAAAAAAGCGTGTGGAGTCTCTTCGTCCATGGCAAGAGGCTCCGTTCTGACATATGTCAGCTTTCAGTATCCCCACAGATATTTTACAGGAATTGCTACCTCTTTAAACATTTATGCTATTAAAAATCAGGCCAATTGTTGACATAAGCCTGTGATAGCAGCTGCTGTGTAGACAGAATATGAATTTTTTATGTTATTGATGAGAAGTTTATGTCGTTTATGTACTGTAGTAAGAATGGGAGATGGGGTTTGAATCCTGAGGAAGCTTTTTTGCACCATTCAGATTATTGGTTGGTACATTTAATCTAAATATAAAGAACTGTGAGCTATTGAATCCTTTCTTTTTCTTTCTGTCCCTCTTCCTTTTATTTCTTTCCTTCCCCCATCTCTCTTTCTCTCTCCCCCTTCCCTCCCTGTCTTCTTTCTTTTTCTTCCTTCCTTCCTTTTGTTTTTTCTCCCTTCCCTTCTCTTCTTTTCCATTCTTTTCCCTTCCTCCCTTCCTTCCTTCTTTCTTTCCTCTTGCTTCTTCTTTCCCTTTGTCCCAAATAAGGTTTGTATAAATACTGTTATTTCTTCCTTTCTCTTGTCTCCTTTCCTCCTTTTCTCCTCTTCATTCTCGTTTTTTCTCTCTTGTGCTTTCTTCCTTTCCCTTCTCCTCTTTCTTTGTCTTTTTCTTCTCCTTCCTTTTCTCCTCACTTCATTTCTCATTCATCTTTCCCTTCCCTACCATCCCCTGTCCTCTCTCATCCCATTCTATATTCTGGCATTTATGGACAAGATCATCCATTGAAGGATGGAAAGGTAGTGTTTCCATTTTATGAAACAGAACTTTCACTGACTTGATTAACACTTGACATAATGTTTCCCCATCCTGTCTGTCCACTGTTTTAAGTCAATGCCTAATACTCTTGTGCTAGTTTGATTCAATGAGTTTTACCCATTTTGGTTCTTCTCATGTCAAGAAGAAAGAACAAGAAGGATCCTGCCTAGGGAAATAAAAATGGAAAAGAGAAGAGCTTTTTCCAAGAAGATGGTGAGCTAAGGGACAACTAGATGGGGTGGAAAGTACAGAAGACTTCCTACATCTGTGCTGTGTGACTTGGTCACACAGTTGCTTCATCTTTAGGCCTAGGAACCTCCCCGATGAGGAAACCCCGTCTACTGATTTTGGTTGGCGCCTTTTCTGTATCTTTCGGCCTTGGATGCTCCCTAGAGCAGCACCCAAGGTCAAACAGTCCCTCTGTTTCAGAGACAACACTCCATAGCCAGCTCTCCATGAGCTTCACCTTGTCGCCTCTCCTATATGTATATGCACAACAAACATAAAATAGGGAAAATGTAAAATAAATACAGAGAGCTTAATACAAGGTAGTTAGGAATAGCAGATTGGGATTATCAAGAAAGGCTTGGCCAGAGCCCCAGTGGACAGAACTTCAGAAAGACCAGGAAGGGATGAGAGAACACAGAAATGCAAAATTAGAGATTTAGAACAGGCAGGGACCTCTGAGACCATCCAGTTCTCTCATTTCGTAGAGGTAGAAGCTGAGGTCCAGAAAGGTTAAGTGACTTATGGAGCTCATGGGCACCATAGAATCGATTTTCATCAACCCCTCACTTTTTACAGAGGTCGAAATGGAGATCTGGGAGATTGTACCTTGCCCAGGTTGAAAAAGCAGGATTTGAACCCACATTCTCTGACTCCAGAACCAGCACACTCTCCCCTGGGGCTTTCTTTATTTGTTGTTTGCTGATTCATCTTAATTTTCCTTTTTCAAGGCCAGGAATTTGCAGCATGATTTTGCCTCTTGCCTTGTTTGTTTCTGCTGATAATTTAAAAATTTTATATTTTATAAAGTTTTTAAATTATTTACAATTATTCAAAAACTTTACAAAATTATTTTGCTTATAAAATTATGTAAGTTTATAACATTATTACATATACTTATTTTAAAAGTTTACAAAATTATTTTGTGTCCTCACAAAAACCCATTGAGAAAGATAATCAATATGGTGGTATCCCCTTTTTATAAATGAGGTTGTTGAATTTGAGAGAGATCAGGTGCCTCCCCCAAGTTCCCTCAGCCATTTAGCATCCAAGGCCCTTTTCTTTGGGAGAGGATGCCGAGAGGTGTTCTCTTTCCCTCAACCTGGCTGCCTTCCGTCACTAAGATTTCCTTTGGATTCTGACAAGATGTGGTTAGCTTCTGTTGTTCACTGTCTGAACCCTGGTCCCATGATTCTTCCCCCCATTTAGTGGTAGCTGTTCACTAAACCATGTGCTTACGAGCTGTGTCGTTCAAGAGCGCGTAAATAATGCTGATTTCTGCCCCAACCACACGACTGTCAGATTCTCGCATGCTGCAATCTACATGGAAATTATATTTGGCATAAATTAGTAACTCCATACACTGTTATCACTAGACTCTGCAATCTCCCAAGCCTGTAATTACTGTGTAGTTACATTGGACATTTCCCATGCAGTAATTACAAAGACAGTCACTTTGTACTAGGTTTGGAAAACTCTTCCCTGTATCTCCTCTTGATGTTTTCCTAGGCTGGAAGAGCACAGGTCTCTCCCCCTTTCCTCCCTCATCCAAAGTCCCGCCATCGTGCTCACTATCTACCCATCCTTATGAGCTGTTCATGTTCCAGCTACGAGTTTCTAAAAGTGATCTTATACGTGACCAATGTGAAAATGTTTAATCGGAACGTGTATGTAGAGCCTATATCAGATTGCCGGCTGTCTTGGGGAGGGGGGAGGGCAGGGACGGGGAGAAAAATTAAGACTTATGGAAGTGAAAACTAAAAATAAATTAGCTTATAAAACAATAAAAAATAAAAGTGATGTCATAGTATTCGCAATGCTCTTACACATTCTCTGCATTGATTCTCTCAACAGCCCTATAGGGTAGGCAATGCAGATATTAACGTAAGAGAGTTAATATGGAATGCTTCCTGGGTTCAAGAACTCTTTGTCCCAGACTAGCAGGGTGACCTTGGTCAGCTCACTTCCATTGCTCCATTGGACCACCAGCTTCTTGAGCACACTGACCATCTCTGACTTTTTGTATCCTCAGCACTTAGTATATAGAACTCACTTTATAACGGTTTATCAACTGACCGAGTGCTTTAGTTCATTCATCTGTAATCATTGTGAAAGGCCCTCTCAACTCTGTGAACTCCACCACATGCCCTGTGCTCATTCAAAAGTGGAGGAATCTAAGGCTCTTAAAGATAAAGTGATTTACCCAAAGTCAGTTCCAGTATTTGGCAGGCCTGCCAGTAGAGTTGATAAACATTTATTAAGCTCTTACTATGTCCCAGGAGCTGTGCTAATCTCTGGGGATACAAAGAAAGGGAAAAAAATCTCTGCCTTCAAGGAGCCTATATTCTAATGGGAGAGAGAACATGCAAAAAACTATGTGCATACAACCCTCTTTCTCTATGTATGTGTGAGTATGCACATACATATATACACACACATATACATAAACATATATGTGCATAGATAATATACTGTCTATGTACATATCTAGGGTGTCCCAGAAGTTCTTCTGGAATTTTTCCAAGTGGTTTGGTTAGGTGGTTGTCCTTGTCCTTGGTGTAGGATCTTTCCAATTGTTAATCTTCATTTAGAGATTTATTAGTTACTCTTAGGTGAAGAAGGAGGAAGGCCAAAAGGGAAGACATACATGGAGGAAAAGCAAGAAGGAAGGCAAATGGGGGAGGGACAGGGCAGATGGAAGGATGAAGATGAATGGAAAAAAGGTGAGAGAAGCTGAATGAGGAAGAAAAAAGCTGAAACAGAACTGGTGAGAGTGCATGTAAAATGAGGGGCTGGTGGACGGTTTCCAGAAAAAAATGGTGTAAATCAATGTTGAGTAAATTAATAGGGCAATTGTGCAAATGGGACTCAGTCATTTAAACTAAGCACAATACATCATGGATGATTTAGACACAATGCAGCCCATAGGGCATACCTTTCAATCTACCAGCCAGCCAGTAAAGAGGGCTGACACTTTGTAACATGGGCAGATGATCAAAGGAATGGTATGTCTCTTTGGTTTTAAAGAATCAACAGGACAGGTTCACAATGATAGTACATCATCCATTCCCTTGCAGAGGTTTTGTTAGGAAAAGAGAGAGAGAGGGAGGGGGGGAGAGAGAGAGAGAGAGAGAGAAAGAGAGAGAGAGAGTGAGAGTGAGAGAGTGAGATTGTAAGAGTGAATGTGAGTGTATGAGTGATAGGGTGCTTTTAAATCTCAGGGAAAAGGAACAAACCCAACACACATCACTGAGAAGAGCATTAATAACCTTCTCTTAGAAGGATATGGATGATATCACCGAATGTAAATGAAAATAAAATAAATTATTTTATTAAGAATCAGTAGAAGCAAGTGGAGGTAATACTGATCTGAATTTGCCTAATTTATTCATTCATTCACATACTCATTCATTCTTTCATCCATCCATTCCTCTACTCATGCTCTCCTTCATTGATCCAGTGGCTCATTCAACAGTTGTTTGCATAGCCATGTGCAAGGTGTGGAGTGTCCAGACTTAGGCTGACCTTTAATAAAACAAGAACACAGAAGTCTTGAAACTGAGTTGAATCATTGGTTTCCCTGAATTTTTGGTATAGTTGGAGAAGTGGGTGAAGAGGAAAGGGTGCCTATACAGATTCTAAAGTGTTGTTTTTTAAAGTTTTATTCAGACTTTTTGTTTTTTCTACTATACTTCTGAATAATTTTCCCAAATTAAGCTCCCTTCAATTATAATAAATAATTATTTGTTGTTGAGTTGTTTTAGTCATATCCAACTTTTCATGATCCCATTTGGCATTTTCTTGGTACATACCGGAGTGGTTTGCCATTCATTTCCTTCTCCAGCTCTTTTGACAGATGAGGAAATTGAGGCCAACAAGGTGAAGTGACTTGCCCAGGCTCATAGAGCTATTAAGTGCCTGAGGTCAGATTTGAACTCAGGAAGATGAATCTTCCTGACTCCAGGCCCAGTGCTCTATCTGCTTTACCACCCAGCTATCCCCAAATAATTATTTAATAACTATTAAATTAAAATAATTAAATTAATTAAAAAGAATAACAAACATAATTGCTAAATTAAAATAAAAATAACCATTAAGCAAAATGATAATGCCTGAAAAGACATGCAACATTCTTCTCCTGTAGCTCTTCACCTCACTGCGGAGAAGAAGAAAATGTTTCCTCATCATTTCTCCTCCATGCCCAATTGCCTTTTAATGTCGTTTCCACTTACATTGTTGTTTTTATTTGTATTATTTACCTGATTGTTTACTGAGAACAGTAAGATCATAGATCTAGAAAATGCAAGGACTTGGAAATCGTCGAGTTAAACCATCTCATTTTATAGGTTAGAAATCTGTGGCCTCAGGTGGTTAAATGACTTGTTGAGGATCGCACAGAAGCAGGATTTGAACGCAGGTCATAGATGCTGGTGTCGGCATTTGTTTTACAGAAGGGTCATGAGATCATAGCTCTAGAGGTCAAGAGAAACTCAGAGTTCTTCTAGGACAACCTCCTCAGACTGAGAGCGTTACTTGACAAAGGTCTAAATGTCAGACATGGAATTTGAACCCAGGCCCCTTTCTCTGGGCCAGTTTCCTTGACCCTCAACAGAGATCTAGACCAGGTTTTCTTTAAATTTCCTTCTGGTTGACTGATAGAATATGGTCCCTATTGTCAGTGTTCATGTAAAAGAGTCCAAATACAGGAGCAGGAGATGAGAAAAAAGAGGCCATCTGTTAGCAGACAGCAAGAGCAGGAATAATCATCTCTCAGTTTGACTTAGCAACATGCTTTAAGTCATACCCCCAACTACAGTATGTATATGAGGGCTTCATTGAGAGCGGAAGACAAACGAGGGGCTTTGAGGGAGACCGAAATAAAGAACAGTCCTGCTTTATTCAGAGGGAAACAGGAACATTGACAACTCCAGAAATTCCAGGATCAAGAGGCAGAAGAGGGAACACAGGTTAATAAGCAAAACATAGTCTCGTTTGTGAAGTCATAATGGCCTGAAAAAAAGAATATGAGATGGGAAAAGATACAGTGCAGAATCTCATGTCCTTCCCTTCCTTTCCCCTCCTCTCTCCCTCCCTCTCCTTCAACCATCCACCCTTTCCCTCTTTGCTCCCTCCCTCCTTTCTTTTCCTCCTTTCCTCCCTTCCTTCCCTCCTCCCTCTCTCTCTCTTCCTCCTTCCCTTCCTCTCTCTTTCTCTCTTTTTTCTTTTATTCTTTCTTCCTTTTCTTTCTTTCTTTCTTTCTTTCTTTCTTTCTTTCTTTCTTTCTTTCTTTCTCTTTACTTCTCTCCTTTCCTCCCTCCTTTCCATCCTTTCCTTCCTTCTTTCCTTCCATCCATCCTTTCCTTCTTTCCTTCCTTCCTTCCTTCGTTGCTCCCTTCCTTCCTCTTCACAGCTTTCAAACATGACTTACCTGTGTCCCTTTTCTCCTCTCATGCCACTCGGGTTTCAAAGCAGTTAACAGTACTCTGACCTCCTGTTTAACCCAAAGAGAAGACCTTAACCTTCAATCCAACAAATTAGATCCACCCCCCTCCCGCTGTATTCTTACCACTGAGCGAAGTTATTACTATGTGCACATTGTAAAGGTATTGGTATTGAAACCCCTGTAGACAATCAAACTGAACAGACCATCAGAACACATTTGTAATGATGATAACTCTTAAAAGCCCTGACCCCCAGAGTAGCCATATATTAATTGAGGCACTTTAACTCAGTTGCCATTTTTCCTTATTCGTCTGATATGATGATTTTCACTGTCTCCTCCGAAATCAAACACAGGCCTACTCCATGGGGCTAAGATCTCAGATTTACAGCTGGAAGACATCTCAGGTGGAGTCTTACCTAACCCTCTCACTTTACAGGGGAGGAAACTAGGACCCAGTGGAGAGAAGTGATTTACCCACGGTCACACAAAGACATTACTGAGAGAGCTCAAATTTAAAACCAGGTTTTCTGTCAAAAATCCATCTCTCTTTCCAGTATGATGTCCAGACAAGTATGTGTCTGTCTT
This sequence comes from Trichosurus vulpecula, assembly GCF_011100635.1. Lineage (NCBI taxonomy): Eukaryota > Metazoa > Chordata > Mammalia > Diprotodontia > Phalangeridae > Trichosurus > Trichosurus vulpecula. Next base: position 26,144,995 of record NC_050579.1, read on the forward strand.
ACTATGCCCACCCCCACCCCATTGGAATAGCAGGCAGGATTCAGATTTGTCTCTTGAAGCTGGAAACCATGTTAATTGTAGTCAGTTACCCTGCCTTCTTTGTCAACCAAGACAAATTAAGATTTATCGATATCTTTTTGGTTTTTAACATTACATTCATTTCGCAATACATTCCTCACAGTGAACCATCCTTTATGACAAAGAATATTCAAAATAATAAAAAAGTGTGTATGCGTGTGTGAGTGTGTATTCAGCAAAACAAGTCAATATATCAGCCGTGTCCAACATTATGTTCTGTGTTGTGTACCAACAGTCCCTCACTTCTGCAAAGATGAAGGAGGAAGTACATTCCCATCTTTCTTCTTCAGGGCAAATTTAACTACTGGATTCTGTCTCAGCTATTTCACCACTGTCCTGTCATTAAGACATTAACACATATGTTTTCTTGTCTTTTTCATTATTATGTGTATTGTTTTCCTAGTCTGATCAATATGTGTTTTTATCAGTTCACATAAGGGAAAGGGGAAGGAAATAAGCTTTTAGTAAGCACCTGATATATTGCCAAGCTCTGTGCTCATTTACAAATATTATTTCATTTTGTATAATAAAAGATCAAATTTAAGGGATGAAATTGTAATAATTATAGATGATCTAAATGCGAGCCATATAAATGGTAATACTTTCCTAGGGTCTCGGTGAACTCTGCGTATAGAATATATTATGAAATTTATAGTCAATGCAATTCAAAAAGCATTTATTAAGTTATTATCAAGTAATTTACTAGAGGCAGCTAGGTGCCACAGTGGGTTCAAGAGTATTGGTCTTAAGAGTCAGTAAGACCCAAGTCCCAATACTTTCTCGGGTACTTAAGAGTTGCATGACCCTGGGCAAGTCATTTAGCCTCAGTTAACTCATTTTTAAATTGGCAATAATAATAGAACCCATCTCACTGATCTTCATGAAGATTAAATGAGATAGCATATAATGTGGCCTTGAAGCCTAGTGATTATTTTTAACTGCCTACAAATTCCTAGTTACTGGGATCAGGTGAAAACAGCACTAGCCTTCAAGAAGCTTATGTTCTTCTTGGATTCAACAATACTTATGCAGATAAATAAGTACAAAATATATGCAGGTTATGATTAATAGGAGGAGAGTTAAGAGGAGAAGTATGTTTAGGAGTAAAAGTAGATGTACCCAAGGAGGACATGAATTTTGCATTTCCATTTGAAGGTGCTGCTACTTCATAGGTCAGTATTTCACGTGTTCACTTAAGCTCACAAGTCCATTGAAACAATCTTATCCAAAATGGAGCAGCAGAAAGGACAACCTGCTGGTTGGACTGTTGTTAACTAGGTGCTGCTGTTCCACAGAGCATCCAATGATAATGGGCCAGCGAGATGTTCATCCATTCTTTCCAAATCATGGCCATGGAACAGGTCTTTCATTTTGTCAGAACTGTAGAGAAAGTTGGGTTTGGGGGGGGGGTTGATGGTTTTTGGGGGGGTGTCATAAGATATTGTTAGATAAACAAGAAAATTTAAGCATCTTTAGTCTCCCAGCTTTTTGTTTGTCTTGTTTCTAGCCTTTCCCTCATGTAGCTGCCTAATTAGTATTCTTAAAACAGAGTTCCCATGGTGTCAATCAACCATTCAACAAGTATTTATTAAGGACATACCATATGCCAAACATTGTGCTATAGGTTAGCCATGCATCACTCCCCCTTAAAAAAAGACCATCCCTCACCTCAGAATATTTGCTGAATTGAGGGAAGCCAATAAGCCTTCGTCTCTACTGTCTTTCTGTCTTCCTTTTAAGTATCCTTTTGGACCCTCTGCCCAAGTTACCTCCTGCTCCTTTTGCCCTCACTTTATCTAAAACTACTCTCCCTTAGCCTTCCTCTGGAAAGGGATTTGAGAAATGAATTGACACTAAGGTAGAAGGATCTGATAACAATTTAATTAATCTCTCTTGAGGGTGAGCTCATTTTGAACCATCCCTGATTTCAAAAGGCACTCTTTCGGTCAGAACTTCAATCACAAGCCAACAGAGGGGAAAGGGGAGAGATACCGTTCTTTTTCATCTTCCAGCCAGCCACCTAGGCAGCAAACTCTCACTTGTAATAATAAATGATAATGCTGACAGGCGTACATTTCTGTGGTATTTCGTAGGTGTACATGTGCTTTTTTCATAACACACCCTTGAATCAGGTAGTATAAACATTACCCCTATTTTATAGGTGAGGAAACTGAGTCTTAGATTGATTAGGGGATGTAATGGTCAAAGTAGTATTTGGACCCAGGCCTATTTGATTCAAAATCTGAAGATCATCCAATCTTATGGTGGTCCCCTGGGACTGTGCTCCATACTTCAGTTGTCTGCCAGGGAGGAGGGACGCTCCTTGCTTGTGGATTGTATAATCATAAGGTAAAAGACATTGTTTATGCTGTTGAAAAAGAGATGATTATTTGGGGGAAGGCTTTCAAAGCTACCTGAAAAGGGGATTTCCAGTTGAGTATAATAGCCTTTTTTTTCTTTGTGTTTGCATAGAAGGCGGTGCATTGGTAAAAGATGCCGGCAATTATAATTTATTATGCTGTAATTGTTACCTAAATGTTTTTGAATAAGCAAAAATCACATCTGTTTAGGAGTAAGTTGCACAGCAAGAGAACTCCCTCTGAAAAAAATGCTGTATTCTCATCTTCTGTAACTGTACACATAAAACACCGTATTTATTTCCCCACTGAGTGCATTACATTCCCAAGTCAAACTGCTTCCTCTCTTCCCTTCCCATATTAAACCCTTTGATTTAATGGAGGTTTTAACTACTGGTTCTTTAGGGAATTTTCAGTAGGCTTTGCACAGATTAGGTTATTGGAAAGTATAGTTATTTGCTTGTAAAGTGGCAGTTCTGTGTCAAAATTGATTTTCTCTGGTGCTGGAACAGTAAAACAGATAAGCTTCTGCTTTGCATCCAAAATGCCCTGATGCTCCTGCCATGATGGGTTGGGGGGAAGGTGTTTGTGTGTGGATAAGTATATGTGTTTCTTTTTTTCCCCCTTTTGCTCAAATCATTCAGTTAGAGGTTGCTTTGAACTGGAGGAGGAAATGAATACACTTCAATGCACAGTGCTGTTGAATACTCCCATCCTCCTGCCCTTTCTAGGTGCCACGATCTCTAATAGCCCTTTGGCCATGGCGAATAATAAAGATCTCCTCCTGTGACGTTTATTCATTTCAACAAACATTAATCAATCTCGTGAGGTAGGCAAGGCACTGTGCTCGGTGCTGGGGATTCAGAGTCAAAAGGACATAGTTCCTGTCCTCAGAGAGCTTAGACTCCAGTGGGAGAAACAACCAGGACATATCGAACCAATCCGAAGCACAGAATAAAAGAACGAGGTGAGGCTGGAGCAAATGCTAAGAGTTAGGTGGAGTGGAAAGATCTCATGGAGGGGCTACTCCTTACACTATACCCACAAAGAAGCCAGGGCTCTTTAGTGCCTTGAAGACAGTGTTCTTTTTCCCATTCGAATTTGTATCCCAAGAGCCTGGAACACACTAGGTCTCTTTAAAATGCTTGTTGGATTAGATTCTCCATCATTTAAGAAATGCATGGGTCATGTATGTCTTCATTCCTCTTTTGGGATATGAATTGGACAGATTACCTGGCCGTTCTCTGACTTGCCAGATTCATGCTTCATTAACTATCCTGAATACATGGATTTATTAAATCACTCACTTAACAGTGATTTCATTGTGAGTAAGAGAGGGTAGAGGGTAGGCAATGGCTAGAGATGAGAGACACAGAGACAGAGAGACAGAGACATCTTAACCCTAAGGTTATTGCTTATTGAAATCAGAACACCTGGTCCATATTCTACCCCTGCTGCTTAGAGCACAGTATCTGTGTGACTTTAGATAAGTTAGTAAACATCTTTTTGGTTACTGTTGTTGAGTTGTTTTTTTTTTTCCTGTCTGACTCTTTGTGACCCGAAGATCCTGAAGTGGTTTGCTGTTTCCCTCTCCAGCCCATGCAGATGGGGAAGTGGAGGCAAACAGTGTGAAGTGACTTGACCAGGGTCACACAACTAATAAGTGTCTGAGGGCGGATTTGAACTTGCGTCCTCCTGACTTGAGACCCACTGTCCCCTGAGCCACCTAGCTGTCCCCAGAACATCCCTAGCCCTTAGTTTTCTTACTGGTGAAATGAGGGCCTTAGAACTGCATTACCTTCAAGGTCTCTTCCATGCCAGAGCTCTCATCCTAAACCTGATTTCCAGTCACAGTGGGACCTGTGAGCTTGTATCAGATATTAGGTCTAGGAAGATGGAGTTGAAAACAAACCAGCCATGGTATGGGTGTAAGGTACAGGCCATCAGACATGGCACCAGGAAGATCTGGATCCGAATCCTGCCTCAGATACTCTTTGACCCCAAACAAGTCATACAAACTCTCCGAGTCTGTTTTCTCATCTGCAAAATGGCGGCAACAGCACCGACGTCGCAGGGTGTTGGAGGATCGTTTGAGCTACGTTGATGAAGTGCCAATTCCGATGAAGTTCTAATTTTACTCCAAAGCCATGTATCTGTTGTGATATGTCTTGTTACAGGGTTCCATGAGGTTAATGTCTTTACTGAGATCTAGAAGACGGTGTGCCAATCCATATTAACAGGCTGTGGCAGAGACATGGAGTATTTATTCAAATAAGCACAAATTTCTGGTTAAATTACTGCTGTGTTTACTTTTCCAAATGAACCCCGGCAGTGTCTGAAGCCTTGAAACTCAGGAAGGTCCTGAAGAGCATTAATGACTTAGCCAGGTGAAATATTAACATGTATGATTGGATGAGGTCCTTACAGGGTCATCATTCCCTCAGGTAGCCAGGAGGGACAAGAGGTGGGTGTAGCTCATTTTTTATCACCAACTTGAATTGAGGCGCAGTAAGCTTGTAGCTCCATGGTCACTTATGAAAGGGGAGTCCCTTGAGGCCAGGGATTGTATCTGATAGGTGTATTATGGGTATATGTATGTATGTATGCGTGTATGTGCATGTATCATGTATGTATGTATGTATAAGTAATACATGTGTATATGTATGCACGTATACATACATATAATATAAAATACAAATGTGTATATGCAGACACACATGCATGCACATGTGTGTGCATCCATGTACATACGTATATTGTGCATTGCTTGCATACACACATATTATACATGTTTGTGCAGACACGTATATGTATGTGTCTCTGAATATATGCCCTTATGTCCATATTTATGCCATATGTATGTATATGTGTGTATGTATGCAGACACACACATATGTGGGCAGCTAGGTGGTGTGGTAGATAGGGTGCCCGACTTTGACAGAGGAAGGTTCATCTTCCAGAATTCATATCCATTCTCAGACACTTACTAGCCGTATCAACTAGGACAATTCACTTCACCCTGTTTGCCTCAGTTTCCTCATCTGTAAAATGAGCTGGAGAAGGAAATGGCAGACCATTTCAGTATCTTTGCCAAGAAAACCCCAAATCGGGACACAAAGAGTCGGGCATGACTGAAAAACGACTGAACAAGAAATCATTATTTTTAGTAAGATTCAAATCGCTGTGTTTTTCGGATGGGCTACATCTATTCACCACCAAACAGGACGCTTAAACGCGCATGCATGTGCTGGGACACACTCAGGCACACTCACACATTGGGGTTATGCTAATCATACTGGCGGCAAATGAAATTAAGCCATTAAGGCAATTAAGCAATTCTTAGATAGCATTGGATCAGTTCAATGAAAATGCAAATCTGCATCCCATCTTTTAGGGAAATAAGTTGATGGAAGGTCATTTCATGTTCCATAATAGATGTTAACTTTGTTCCAAATAGCATCAACAACATTCTTGTTTCCGGCTTGCCCAGATGGCCCTGGTTGTCTTTCTCATTTATCCTGTCCTCGTTATTTCTGTTTGTTCCCAGGAGATTACTCTTCTTCACCTCCTTGCAGACTTCTTCAGCATCTCCCAGTGGCCTCCCTGCCCTTTCCACACACCCCTGGGCAAACCTCAGTCATTTTATTTGACATTGGATGACTCCTGCCTTTAACGCCTTCCTCAATTCCGTCTCGGCCCTGCGCACCGAGGTACTGGGGCACGGATTCCATGCCTTGTGACTACATTTCCTTACTGTCCCTTTCTTCCTCCTCTTGGGCATTTCTCTTCTCTTACAAGGATGGGGTTATGAGGGACAAGACAGCTCACCCTAAAATAGAACCCTCCTCCATTTTTGATTCATTTGTAATTCATTTTGAATGTCTACAACAAGAACCTGGCACTCTTAATTCACAGAGGCAGTGAGGTCCAGTGGGAGAGCGGGGGCAGGATGATAGGCTCCTAGAGTTAGAAGGGGCCTCAGAAACCCCAAAGAAGCCTCAGGTCAATTTCTCAAAATCACCGAAGTAGTAAATATCATAGACAGGATTTGAACCCAGCTCCTCTGACTACTCATGCCAGTGTATACACCTCGACTTCCTGAGATTTTAGATGTTGTACTGCTGCCCATTAACTATTCTGTCTTGGCCAGGATCCTTCTCATCACTGGGTGTTTCAACAATCCGGCTAGCAGCTTCTGTGGGGGTGTAAGATCCACCCACAGCCAGCACCCAGAAAGCTGCCAACAGGACAGGTTCTGTTGATCTGCTTAACTAAGGAAAGCAAGGTGAAGGGGTTGGCAAGCTTACTTTAATTCAGCATACAAATATCATTCAATTAGTTCAGGGGAAAAAGGCAGCACACTGAACTTCAGAGCAAAATACAAATAAATTACAAACATCAACAGACAGACCAAGTACAGATTCATAGTTACCAACATCCAGGTTCAGCCCGGGAGCTCAGAACAAGGGCTGGCCCAGAGTCACGCTGCCACCACTGCTGTAGGCGGGAGCTCCAAGGAAGACAAGGCCAACCCCTGGTTTTATATCTTTTTCAGTGTCGGGGTGAGTCACACATGCGACTCACCCACGTGACCTAGAATCATCACAAAGAGGCGACTTAAACCCACGTGGTCTAAAAGCCTCTGCTGTCCCAGACATGTGAACTAGGCCCTCCCTGGAGTTAGCCCTACCTTGGGCCCCACCTTAGTTGCCGATCCACACCCACATAGGTTTTACACCTAATAGGGGTTTGGGCCTGGGGCTTAGCACCTAGTAAGGCTCAATGAAATATGCTGAATTACCCAAAGGGAACAAAAGCCAAACTCTTCAAGGGCACTTGTTGAACTAAGTGCTAAGGAGCCCATTTTGCTTACCAACACACTGGGCTTCAGCTTTCTCCTCTATAAAGATGGGGAGCTGGATTTCATAATTCAGCTAGAAGTCCCTTTAGGGCAATATTTTTAACAATACAGAGTTGTTGCAGTGGTTAAAACACTGGGCTTGGAGTTAGGAAGACTCCAGATTGACTCCTATTGAGCCTCAGACACTTACTAGTTGTGTGAACGACCCTCAGCGAGTCATCTAAGCCTTGTTTGCCCTAGTTCTCTCATCTGTAAAATGGATGTAATAGCGCCTGCCTCCCAGAGTTGTTGTGAGGATCAAATGAGACAATATTTGTAAGCACTTTCAAAGTATTCAAGCATTATATGAATGCTAGCTATCCACACATTTTTGTTCAGCGCTTAATAAGCGTGCAGTCCCCATTAGGAATAAAAAAATCACCCCCATGATGGTATCCTTCTCTACTTTTCTACTGTGCCAATTGCTGTGCCAGGTCACCAGCCTCACTCTCTCCTCCAGAGTCCAGTGGCAAGACATAGATCGGGATGCCTGGCGATGGCCCCCATGCAGCGGGGGACCTCGGCCTTTTTAAGCCAAGGTCTTTCCCAGGTCTCAGTGCCCATCCTAGAGAAGGACTAGTACGAGCTTTCGTTTTACAGAAGAAATAGAGGCTAGGAATGCAGAAAAGAACCATGCATTTGTATGCAATTGTTTATCTATCTGTGTGACAGTCTCCTGTTTCTCTGATTTTTATCGTCCTCGGTTGTTGTTCCCATTGCCCACAATGCAAAGTTTTGAGGAACCGTTAAAGGCAGGAGCTGATTCCAAAGAAAGCCTTGATGCTATCGTTTCCATTTCTTCCTGGGCAACCAAGGAGCAGCACAGTGGCCCAAGGCATTGCATTCAGCCCTTCCCCATCTACTTAATGTTAATAAAGTATTTCCCATGGCAGACTCTCTATCACCCAGCAGGCCATATGGTCTTGGTGTGCTTTTCTGCTGATTTTTTGACAGCGTTAATGTAAACATTAATGGGGAAAACTTGTTTGCTTCTTAGGAATGTCACCAGGGCTCTTTCAATACAAAACCCTCTTTGGATGTCATTAATTCCTTTGTCAATACAGGTCGTTAGAGGAAAACATCTTGTTAACCATTTTCCTGGATACTGATCGGCAGCCCCCTGTTAAACATGTTGGCCTGATATCACCACCCATGTGGCAAGTAGCATGAGATGCTTTCCTAAAGAAATTATTCTACTTGGAGCTCCAGGGCATGCATTCACCCATTATGTATGGTCCACTTTGGCATCTCTTTTACTCTTATGGAAATAAATACTTTCAAAGAGGGAGCCTTACTCAACACCCACCCCAACATCATAAAAGCCCTTTCTACTGGACCTCGCTAATTGTGAAATCCTAATCATTCCTCCCAAGCTAGAGTCAAGTCTGTGCTCTTGTGTAGCTAAAGAGAAAAGGTTTCCCATACAAATAAATAACACTATAATAAAATGTGCAAAGAAAAGTGACATTCAGGAGCCATATAAAGTAATGTGGGCCGTAAATGTCGAATAGGGATTCCCATTGTATCCTATAGACAAGAGGGACCCACTGTCACTTTTTGAATATGGGGATGACATAATTAAGACTCTGTCCTAGGGATTCTAGTTTGGCTGCTCTGTGTATTGGGGATGGGAAATGGATTGGTCAAGTGATAGACTGTGTACAATTAAATGGCTAATCTGTGATTGATGAGGGTCTTACCTAGCATGGGAGCTTTGAGGATGGTTAAGAAGGGAATGGATTCAGGAGATATCTTGGAGGTAGGATTGACCCTTCTTGGCAACTGATTGGATATAGAGGGTGAAAATGAGGGAAAGCTAGAGAGTGATGATAACACGGGTTTTGAACCTAGGTGCTTGGAAGGTTGGTGATACCCTCAATAGAAAGAAATTAAGTAGTTATTAGGAAGAGGAGTGGGTGGGGAGGGGTGGGGGGAGATTTTTAAAAATTTTTGGTAGGGAAGAGAAGGGGGCATGATTGGGGTGTTAGGACAAGTTTTTGTAAGATGAAAGGATGTGCTGACACAATTCTATTTTGAACATGTGATATTTAAGATACCTTGGGGACGCCCAGGTGGATTTGTTAGAAATGCTCACAGGACATTTGAGATTTGAGAGTCATCCCCAGAGCAACGGTATTTGAACCCATGGGATGTAACGGACTTGGCAAACAAATGAAAGTGAGAGAGATGAGAGGACCCAAGAGAAAACTGGATTATGCCCAAGCTTAAGAGGCAATTTGTGTGTATAAGCACACGTGTATTTGCATGTACACATGTACGTGCATGTGTATAGATGCATGCCTGTACATATACATGTGTGGTATATAGACCTGTGCACCATACATTGTACATATGTGTACAGAATAATAAGGACATGTAACTTGGACACTAATAAATTTAATCACAAATTCCATTCGCTCTCACAGCAATGATGGAAGTAGAAAACCTTGTTTTAGCCAATAATTAGCTTTGAATATAGAGTTATAACTAGAAATGTAAGCCATCGGTTTATTAATTGTTCTCTTTTAATCCTCATCTGTCACATTCATAAATTTGCTTGAATGTATTCAGTCGATCTCCAGGTACCTTTTAGTCATGTGTTATTTAGAAATTATTTCTTGATTCAGAATAATAATAGCTCAGTGATTTAGGCCTTTAAGATTCACAAAGCAACATCATCATAGCCACTGTGCGAAATAATAGGGCAAGGATTATCCTACCCATTTCACAGAGCAGAAAAGTAAGAAGCATTTACTTTAAGTGACTTGTCCAGTGAAATGTGAAAACTGTATGGGTCTTTGATTGTAAGGGTACTGAGCTGGACTCAGGACACCTCAGGTAAAGACCTGTGCCCAGTATTTGATAGTTATCTGACTGTAGGCAAGTCACTTAATGGCCTGGTGCCTTAGTTTCTGCTTTTGTAAAGTGGAATTAATGGTATTTGGTACTGTCTGCGTCACAGGTATATGTGTGTGTGCGTGCGTGCGTGTGTGTGTGTGTGTGTGTGTGTGTACACACACATATACGCACACATACATATATACACACATATACATACATACACACACATACATATACACATACATACATACATACATACATACATCTACCTTAAAGTGTCATATAAAATATAAGCCAGCTGTGTTCCAGGGAAAAGAGTACTAATTCAGATCCAGATACTTTTGGTTCAGAACTTGACTCAGATCTTTGAAGGGTGACTTTGAGCAGGTCACTTAAATATCTGGCCTTTGGTTTCTTCATCTATAAGATGAGGGAGTTGGATTGAGGTCCCTTCTGCCTTTAAGTCTCTGAGGTCCTCAATTTAGATATCACTGTGTTTTATCCCCTGATTTTATAAGTCAAAAAGTGAGGTTTAAAAAAATTAAGCAGTTCAAGTGTCTCTAAATATAGCAGCAGGGGAAGGGCATTATTTTTGATCATCACCAAGTTGGACTGTCCAAATTTGGAGTCAGTCTTGAAGCTTCAGCCTTGAGGGAAATCCCTGGGAAGAGCTGCTAAGCTCCCTGATGGACTGGAAGACAGGACCTAAAGCCTCCAGGGATAATCTGCCAAGCTTTTCAATCAGTCAGTGACAGGTAATTTGCAAGGCTTAGACTTTTTATCCCATTATAGCTAATACCAGCTAGAACCAAGGAAAACAGCCAGACCCACCAAGAAAACCAAACAAAACCCCATCATCTCATCCTGTTTTGTTGTGATTTCTTTTTAAGACTCAATTGCTCATCCCAGCCCTCCCCCGACCCCCCATTTCCTGGTAATCACCTGAAACCTGTTTATATTGATTAGGTCTGTAACCATTGGGCTAGATCTCAAAAGCAAATTTGCAAAGGAAAACAAACCCTGCAACTCCCAATAGCAGCCATGGAATGAAGGCTGGAAGAAACGCCAGTGTTTTTGCTGTCTTACAGATAGTATTAGCTCAGTGCTGACATCACTTACTGCTGCCTCCATGTCTCCTGGAGTTAATACCAGCAACCAATTTAGTACAAGCTTTGCCTACAGCCTCCCTGCCCCCAGCATGGGCATTCACACACACACACACACACACACACACACACACACACACACACACACACGTGAAATTGTCCGGGCCTCTTGTTTAATCTCTCCTCCACAGCAATTTGTCATTACCTTTCTACGTCTCTGCAATAAAACTGCCAGGTTGGGTTAGTGGTTGTGTTACTTAGAAATGGCTAAACTCAGGGCTGGGGTTAAGAACACCAGAGTCTTGACAGTTAGGCCATGTGGACTGACAGGTTCTGTCAGCACATCCTTTTATCTTACAAAAACTTGTCCTAACACCCCAATTTGTACCATGCCCCCTTCTCTTCCCTACCCTACCCTGTGTTGTGTGTCTGGTGGTGTAAACTGACTTTCTCTCCCTCTCTCTCTCGCCCACCACCCTGTCCCTGTATGTGCTTGTCTCTCTGTCACTGTGTATATCTCTCCTGTTTCTCTCTTTTTGTCTCTGTTTCTTTCTCTGTCTCTCTCTGCTTTTCTTTATGTTTCTACCTGAATGCCGCCCCCCCATCTATATTTCTCAGTGTCTCTGGATCTCCCTCCAGCATTTTGCAGAAGCCTTCTGTTGGTGTCTGTAGTCAATGACTTTCCTTAAGCAATTCTTGGGCTGGGGGTAAGGCTACTCTCATTTTGGAGTAGAAGCCGGCCGTTAAGCATTTGCCAGGATCTTGTGGTGGGTGGCTCCATCGTGTAGAGAATCTTACTTAGAGCCCTGACTGAAAGATGGGCCCCCAACGCTGACCTTGCCCTCTCCACTGCCCCGAGCTTCAATCTGTATTCCGCAGATGACAAACCCCATCCACACACAGCCCCCACCCGCAGCGTGTGACTCCCCACCCCCTTTAAATGACTAGCGGGTGACAAATAGCTCCAGTTTTCCACTCCATTACACCAGGCACAACGTCTCTCCTGTCCTCATGAGGTTTCTGACCTTTCAGTCGATGCCTTTTGCAGCCCCCCAGGATCCCCCAGGGATCGGTAATGGACTCACGTTAATTGCCTGGTGAAGGACAGAAGCACTTCCTTTCAGGCTGATTGGCGATCCCCCCGAGAGTGCAGCTGTCCTGGCTGGGGGTAGGGGTGGGGAAGATGGATCACAGGCACACGCGTGCACACACACACACACACACGCTCCACCTTGCTGCATCTAAAACCATCAGACATCTCATTGCTTCTCTAGTTTTGATGGCTTCCTGTCTGCCCACACCCTCTGTGTTTGCTCTCAGAGGAAAGAGAGAAAGTACCTACCTAGATACCCCGGTGGGCTCTGGTCATTTTGATAGGAGACATTCCACAGAGTGCAATATAATCCAAAGATTTATAAAGTCATCCTTGGCCTCTCCCTGCTTCCTTCCCATAGACGTGCAGCCATTCATGCTACAACATGAATATTTCCTTAGGGTTTAAAATGTCAGGAGGGGTGTTAACTGTTTCCCCTTCAGTCATTCCCCAAGTATTACTCTGAGGAAAAAAACACATACATACATACATACACACAGATACAAACTCAGCAGGCAAACACACATATATACAAATATACACGCATATACATGTGTATATGCATATATACATACATATGTGCATCTACCTGTACCTGCCCACGTGTGCATATGTATTTAAAAGATCTAGAGTAAATAGCACCTCACAGCTGCACACATACCCTTCGGTTCCTACCAAAGATTCCCATTGGTTCTGAAGAATATGACTAGGGTAGGTTGACATCCAGGACTTTCAAACCCAAGAAGATTTCACTGATAACCCAGTCACTCAGCACTACCCAAATTAGTTTACTTATTCAATGCTATACCAATCAAAATGCCAGAAGTTTATTTAACAGAGCTAGAAAAAATAGTAATGAAATTCATATGGGGAAACAAAAGGCCAAGAATCTCCAAAATAATAAGGGATGGGGGGCGGGGAGAGAAGGGAGGGGAGAGGGAAGGGGCTCTATCCGTACTATAATGCAAAGAACTAATCTTTAAAATGATTAGGTATTGGTTAAAAATGGAAAAGCCATTCCCCAATTGAGAAATGGTCAAAGGATATGAACAGGCAGTTTTCAGAGGAAGAAATTAAAGCTATCTACAGGCATATGAAAAAATGCTCTGGATCACTACTGATTAGAGAAATGCAAATCAAAACAACTCTCAGATACCACATCTCTCCTGTCAGATTGGCTAAAATAACAAATCAGGAGAATGATAAATGCTGGAAAGGATGTGGGGAAATTGGAACATTGTTGCATTGCTGGTGGAGTTGTGAGCTGATCCAGCCATTTTGGAGGGCGGTGTGGAACTATGCCCAAAGGGCTACAGAAATGTTCATACCCTTTGACCCAGCAATACCACTTCTAGGGTTGTATCCCAAAGAAATCACACAAGCGGGAAAAGGACCCATATGTACAAAGATATTTATAGCAGCTCTTTTTGTGGTAACCAAGAATTGGAAATCAAAGCAATGCCCATCAATTGGGGAATGGCTGAACAAGCTGTGGTATATGAAGGTGATGGAATACTATTGTGCCATAAGAAATGGGGATGATGCAGACTTCATAAGAACCTGGATAAACCTACACGACATAATGCTGAGTGAGCGGAGCAGAGCCAGGAGAACGTTGTGCACAGCCACAGATATATGGATTCCGTGAGGACCAACCCTGACATACTGCGCTCTTGTCAGCAACCTAAGGGGCAAGGGCAACTCCAGGGGACTCACGATGGAGAATGCTATCTTCATCCAGAGAAAGAACTGTGAAGTTTGAATACAGATCGAGGCGCCCTACATGCTCGCCTTTTTTGCTTCTCTTTTGTTTTTGTTTTTGGGTTGTTTTTTTTTGGTTCTGTTTCTTCTTTCTCATGATTCAGTCCATTGGTCAAAATTCTTCTCCACGACTTGACTAGTGCATAAATTAATTCAATGCGAAGTTATACATGACAGTTATATGAGATTCCATGCCGTCTTGGGGAGGGAGGGGAGAAAATCTGGAACTCAAAACCATGTAGAACCATGTGTGGTAAACTAAAAATAAATAAATAAATTTTAAAAAAAATGGAAAAGCCAAACGGTGTAATAGATTTGGTACATACATAACCCCCAGCAGCAAACTGACAGAGTGTCGTAATGCTGGATCAACACCAAACTCGTCGTTACTGGAGTCATGATTCGCCATCTTACAAAAACTGGAAAGTGCTTTGGCAGACATGATGTGTATAACCAACATCTTTAACCATGTGCCGCAATAAGCTTCCAAGGGTACCTAACTTAAATACAAAAGATGAACTAAATTAGAGGAAGGAGGAAGCAATCACGTTTCACGTCTACGGATAAGGGAAGAGTCCATGATCCAACAAAATGTAGCGAAGACCACAGGAGTCAAAAGGGATCATTTTGATTTTATAAAATGGAAACATTGTTTTTGTCACCAAAATTTGACACCAAAATAATAACCCAGATCCTTTTCCCCGCCTAAGATACATCCTCTTTGGGGCATTCATAAGCTTGAGCGCATGAAGAGAGTAAGTTGTTTGGTCAGGGCTAAAGTAACTGGGGATATTGGCCTGGAAAGGAAGAAGCTTAGGGAGAATATAATATGTAACTACCAGTAAGCGTTGGATGGGCTTCCATACTGGATAGGATGATACGAAAGAGGCTTCGTCACCTTTAAAGTGTCATAGAATAAATTACTCAATCAGTAACCATGTATCAGTTGCCTACTGGGTGACAGGCATGGTGCTCGACAGCATGTAAGCTGTTGAGAAGAATCAGTCTATTACATAGTCAGCCTCAGAGCCCAGATATTTTGGGTTAGGTTTACCTTCTGACTCTGATTGTAAGGAAATAGCATATTACTGCCACCCTGAAGCTAATCTGGCACCTGGGTGAGTTTTGATAAGTTTGACCCTACTATGAGTCCCAAGGAACTGTGGCCATAACTAATGGTCCAGATATCTAGGACATCCATTTTACTGTTGTTGAAATGGAGGCAGATGGGGTCAAGTGATTTTCCCAGCGTCAGATTTTCTTTGCACTTCTAGTATTCTGGGATCTTCCTTTCATAGATAGTGTGGCGTATGGCTTAAAACAGTAGACATGGAGTTGGAAAGACCTAGGTTCAGATGCCCTCTAAGATGCTTATCAGCACCTATGTGACCCTGAGCAATTCACTTAATGTCTCTGTGCCTCAGTTTACTCCTTTACAAAATGAGAGGAGTTGGACTTTAGGGTCCCTAGAACCTCTAAATTTGGATCCTCTTATCTCCCAATAACAAATATTTGATGAAGAGACTGTGGTGCCATTTTGTTTTTGTTGTGATTGCCTTCATGTCTCTGATATTGTATGAGTTTGCAAGCTTATTTTCGGGTTAATTTAAATGTCTTAACGTTTCATCAAGCTGAAGTCAAAAGTTAAGGGTTTTGAGGTAGCAATAACAAGTCAATGTGAATTAAGTGTATAAGCGAATAAAATTTAAATTGCAAATAAATAAGGGTTTTGAGGTAGCAATAAGAAGTAAATGCAAATAAGTAAGTAAGTAAATAAGAAGTAAATTGCAATTCAGCCAGGTGTTATGGTAGATAGAGTAGTAGATATCAGGAAGAACTGAGATGAAGTCCTCCCTTAGACTCTTGCTGGGTGACTCAGTGTCCTTATCTCTAAAATGAAAAGGGTTGGACTCAGTGGTCTCAAATGTCCTTTCCAGCTTGTGATCTGCAGTAGCATGTGCCTAACAAGAATGTGTGTGGTCAATGCGTCAGTCAGAAAGTACGTCTGAGGTGTCTACTCCGTGCCAGGCTTTGGGGATACAGGTATAAATAAGCTAAACACAAACCTATCGAGGAAAGATCCCAAGAAATGGGTGAGCCATCGTAACCATGTTTAGCATAATACAGAAGTACTCCACCACTCCCTTGGTCTCTTCCAGCCATCTATCTCTGCTTCTATGCATGTGACCCACTTCCCCGCTTCTAGCCTTGTTAGTAGCACCGTACCTATAAATGTCTGGACAGTTGGCAAAGACAAAAGAGAACGAGAGACAGCCTCTATCTTTTCCCTTTTGTCAGTTTAAGTTAGAAAAAAACTTTTACTGCAGTGTTAACATTTAGACATTTCCCCCCCATTTAATATAGGTGAAGATTTGACCTCAGGCTGAGTTTAGATTTGAAAAGATGAGAATATTAAAGCTTGTCATGCAGCCCACAAAGCAATTAAGTATTTCTAAGCTGACAGAAAACGTGGGGTGCTGATTTTTTTCCCACTCATTGCCCACCACCACCCCCATGAGGAAGGAAAAAGAGGGATTCTGTTAAATAGATTGTATTTGGGGGGAACTGTCCATGAAGGTAGCATGTGGGAAGGAGGGGCTCCCTGGGATGGGGTCCAGTAAGTCAGAATGTATGGAACAGCCGGAGACAGGCCAGGAATGCAGACAAAAGCAGCTTAAGTGTCTGGGATGGCTGTCATAGAATCAAGTTGGAGACACATTCCCCTGGACAGAGAAACTGCCAAGTGGCATCTGATTCTTCCAGTTCTGGATGATTGGTTCAGGCCTAAAAGAATGGTTAAAGAGAGGATTAGGACCCAATACAACCCGTGTTTCCATTTTCCTGGAGGATTACTACTGAGATAAGAACACTGCTTTATCAGGGAACATGTGTACAGCCAACCCAAACAGGGCAGTGGGTGAACAGGGAGGGTCTGAAGGGAATTAACTGTATTATTTTTCAGTTAAGTCATAGCTCCCTAGACTATTTAAAAAGAGAATCTCTTAGAGGGGTTTCACATTCCCTACCTTCATCCTTCATCCATATCTACCCACAAAACAGTCCAAGGCATTTACTGTCAAGGATCAGACAGTGACTGCCTCCAAACCATCCTTCCTCTGCCTGCAAAAATTTCAGTTCAGTTTCTGATGCTGCTTCACATGTTGTCCTAGTAAATAGCATGATTGGCATCTGCCTCTGACATTTTGTTGGCTGTGGCCTCGCTGAGCCTCTTTTTAGACTCCCTCGAAGGGCTGTTGGGAGAATGGTGTCAAATGCCTTTGCCAGTCTTCAGGACCCACAGGATTATCTGTCTTTCTTATTACTGACCTTCCTAATGTTCAGTCGAGTCATTTGCCAAGGTGTTTAACAGCAAACATCATACAAATTAATGATGATAACCCATTTTTGGAAAACATACTTCACGAGCTTTCTTAAAATAAATATTGCAGCTCCTCCTCTTGAGGGTGGTGGCGGGGCAGCCCAAGTAATTTGGTTCACAGGACTATAGATTTAGAGCTAGAAGAAATCTTAAAGGTTAATTAGTCTAACACCTCCTCCCATTGCTCAAAGAATGAAAATGAGTCCCAGAAAAGGGAAATGTCTTTTTCATGGTCATGCAGGTAATAAGTGGAAGTATCTAGATTCCGATCCTTGTCCTCAGATCTAGATGGTACCCACTATGGTACTTTACGTTGACCACCAATGACAGTGAAAACAACAATATTGAATAATAAGGATATGTGTAATGTTTTAAGTTTGCCTAGCACTTTACATATTTACTTCGTTTGATCCTTTCAGCAACCCTGTGTGGTAGGTACTGTTATTATCCTCATTTTACAGATAGAGAAACTGAGGCAAACGGAGGTTGAATGGCTTATCCAGGGTCACAAAGCTTGTAGGTTTCTGAAGTTGAATTTGAAGTCAGATCTTCCTGACTCCAAAGCCAACTCTATCCATTGTGCCACCTTCCTTCTCTCCCAGTCGAAGAATCCACTACTAAAACCCACTATTAAATGGTCTGTAATTCTTAGACAGAATATTGGGCTTTCAGTCAGTAAGAATTGGGTTCAAATCTCATTTTTTCTGTTACTACCTGTAGTAATGATCCCTTGTCAATCACTTGACCTCTTTTTGGCTGAATTCTCTCATCTGGTGACCTTTAGAAAGTATAAATATATACCTTCTAGCCCCCAAATTTTCATGATATAGTCCTGTAGGATTTTTTCTTTTTTATTCGCTCTCCTCATCACAATTTACAAATGTTGTAGGTTATTTCTTATTACTTATCATCGGAACAAACTAATCCCTACCAAGGTGTTAATGATGAATAATAGTTTAATGTGTTATCCCTCCAGAGGTATGTGCATTCTTAATAAGATGCTCCTGGAGATACAAAGCTTTAACCCAAAGGAATTACTTTCTAATGGTGTTCACTGATGACAGAGAGGAAGCATCTCTCTGTGTTCATCAAGGTGGAATGATATTAAAAATGGAAAGAGAACAAATATCGTTGAGGGAGTTGAAATGCTGTATTTTAAGGAGGGAGAGAAAGTACCCAACCACTTTAAATGAGTTTAATTCTCCAGGCACTGATGAATT
The DNA here is from genome assembly GCF_011100635.1 of Trichosurus vulpecula. NCBI lineage: Eukaryota > Metazoa > Chordata > Mammalia > Diprotodontia > Phalangeridae > Trichosurus > Trichosurus vulpecula. Next base: position 26,163,730 of record NC_050579.1, read on the forward strand.
ATATCTCATTGAACTTAGATAACTTGCAAATATGATTTGAAAACCACTGTCGGTGATCCTTGAGAAAGCATGAAAAAACAGGAAAGGTACCAGAAGATGAGACAGGCACATTTCTCTCCCAACCCCACCTTTTGGGGGGTAGGGCAGCTAGGTGGTAAAGCAGATAGAGAACTGGTCTTGGAATCAGGAAGACACTTGACTTTTTCTCCCTGATCTTACCTCTACCCCACTCCCACCCTGTGTGATTATTTCACCTAGGAAAAAGGGTTTGAAACTGGACTGTTGGGCTTTCAGAAGGCACAGGAACATCCTTGTAATGGAGAGTTACATGAACTCACTGGCCATTCAGCTATGGCAGAAGAGTGGAACTAAGGTCCATGATGGAGATGACTATTCAGGTGTTTATCCCCATCCATAAATGGTTACATATACTAAAGAGATCCCTGTTCCTTCTGCCGAGAATAGAGTCATGGAAGAGGGGCCTGCTGATCTAGGAGCTAGGATCTCATCAGTGGCCTCCAATCACAGAACACATCTTCTGGTCCCCTGAAGCCAACAGGACACTGCCAAGATTCCGTGGTTCTATGGCTGACCTATGGCGATGCCTGCAATCCAGACCTGGATGGTTTTGTCTCCTCCATTGGGCAGTTCACATATCCTTCCCGAGAGCTCATTAGTCTGACTAAACATCAGGGCCTGCGCCTCCTTCACTGAAAGACTGACATCACCTCAGGGCCCATGATTGACCAATGGGGCCATTGCTTTTATTTACAAAATAACTCTCCTTTGGTAAAAAAAAAAAAGATCACTGCTGATATGATTTTTGACCAGCGCAGCATTTCCTCAAATCATTCAGTTTCTCCTTATTTTCGTCTTCTTTCTCTTTGTTTGCTCTTTCTTTCCAGTTTTAGGCTCCGTTGTTTGTGGGTCCTATGGTAGTAGGTCACCTTTCTTCTTTCTTTTATGGTTTAAAAACACCAGTAATAGAAACACATTGGCTTCTCTGATATTCTCCTGATTAGAATGTATCTTCCTATACTTTTTCAGATTGTCCCTCCACCAATAGTGAAGCCTTATCAGTAATGCTGATAGCATTTAGGTAGAGTCAGAGGCCGCATTGGAGTAGTGGATGGAGTGCTACCCTTGGATTCGGGAAGTTTCCTCCCTGAGATGCTTACTGGTACAGTACAGTCGTTGGCACATAGTAGGGACTTAATAAATGCTTGCAGAATTCAACTGAAATATCCACCATCATACAGCTGGCAAATAACCAAACAGGACCTGAGTTCAGATCTTTCCAAATCTAAGTCTACAGTTTCTTTTCATGACATCGTGTGACCTTTTATTTATCAGTCATAAAATCATAGGTCTAGAAATAAAAGTGTCTTTTGTGGTCATGTTGTCCATGTCCTTCATATTACAGATGAGGAAACTGAGGCCAAAACAGGTAAATTGCTTGTTGGCTGCTTATGTAGGCATTGAATGCATCACTGTACCAGATTAGAACCCCAGCTTAAACTCAGCAGCAGTGCAGGACAACGAAAACAATCCTGAATTTGGAATCGTAAGATCTGAGTTGGAATTCCATCTCTGCTATTTAGTATCTCTATGACTTTGATTGGCTGAGACATAAAAGATGTCATCCAGCCCTCCCTCACTCTAATCAAAGTCAAGTGCAATTCATGTCATCATTTCCTTGATGTCATGGTCCTCTTCAAGAATGAAGGACAAACACAACACAACAACAAAATACGTCATTATAAAGCCCGACTTCCTGCAGTCTTGGAGTCTCCTTGCTAAGATGTGCTCAGTTACTTCTAGCTCATTGTGGGCATCTAAGCCTCAGAACTTCTGTGCGGTTCGAGAACCTGAAGAATGCTCCTTATATGTACCCTAAGACTGCTCCTCCATCATGTTTAACCATACAGGCCACCCCCCTCTGTGGTTACCCACTTTGGGGAAGCTAGCTGTGCCATATTTGTTGTCTAGTCTAATCACAACCTAATTCACCTCTTACTCTACCGCACTCCTAATGGTTTCAAATTCTATCAAATTATAATTATCTCTTAATGCATGTTTTCTCACTTACATGGTTGTAAAGAAAAATTCTGTATTTCAATCCTCATTTTTTCCAATGATCCCCATGTTAATTGGGACAACCATGCTGTAGCCAGTTTTTATTACTGCTGTCCCCTTTGTAGCATCATAGATGGATTGTCAATCCCGATCAGAAGTTATTTGCCTTATGAAACCAAATGGATTATTACCTTAGAATCTGATGGCCCCTAACCACTTGGTGGATTGAAATTCCACCATCTGGAGTAATGGTAGGCTTGTTCCCATTGAAGACATTCCCATTCCTCTTGTGGGTATCAATAATCATCCTGTTCTCTGTCCTCAAGGGTCCCCCATCCTCTCTCCTGTCTGTTTAGTTGTCTTCCTGCTCTTCCACAACACCAAGGATGTGCCTGTGTCTGGCTGCGTATGCCATGTGAGAAAAGGCCTGCCAAAGGGCACTTGATGTGTGAATGACGGATCCCTTGGTAGTGCTACTGGGAGGCTCTTGATCTGCCTGGTTTGAAGTTGAAGGCTCACTAGGTCACACAGAAAATGGTTGCCACTGGGCATTGCTTTCATCCTTGTTTATCTTGTTTCTCTCCCTGCCCCTGAGTATCCCCCCTTCCCTCCCCAACAAGTGATGCTTTTCCCACATGCGTGTGTATCTGTGTGGCTCTTGTGTCTTCTTCTTCTTCTGTTAGGCTGGGTTTGCACCTTTTGAAGCTAGTTGCTGTTAAGTCATACTTTTGATAATGTGCTGTGATTATTCTTGAAACAGAAGTGCATTTCTCTCTTAAAGTTCTTTTATATAAAGAATGATCAGCTAGTCATTCAGGAAGTTAGGAATACCCGGTTGCAAGATTATGGTGGCCTACATCCTAGTCCCATTTCTCCTACTTTTACTAACTGTGTGACTTTGGACAAACTGTTTGCCTGTTCTGTTTGGATGGTGGGGCATAGCTTCCCAGAATAGGGAAGCTACATTCCCACAATATTCTGCTCTTCTGAGACCTCCTCAGGAATACTGGGTCCAGTTCTGTACACCATGGCTGTAGAAGGACATTGACAAGGATGTGACGAGGAATTAAAAGCTAGGCTCTGCAGTAGGGAGGGAGATTAATTTGGGGAGGGGTCACCTACAAGAAGCAAGGAGGGGAGAGACAAGAAGTAGTGACTCTGAATCTGCTGCAGTAATCCAGGGGAGATGTGATGAGGACTTTCTGGCCTTGGGTAGAAGCCATGAGAATGGAAAGGAAAGGCCATATGCAAGAGACTTTTCCAAAGAACAATCCTTGGGTTTAGACCACTGAGTGGATACAGAGATACAGGAGTCAAGGACTGCTCTGGATTTGGGGTATTTAAAGTAGGAAAGAGTTTAAAGGTATAACATAGGTTATCAGCTCCCAGAGAACATGGTCCATGCCATTTTTCTATGGAACAGTCAATCACAAGCATTTAGCAGAATGTGGAGCAATGAGTAGGTGCTCTGTGACTCAGACGCTTAAGAAAAATCAGCATATGTGTTCCCAGCAACAAGTTACTATCAATGCAGTATTGCAGCAGAAAGAAACTACTGGCTCTGGAGTCGCATGCCCTGAATTCAAATCCTGCCCACCCTTTGATTGTACTCATGTGCCATTGGGCACTGGACGATTTCATAAATGTTCAATTAATTTGTTGGAAGTATATTTCTAAAAGGCAGCAGCAACATTGGCCAGTGGATTCTTTGAGCTAAAGTGATCCTTTTCTTCTCTCATGCCTCTTCTTCTCCCCCCTCTGCTCCTCATCTCCAGAATTTGTGATTGTAATTTACTCCCAACATTTATTGTCGCTTTGAAGGTGGAACCTCAGAAATCATCTAGGCTAGGTCACTGATTCTCAGAGTATGGCCTGGGAGCCCCTAAGGTTCCCCGATGCCCTTTTAGGGGGATCCATGAGGTCAAGACTCTTTTCTTAAGAATACTAACATTTTAATTTCTAATACAACAAATATTGATAGGTATAAACACACTTAAACAAACGTGCTTTGGCATCTTTGATACTCTTTAAAGTATGTAAAGGGGTCCTGAGACCAAAGTTTGAAATCCCCTGATCTAGACCAAACCTTCATTTTACATTTAAGGAAATGGGGCTCTAAAGTGGTTAAGCGATTTGCCCAGAATCACGCAGATAGTGTCAGAGGTAAAATTTGAACCCAGAGTTTCTGATTCCAGAGCTAGGCCATTTTCTACTGGATCATGATATCTCCTACTCCCCAGCAAATACCATCATAGATTCAGAGCTGGAGGAACCTAAGAGTCCATGGAGACTGAGGTCTATTGAGTTGTCCATCATCATACAGCTATATTTAATAATTGCTTTTGCCACCCTGTGTCTGGGCACATGTAGCTTCCTGAGAGCTTACCCAAGGCTCTTTTGGTAACATCTCAGTGGGGGTTTGGGGGGCACAGAGAGGAAGAGTGACTTTTTTTAAAAATCCTCTCCATTCTTAAGCAGAATAGGCACATCTTGCGAAGACAGTTTCTAAGGAGTAGCATAAAATATTTAGAGATTTATGGAACAAGTGGCCTGCTTACAGGTTCACTTAAGTTTTACAAAACCTCTCTGGTTATGCTTTGCTATGTCAGCGAAAGATGCCGAGATTTAAATAAATAAAACCTTGCGGAATGTGATAATGTACCGAAAAATATGATGCATTGAGTTATCACTGAAAGGAATATGGAGGTCTAAGTGATTGCTGTACCAACGACTGTGCTTGTCTGTCTCCAGAGCAAAAGACAGCTTTAATCCGGAGGCTGTATGTTATTCAAATAAGCCCAAGGTGTTTTCCTGGATGTTGAGAAGTGCATCCACTAAAGATAATGGTCCCATTTCCGATATGTTCTTTATTTGTTTGAAACAAAAGGAGACAAGTAAATGGGAGCTACGTAAATGCAAACAGCCTCCCCTTCCTTCCTTTCATTAGTGTTAGGAGATTCATTTAACATGCATTTATTAATCTCCTCTCATTGGCCAAGCACTTTGCTAGGCTCTGGGAATACAAAAACAAAGAAGAAATAATCCCCATAAATTAAGTTTACACTTTTTTTGGTGGTGGTGGGGGGGGGGGAGTGAGTGAGAAAAGATGTAGACACATAACTGTAGTAGGCTAAAAGGAATCTACATTTGCATCAATTTGGATACTCCTTCCACTTATGCACATGGCCATCCAGGCCTGATGATCCTCTGGGACTGTTTTCCCTGTCTTCCCATTAATTCACTCCCTAAGTGAGCCATCCAGTGACCTGAGAGCCTCCCCCACTTTCTCCTCCCATCATGAACATACCCACCCATGGACTGTCTATCTGTTGTCCCTCATCCAGTCCACAAAATGAGTCCTCCATTTTTGGATCACACATATCTGTGCTCACAATTTTTTTATCTCTGTTCTTGTTTGAATTCCTTATTTGTTACATGGTACAGCCTGTTCACACCCACCATACATCTTTCCATTGCCCTCTGGGCCACATTTATTTTCAGTATTTTAGAGACTACAATAATACCAGAAGAAGATGGGCTTGAACAAAGATGGCCCATTGTTTCTGGGAGAAGTTTTGGATCCTCAAAGGAACAGCGTAACTTCACTAAGGTGGCTCATCTTGCTAATTCTCCTTCTCCTTCTTTTTAATTCTGAGTCCAAGTCAGTAGACCATTGGTACTTTTTGTTACACAGAGAGATAAACACACACACCCACTCTATACCACCAGCACCACTAATAATAATTATTATAATTATAATGACAGTCACTAAGACATATAGCTCTGTAAGGTTTTCAAAATGCTTTGCATCTGTCATCTCATTTGATTGGCAGAACAGCTATGGGATGTGGCATAAAAATCAAATTAACATATACACAAAAAGTCATTAAATACAAGCAAGCTTGACATTCGAGTGGAAGGGCATGATCACCCAGAGGCATTGGCCACTTGATGGTGGAGATCAAGCCCGGAGTCCAAGTTGAAGAGGGTTTCCCAGGGGATGGTGATGGTCTCCAGATATGGGCCATGTGTTTCTGGTTGTATTATATGGAACCTCCTAGGAGAGATCCATATCTGCTCAAAAGGGTTTGGCTCAACTGTCCACCAAAGGACAACCAAATGGATGGAGAATGTCTCTAGCTAAGATTATGACGTGCAGTAGAGAGATAAGTAAATAGAAGGCATATGCAGAGCCAGTAAAAGTAATTTTAGGGCAGCAGAAGCATCAGAAAATGGGAATGTTGGGAATGGTCTTGTTCAGGAGATTATACTTGAAGGAAGACCGAGTGTGTCTCTTTTATTGCATTAAGTAACATTGGGCAAAGCTCTTCCGTTCTTTGGCTTCCCTTTCCTCATCTGTAAAATGAAGGTGAAGATCTTGGAGATCCCATTCAACTAAAATAAAAGGAGTGTGGAACTTCATGCCTACATGAGCTCTGAGGTCTTGTTTTACTCTTCTAAACTCCATGATCCCATTATGTCGCTTTTTCTTGGTATCAACCAGAACTTAGGCTTAGTTCTTAAAAATTGTTGTTGATTGAGCCAGTTAGATTCACTCAGTCTGTGAATAAAGAGTGAATGAATGAAAATCATTAAGTGGCTACTATGTACCAATTTTTTGGAAATTAGATACAAGAGTGAGATCATCTTTACCCTGAAGGAGTTATTGGGGAATGGTGACTTCCTTAAGGCAAACTGACTCAAGCTTGGAGTGTGATACTCAGAAGTTAATGGACTTGGTTGTAAATTGCAACAGATCCATTCAAAGGTGGACAAGATTTTATTCACCGCCCCGCCCCCACCATCCTGGGGACTTTTTGGTATCCACCTTGCCCTATGTCTCCTCCTCGCCTTCTGAAATGGAATTTTCCTCAGTCAGACATTCTAGGAATAGCATTCCACTGGCTTTCTTGCCCCATATATGAATCTGACATTTCCTCTGTGGGTCCCTTTCACATTGAACCAGTAGTGTGAGAACATTTGCCTAGAAGCCTCCCCTAATGGATACCCAAACAGACATTAGGCACACCGCAGTGACCAGGTCAGGCCATTCGAACTGGGAAACATTCATTCTGAGGGGAAAACGTACGCAACCAAATAAATATATGCCCAGTGAAGACTTGCCTAAGGGAAAACATTTGTCTCCTGAAATGCATCCAGTAAGATACAAGCCTTGGTCACAGTGGCTAATGTGAGAAGTTAGGGCGGCTAGGTGGTACAGTGGATAGAGTGCCAGGAAGCCCTGAGTTCAAATCTGGCCTTAAACATTTATTAGCTGTGTGACCCTGGACAGGTCACTTTACCCTGTTTGCCTCAGTTTCCTCATCTGTAAAATAAGAGAAGGAAATGACAAACCACTCCAATATCTTTGCCAAGAAAACTCCATATGTGGTCATGGCGAAGTCAGTCATGACTGGACAACAGCCACATAAGAAATTAAGGGTATGGGAAAACCCATCTTGTGCTCTTTTGATTTAATTGAGGAACCCCGGACCTAGGTCTATCCCATGGAGAACAGACTGAGTTACCAAATAATGAGCTAGGATGTATAGACAGCTGACCTCAAAACTCTAAAGCCCTGTGCTCCAGTCCCTTCTCTGACCCATGCTCGGTGATGCTGAGTCTGTCCACTTAGGTCCTCAGGGCACCAGGCCCCTTCTGTGACTGGGTTGACCTGCTTTGATAGAAGTAGTGGAGGGAGCCTCCCTAGCTAGACTAAGTGAACAATAATAGGTCTTCCTCCTTGGGAGGCCTCCTCCCTTATTGGTTTTTTTTAATTAAGTGGCAGCGATATTCATTAATGATAAAATTAGAATAAATTTGAAGTGCTTCCATGGTTTGCTAATGACAACATAGATTATTAAGGCCAGATTAATTTTTAAAATCTAATAGATGCTTTCTTTCATCACCTCTGAGTTTAGTTTTCAAAGAAGAGATGGAGGTCAGGCTATCCTCTGATTTGGCTTTAGAGTCAGCCTCATTTGGGAAAATTGGACCCTAATGGGAGGAAGGAAAGCAACTGTGTGCCAGGGCATTCTATGTGCTGAGGGCTTCATGATCATTATCTCATTTAATCCTGGGCGACTAAAATCTCCTTATTCCTTTCAGGACACTGTGATGTTATTCATTTGGAACCTTTTCTACCCCAGTCCAGGTTAGAAAGAGGGCATTGCCACACAGTGGCGAGAGCTCTGGATTTGGAGTCATGTTCTCCCTTTGTCTTTTATTACCTGTGCGACTTTTGACAGATTACTGAGATCCGCTTTTTGGATTGTAGTTACCTCCTGTATAAAATGAGAGCCTCTAAGCCCTGAGCCTCTTACGATCCAGTGTAAGCCATCTGTTGTGTACAGTTCAGCTCCACCTACATTACTTAAAGGAAGGGATATTATTCAAAGGATATCATTCTTCATATACGTATCCCCAATACCTGTTCTAGGACATGGCACAGCACAGGTCCCTAATAAAAGGGCCTTTGGAATGTTTGATACTGTGACCCTCAATCAACAAAGCCTTTTCATATTCAAAACCCACTGAAATTAATTCATAGGAGGAATACTCTCAATCTTAGATCCAGGAAGTAGCAAGTGCGCATTTGAGTTTGGGAGTGGTATTGAGCCATTGGATTTCCTTCTAGGATGTGGCACATCATAGGTCCCTAATAAGGGCCTTTGGAATGTTTGATACTGAAACCCTCAGTCAACAAAACTAGAAATTAATTCATAGGGTGAATACTCTTAAACTTAGATCCAGGAAGTAGCAAATGTGTATGTGAATTCAGGAGTGGTGTTGAACCATTGGGCTTCCCTCATCACCAAGTCTCCACCAACAAAAGTGAATTTAAATCCATTACCATCATAAATGTGAGTATGTTGAAAACTTGGAAGGCATGTGGAATTTCCTCTCATGATTATCATGTACAGTATTAATACTCTAAACCTGATGTCCCCAGATATATGTGACAAACTATAGCATGTCATCATAAATGAATTTTTATTGGTTACTTGTTATCGTAATCTGTAATTACACCTGGGCTTTCTCATAGGTGCCTATGATTCAGACTTTCAGAGATGCTTGATAGCTGGCTACTTAAATATGGATGACTCAAGAAAAAGAACGCAGACTTTCTTTAGGCAACTTTAGGCAAGAAAAAAAAGAGAAAGCCCACAATAAAAGGGGGAATTGGAGCCTTCCAAATTGTATGACTTTAAAGAAAGCCAAAGCATGAGTGTAGTTTTAGATGCCTTCCTAGTTAGGTTGTGAGACCTTTCCCTCTCTGATTCAGGCAGGGAAAACCTGGGAAATAAAAACCACTTAGAACACTAGAATTTTAGAATTTAAAGAAACTTCAAAGGCCATCAAGTCTCCCTACTACTTTAAGCATGGATGCCCTTTGTCTCATCCGTGCTCAGTGGAGGTCCACGTTCTTATTAAAGTGCATAGGGTCATAGCTTTACAGTTAAAAACAACCTTAGAAATCGTTGGGTTCACCCTAGTGGCTGTGAAGGGTAAGATGACCTATCCAGGGCCACAGTACTTGTAAGATCTTAAAGTGGGATTTGAACCTAGGTCTAACTGACTCCAAATTCAGTTCCTATCCACCATACCATGCTGGCTGTCAGTGTTTGGAGGGCTTTATATTTTGGAATCAGTATGGACGGAAATTCAAAATTGAGTTAGTTATTTTTCACGCACACTCACACGTACATATGTGTAGAGAGAGAGAAATAAATAGATCTGTATATAGATTATATAGATAGATATGTACATACATATACAGATATTATGTATCCATGTCTAGAAAGAGATATAATTATATAGATACACATATGTAAATATATCTCATTTATATGCATATATGTATCCATGAATATATGCATGTGTATAATATATATCAGATATTTTATCGAGCTACAAATGTGTGCCCATCATACTCAGTTCTGTATTGGAAACAGTTGAGCTAGTAATGAGCCCAAGAAGCAACTTGGTTTCATCCAGGTTTTAAATAAATACAAAACATGGGATTATTTTAGACAAACATATGCTGTCAAGTTCCAAGTTACATTTTAAAAATGTGCATTTGAGGATGTGTGCATGGAAAATATTTTTGCATTATCATGAAAATATGGTGCCCCCTCCAGCATGACTCACCTTGAAAAGTCTCCAAGAGTTGGCCTGATGAATTTTCATGTTTTTGAGGCTTGGTGAGATGTGAGGGATGGTAGGTAGATCCTAGATTTTCAATCCCAGGACTGTAAAATTAGAGATGGAAGGATGAGGTCCAACCCTGTCATTTAAGTGAAGACGGGAATGAGGCCCATAGCAGTTAAATGACTTGCCCAAGGTCACACAGGGTCATTGAGAGCCAAAATTTCAATCCAGATTCTCTTATTCAAAACCATCACAGTTTGGGGAACCGCCTGCTGTAACCGTGTGGATGTTTCCTCACAAATTGAAAGGACACGACCATTCTTTAGCCAGTATCATGCTTTTTTTTGGCATTCTTTTGTTTCATGTTGAATTGCAGGATTATAGAAAATTTGAGCTCTGAGGGATGTTTGAGATCCTAGAGACCAGCTGATAACAATGGTGCCTGGCACATAATAGTTGTTTAATAATTGTGTATTATCTTACTCATCAACTGAAGAATGCTCTCAGTTTACTAAGGAAAAGGAAAAGGAAAACCTCAGGCGTAGAGACACCAAGGGCTTGATTCAAGTTGTTGTTGTCAGTTAGTCATGTCCAACTCTTTTTGACCCCCTTTGGAGTTTTCTTGGCAAAGATACTGGAGTGGTTCACCATTTCTTTCTCCAGGAAACTGAGGCATACGGGATTAACTGACTTGCCCAGGGTCACTCAGCCAGTGAATGTCTGAGGTCAGATTTGAGCTCAGGTCCTCCTGACTCCAGAGCCAGCACTCTATATACTGTACTGCCTAACTGCCATTGAGGCAAGATCACACAGTAAATACCTGTACCGAGATAAGTGTCTAGGTCTCCTGGCTTGTAGTCCAGAATTCTTTCTAGTTCACTTCAAAACATCTTAATCTCCTGAATTAAGCTCTCACGGGCCTGTTCTAGTTCAGTAAGGCCACGTGGTACCATCAAAGGCGTATGGGACTAAAAGTCCAGAGACCTGGGGACTAAAAGTCAAGAGACTCGGGTCCTAGTGCTGGTCCTACCATGAACCATTCGTGTGACCTTGGGTAAGTCACCTTAGTTAACTTTAACTAACAAACTTAGTAAAGTTTGCCTACTGTATTCAAGGCCCTGGAGATACAAAAATATGCCATCAAATAACTTACATTCTACCAGAACAAATCAAGGAACCCAGAGGACACTTTTGAGGAGTGAGGGAGAAAAAGAGTAAAGATCATGGGTTCAGGATTTGGATCAAGAAGACGTTCATTCATATCCAGGCTCTGTCATTTACAACCTCTGTAACCTTAGAGTAAGGGGAAGGGAATAAGAAACACTTATTAAGCACCTATTATATGCTAAGTGCTTTTTACAGATATTATATCATTTAATAATAATGAAAATAACTATATTTGCATAAGGCTTACTATGTACCAGGCTCTGTGCTAAGCCCTTTCCAAGTATTATTTCACATGATCCTTATGACAGCCCTGCAGGGTAGGTACTATTTGTTACTTCCTTCTTACAGATGAGGAAACTGAGGCCAACAGAGTCCAGTGACTTGCTCAGGACCATCCAGCTAGTAAATATCCAAGCCCATGTTTGAACTCAGGTCTCCTTGAGTCCAGGCCCCATCCCCTGCCTCAGTTTACCTTGGGCAAGTCACTCCCGCCTCCCCTCTGGGCTTCTGTTAGGAGGGAGGTTGGACTCTTTATAAAGTCCCTTCCGGCTCAGAGCCTGTGATTCTATGAGTCTTCCTCTATGTTTAGAAATGCAAGGCCATTTTCAGAATAGTGCAGCATCTCAGGGACTCCTATCAGCAAATCCTCCTCTGTCCACACTCTGGCGCCGACCTCTCTTCCCATTCAAAGTGCTGCCACTTTTGATCCAGAAATAATCATTTTTCATTTGGCATACTGCATTTCATTCATTCGGCCCCAAAGTGTGTGTTAACTTCAGGGCCCCTCTTCCTTCTCCGTCCCCCACCTCTTTCACCGTTTCCTGAGCCCAGTCTCCTACATAGCCCTGCCAGGCTGTACTTGAACAGATTAATTCCAGTCCCAGAATGAGCTCGTTTGTCCGTGAACTTGGCCTCTCGGCGAGGTTTCCCCCAGGGGCCTGCTGCGCTACCCTTCTGAGCCGCCATGATTGCCTCTCCACCAGCCTCCTGGGGTGATCTGATTGCCTCTTGGCTGCTTCCCTGGGGGGGCGCCTTTCTGTGCATCCCAGCTGCTTCTCATTTCTCCCCCGAAGGCCTGATTGGTCCTCTCCTCTCTTCTCTTGGTTCTTTGATTATTTCTGCAACCTTCTCCATTGCTACCCTGTGCTTTCTAATTACCTCTCCACCATCCTTTATCCCATGCCCGTTCTTTCCCTCTTAATCCCCCAGCCCCCTTTACCCTCAGGACCCCCTATTTCCTCTTGTTTACCCCCTTTGATTGTTGTTGCTGAAATCCACTAAAATGTCTCATGGTTCATCTCTGGGAAAGAGGGGTTGTCCCGGTGACAAAAGAAGAAGTTGGTGGAGGCCAAAGTAGATTCTGGCCAAGGTTGGGTATCCTCCTTTGTATGGCCGTAACTCTGAGCTGACCACCACTCAAGGGAGGGGTCCGATGACTACAAGCTTTGTTTGATCCTATATCTAATTTTCTTGAACATGTGATCCCTACATTCACTTCTAAGAGAGTGAATCAATTTTACGCTAAGAGGTTTCTTTGAGCAAGGTTGGGTCCCCCTTCCCCCACCTCCTCTTTTTTTTTTTGTCTTTTCTCCCTCTCTGATTTTTTTAGTCCCTCTTTGCCTAAAGTAAATTAGTACGATGGCTGCAGTGGAGTTAGTGAAAAGGAGTCTAGTCCTTAAGTCACATTAGCACGCTTGTTGAGGCCTTTAAACAATCATCACCATCAAAGTACTCCGTAATAACTGTAAAAAACCTAATCACAGGTGGCACTGGGCGTGAAATATGTGCTTCTGTGCTCGATTCTTAGGATAATAGGGATATTCATGGGATTTCCAAAAGGAGTCCTTTGTGCAGCTAGTCATGTGCCTCTGAACTGAAAGGGCCATTTTGCTCAATTTGTCTAAAAGCCGCTGGCTTATATGATAGCTCCAGGAGTGGGTCTTCGTGAATTGTTTAACCCTTTTCGACATAGACTAAGTGATGTGGGGGTTGGGGCTAGAGTGAATGAGGAAAGAAGAATTTCTCTGGGATGTGGCATCCTCAGATCTAAGAATTCTTTCTCCCCAAGGGAAATTGTCATAAATAATCACTATAACAGAATGTAGAAGACAGTCAGTTATTATTGGGAGCAGGTAGACCGCAAGCAGTTTATGATCTGTATTCCCAATAGACCCACAATACCTAAAATTCTGTTTAATGCCTTTCTTTCGTACATCCCTACACATAGTCTCTGAGGAGGCCCATTTGGGCCCTCATATAACACAAGCAGTTGTTAGTACATGTATTCGGATATGTTGAGGGTTGAGTTACATCTCCCAAAATACCAGATCTTCAGAACTAGAAATGGCATTAGCTTCTGAATCATCTAACTTCCTCATTTTACAGATATGTAACCATGTATAATATCTCTCACATTAGGATAATGAAAAAGGCCTAAGACTTATAGACCATATATCTGTTACATGAGTGTTATCAAACTCAAATAGCAATTCAAGCCACCAAATCATACGTAAGGATTCCTGCAGGCTGACTTTATTTTAAAGTGTAACATTGTTTGATTTATTGTATTTTTAAAATTTTGTTATTTTATTTTGTTAATTGTTTCCCAGTTACATTTTAATTTGGTTTGGGCTGCCCTCAGGAGTGTTTTGGGCCTCATTCAACCGCGGGCCACATGTTTGACACAAATGGTCAGCATCATGAAGCATTTGTCTCGTGCCTATCTATAAATCACAAGCACTTTCTTCAGTAAAAGAATTGGGAGGCTCTGGGTATTGTGGATAACAAATCACATCAAACCAAGACAAAAATGAACTTGATTCTACATATAATAGGCAAAAAATGACCAGTTACCAATGTGGGGGCTATTTCCAAACCAACTATCAGTCTTTTTCAGTACGGCTAACTAATATAAAAATCAATTCAAACTTTTAAAAAATGACAAATCCAAGATGTTGTGAAAGGAAATTAGAGGAGCTTGAACCCAACCTATTCAAACTAGGAACTAAAGATTAAAAATGGGAAACAGATATAAGAACAGACATTGACATTAATGGTTTGCTTTTTCTAAGGATATTTAACTGATGTAAATTAGATGCCACAAGAAGGAAACCAAAAGTATTTATGAGTCACATCAGAAAGCAAACACTTGATCTCCTTGCCATGTAGAGAGAATTGATGAATACCAAGTTAGAATAAAAACTCCCTTGTAAAATCTTACAGAGGGTAATGGAAAGTTACAAGCATCAACACTTTATGTAAGGAATAATGGGAAAAGACACAAACTTATAGGAAACTTGTCAATAGACCTAATTTGGGTGGGTCATTCCAAGCACTAGCCTTTATTCCTAAAAGAAACTAGAGAGAGAACAGAAAAAGACAGAAATAGACCAAGATCTTCATAAGAAATTATGGTTTTGTTTTCATCAATGATAGTGGAATTAACCTCATTTTATCTATTTTGTGCTGAGTAAGTAGAAATAGCAATAGAGGAAAAAAACAGTAGCAAAGAGATCAGCTAAACTAGACAAAGAACCTCAAGAGAAATCCCATGCTAATTACAACATTTTTTGTTCATTTAAAAAATATATTTATTTATTTTTAACATAGGAAAGCTAGGTAGCACAGTGTATACAGTGCTGGGCCTGGAGTCAGGAAGACTCATCTTCTTGAGTTCAAATCCACCCTCAGACACTTATTAACTGTGTGACCCTGAGAAAGTTGCTTAACCTTGTTTGCCTCAGTTTCTTCTTCTGTCAGATGAGCTGGAGAAGGAAATGGCAAACCACTCCAGTATCTCTGCCAAGAAAATGCCAAATGAGGTCACAAAGAGCTGGCTATGATTGAAATAATTGAGCAACACCAATGATTTTAAACATCCTTTTCTCTTTAAACTTTGAATTCCAAATTCTGTCCCTCCCTCCCACTTCTTCCTGTACCTACTGAGAAGGCAAGCAATATGATATCAATTGCACATGTGAGATCATACAAAACCTATTTCCATATTGGCCATATTTTTTAAAGTAAGAAAAATAAAGTGAGAGAAGTATAGTTTGGTTTGTACTCAGAGTTTGTCAGTTCTCTCTCTGGAGGCATTTTATTGATCAGAGTAGCCAAGTCTTTCACAGTTGATCATCGTTACAACATTGCTGTTACTGTGCACAATGATCTCCTGGTTCTTCTCACTTCTCTTTGCATCAGTTCATATAGGTCTTGCCATGTTTTCTCTCAAACTACCCCTTTGTCATTTCTTATAGCACGATAGTATTTCATTAGTAATATTCCACAACTTGTTCACTTACTCCCCAGTTGATGGACATCCTCTCAATTTTCAATTCTTTGTTACCACGTAAATAGCTGCTATGAATATTTCTGTACATGTGCATCCTCTTCTTTTTTCTCTGATATCTTTGGGCTAAAGCCCTAGTAGTAGGACTGCTGGGCTTGCACAGTTTTATAGCCCTCAGGATCTGGTTCCAAATTGTTCTCCAGAATGGTTGGACCAGTTCACCACTCTGCCAACAGTGCATTAGTGTCCCTGTTTTTCCCTCATCCGCTCCAGCATTTGTCATTTCTGATAGTTGTGAGATAGTAGCTCAAAGTTGTTTTCATTTGAATTTCTCTTATCAGTAGATCCAGAACATTTTTTCATGACTGTGGGTAGCTTTGATTTCTTCTTTTGAAAACTCCCTGTTTACATTTTTTGACTATTTATCAATTGGGGAATGGATTTTTTAAGAATAAATTTGAATCAGTTCTATACTCAGTTTGAGAAATAAGTCCTTTATCAGAGAAACTTGCGGTAAGAATTTTTGATATTACTTCATTGTTTATGGTACCTTTTAGCAAAATATAGTTTCCTCAATTATCTCTTTCAATTTGGTCTTTTTTGTCTTTGTTTTGTCTGAGATCAGAATTGCTACCCCTGCCTTTTTTTTTACTTCAGCTAAAGCATATTAGTTTCTGCTTTACCCTTTATTTTAATTCTTTGTGTGTTTATTTAAAGTGTGTCTCTTGTAAACAGCACGTTGTTGGATTCTATTTTCTAATTCATTCTTTTATCTGCTTCTGTTTTATGGGTGAGCTCATCCCATTCACATTCACAGATATGATGACTTACTCTGTATTTCCCTCCATCCCATGCCTCCCTCCTTCCCTCTCTCTCTCTCCCTCTCCCTCTCCCTCCCTCTCTCCCTCCTTCCCTCCCTCCCCTTTCCCTCCTCAAAAGTCTCTTTGCTTCTAAACATTGCATCCCCCTTCCCTTTTCCCTGTCTCCTTCCTCTTCTATTTCTCTGTTGAGTAAGTTACATTTCTATGCACAGATAAGCATATATATGTCTGTGTGTGTGTGTGTGTGTGTGTGTGTGTGTATGTGCATATATATACATATACATATTCTTTCCTCTTTTAAGCAATTCTGATGAAACTAAGGTCCAAGAATTGTCTCATTGGTCCCTACACCCTCATTACCCCTCCAGCTTTCTTACATTCCCCATTTCCCCATTATACCTCTCCTTTCCTCCTTATCCCAGTGCATCTCTCTTTCTCAGGTCCTCATTTTTTTTTTAGATTATCCCAACATAATTGTCTCACACCTATGCCCTCTGTCTATGTAAACTACTTTTAACTACCCTAATAATGATAAAGTTCTTAGGAGTTACATGTATCATCTTCTCATTGAGGATTGTAAACAGTTTGACTTTATGGAGAACCCTGATTACTCTTTCCTGTTTATTTTTTTATGATTCTCTTGAGTCTTGTGTTTGAGTGTCAGATTTTCTATTCAGCTCTGGTCTTTTCATCAGGAATGACTGGAATTCCTCTATTTCATTAAATATCTCCTTCCCCCCAGAAGTATTACTTTCACTTTTTCTGGGTAGGTTATTCTTGGTTGTAATCCTAACTCCTTTGCCTTCTAGAATATCATATTCTAAGCCTTTTACTCCTTTAACATGGAAGCTACTAAATCTTGTGTAATCTTGACTATGGCTCCACAATATTTGACTTGTTTCTTTCTAGTTACTTAAAGTATTTTCTCTCTGACCTGGGTGATCTGCAATTGTACTATAATATTTCCAGGATTTTTCATTTGGGGATCTCTTTCAGGATGTAATTATTGAGTTCTTTCCATTTTTATTTTACTTTCTGGTTCGAGAATATCAGATCAGTTTTACTTGATAATTTCTTGAAGTGTGATGTCTAGGCTCTTTTTTTGATCATGGCTTTCAGGTAGCCCAGTAATTCTTAAATTTTCTCTCCTTGATCTATTTTTTAGGTCAATGGTTTTTCAGATCAGATATGTCACATTTCCTTTTGTTTTTCATTTTTTTACTTTGTTTTATTTTCTCTTGATGTCTCATGGAGCTTCTACTTGTCCATTTCTAATTTTTAAGGAATTATTTTCTTAAGCGAGCTTTTATATCTCTTTTTCCATTTTGCCAATTGTTTTTTTAAGGAGTTCTTTTCTTCAGTAAGTTTCTGTTCCTCTTTTACCAAGCTCTTAATTCTCTTTTTCATGTTTCCTGTTTTTATCAAGAAGGTGTTTCCACGTCAGGATCCTCTGGCAGTATAGATTTCAAAGCCATGGAATACAGGGAAAGGAGAATTTATAGCATGGCAAGAACAGAAATCACATAGGATGAAAAGGTGTGGATAGGTTTAGTCTTCACCCACATCAAAGATATCCTATAATGATCAATCAACAAATATTTATGAGTGCTACTATATGCCAACCTGATCAAATATGTTTCGCTTAGAGGGGAATTTGCAATCCTCTCCCCTGGCACTGGGGTATCATACAACTTCACACATCATTTTTTGCCCAAACAGCAAAGAAAGTGATTGATTTGTTAGGTTTTTGGACAAGGACAATTGTAGGTGGTCTATAGATCAAGCAAAAAGCCTTTCTCAGCTATTAACCTTTTGATTAAATTTGATATATTTTCTTTAAGGTCATATGGCCTATTCCTGGAGAGCCTGTCGATCAGTAAATATTTACTACACATCTACTGTGTGTCCGGCTACTTTCAATAGGCTTACCCTATAGTCAGGGAAAAGAAACATCTGGAGGGAGAAAAAGAAAACCCTAGAAATGATAGTATGTAGGTAATAAATGAACAAAACTTATCATAAGTGTTTTGGTTCAATAATTTTCAGTGTCTGACTCTTCATGACCCTATCTGGGATTTTCTTGGCAAAAACACTGGAGTGGTTTGGTATTTCCTTCTCCAGCTTATTTGACAGATGGAGAAACTGAGGCAAATAGGGTTAAGTGACTTGCCCAGGGTCACATGGCACTATGAAGTGTCTGAGGTGAGATTAGAATTCATTTTTCCTTCTTTTATTTTATTAAAATGTAAGGTCTTTTGAAGGAGAAATTGCTTTATTTACTTATATTCCCAGTCCCTGGCATATTAATTGGCACATGATAGGCATATAATAAAAGCTTGTTCATTGATTGATCCCTGAGTCTGAAGCCCAACACCCTATTTATACCACTTATCTGCCTCATTTTTCAGTCTTAGATCAGTAAAGCCATTTCAGTGCCTGGCACATAGTAGGTGCTTAATAAATGTGTATTGCTTGATATTGATTAAAGGAATAAGTATAGCAGGATTGTGGACATATGAAGGAGCTTAAGACCACATGATGGAAACCAGGCTAAGAAAGGTAAGTTTGTTTTGTTTTGTGTAGGCATCGTTGGGGCTTTAGAAGCAGGGCTTGGACATAGGACAGTGCTCAGTGTTTTTCTGTCTAATACTGTACTCCCTTTCTCCTTGACCTCATTTTACCTCTCTAAAGTAAGCTCTTTATCTTGGTGAGTTAGGGAGAAAGGAAAGGAGTGAGGGAGTGCATGAGTGTGTTTTGGGGGGAGGTGAATCCCTTCCAATGTTGAAATAGGGACCAAAAAAATGTGATCCAACTTTGTTGTTCTGGTTTATAATCAAAGGGGTAGTGATATGAGGATTGATAACAGGCCCATAATTTAAATAGAGACTTTCAACTGTAAAGAAGAGCCCTGTGTTCTTCGTGACTAGGAAGAAATCCCAGGGGTCTCCGCAGGCCCTCCTCCAGATATCCACACACTTGATTCAGCCATCTATCTTGTTAAAGCAGACAGATGGAATTGCAAGAGCCTTCTCATCCTGGAGCCTCTGAATTCTACCTGTGTGCTTTTGCATGGGCATTGAAAATACCGTGCTTCTGAAGAGCTGCCCCCAGGCCTCTCTTGGATTGAGCTTCAATTCCTTTTTTTCCTCTCTTTCCTTTGCCCCCTGCTTTTTTGGTGGAGGGGGGTCACTTTGATTCTGTGGTTTTGTCTCTGTAGGGAGTTCTTGGGGAGGACATTCCCTCCACCAAAGCAGATTTGAATCTTTTCTGAGGGGTGTTATCAGAGTTAACCTGGAACGTGGATATATGAGGTGACTTTCCTGTGGTCACATAGCCAGTCAATCAGCAAGCATTCCCAAGATTGTCATCCTCCCATCCTTCCCTTGCTGGTGGCCCTGCTGCAGTGTTCTGCTGAGCCGAGGGACCACCAAGAACCATGCCCTGGGGGACCCAGTCTAGTCTGGAGCTCTCACCCTGAGTGAGAGCCATCATGTCATTGAACACCGACTATCATCTTCTTTTATGCCTTTGCTATTCCCATGTAAGATCCTTTCTAGGCCTACGATCTGTTAGACATTAATCCCAGCCGAAAGTGGACACTCCTTCCTCAGATTTCCAGAAGTCCCTTTGTGTGACCCTCTAATTGGTCCGTTTCACTTACTGTTCTGTATCTTAGTCATTTGAATCCATGTTTAGGTCCCTGGTTAGACTGTAAACTTTGCAAAGGCTAGGACTTTGTCACTCTTTATTGTTATGTATTCATCCATCATTGGGCACAATGCTTTGTACACAGTTGGTGCCTGATAAATGTTGAGTTTTTTTTCAACTGGGTTGAAGTTAAAATAATTTTCATGTAGGAAGTGCTTTTTAAAATTATCATCATAAGCCCATACTTGCTTTCAGTTTTTACTACCCACAAAGAATCCTTAAAGAACAGTGGTTAGAGATCTGGGTTTGGAGTCAGAAAGACCTGAGTTCAAATCCAGCCTCAAACACTTACTAACCTGTATGATCTTGGGCAAGTCACTTAACCCTGTTTGCCTTAGTTTTTCATCCATCAAATGAGCTGGAGAAGGAAATGGCAAACTAATTAGTATCTTTCAAAGAAAACCCTAAATGGTGTCACTAAGAGTCAAACACAAGTGAAATGATTGAATAACAACAAAAGAATCCTTAGACATTGATATGTTCATTTGCCCTTTCTATTCTTTTATCATTCGGTTCTCTTCTCTAAAATGTTATAATTTCCAAAAATAAAACTTCTGCCTAGTTCTGTGTAAAGAGCATTTGATACATCAACCAGTGGGTGGCAGATGCAGGACAAATTTAGGATGTGAAATTTTTGCATGGAGTTCGAAAACTCTGCCTCTCCCAGAGGCAACCCATTGCACTCTCAAATTCTGGATGAAGAAGTCCAGAAACATATGTCATGATTTTTAATAAGAAGGAAAGCATCACGTAGTCAAAAGAGTATCGCATTGTTGTCGGAGGACCCTGTTTGATATCTTAGGTGTGCTATTTGCTGTCTGTGGGGTCTTAAATCACTTCCTTTCTCCTAGCCTCCCCCCCTTTTCCTCATCTTTTAAAAGGAAGGGGCTGATATAGATGGCTTCTTATCAGATTTTAAGTCCTATGCCCCTTGTCCGGTGATGCCATACTCTTTCCCAAGTCAGTATGTCAGCAAACACCTATTAAGTGTCTTCTATGTGCCAGGGACTGTGCCAGAGAAAGAAAATGATGCATCAGTCTCTGCCCTTAAAGAACTTCTATCAGGTGAAACAACATATTCAAATCTATGAATATAAAAAATGTATGCATTGTGTTCACAAAGCAGTTTCCCCAAGGGAGTGTGTTCTAAGCAGGGGTACATCGTGGTTCTCCTCCAGAGCCGATGCTCGCTTCCGAGCTTTGAATCTTTGATCCTGTGGCTGCCACTTACTCTCTTAAGACTATATTCTTTATGTGAAAAGGATTCTCTACTCTCATTCTTCCTTGACAAGATTACTGTATCTCTCCCCATATTTCTCCCTTCCTTCCTTCCCACCTCTGTTTGTCTCCCTTGCTGTTTTCAAATGTCTTGTCCACTCTTGCCCTCCCTACCTGTGATGTCAGCTCGTTGATTCGTAAATCCTGTCCTTGAAGAATTTAAACTCAACAGAAATATGTACACACACACACACACACACACACACAAGGTGGACCTCAGCTTTTCCTCCCATCTCTCTCCATCTCCAGGCACTGAATTTTTCATGCAGTAATTAAAATTTGTAGGTCAAACCTCCCATGGCACCGTTTTCTGCTAATATGGGAAAGCAACCATCGGATTCACTTATGCTGCTCTTCACTGGCGCTGAGATTTAAGGGATGAAGGGTGACATTTTCCCCCATTTTGTAAATTAATGCCATTGATCTGCCTAACAAGAACAAAGTTAGGCTTCAAAATACCAAATGATAAAGAGATTAAGACTTTAAATGGCTTTCCAAAAGGCAACCTCTATTGTAAGATTCCAAGGCGGCTATTGAACTTTCAATTAGAATTTCTAATAGGCTATTGACTTGCATGGATAAAATGTTGCTCAGAATCACTTTCAAGATGACAAAAATTGCTTTTTACATTCTGGAATATTACTTCATGAAATAAATTCTTCTCTGAAGAGTGAATTATCATCGTCATCAGAACAACCTGGCTTCCCTCCGTGGATGGCGCCCTACCTCTGAACTAGTTGGGACTTTGGTTTGCGTTGCTCACTCTCTGTTTGGAGCTGCGTTTGTGTTTTTCATTTCATGTTTAGTAAATTTTGGGTAGGTCTTCATCCCCCTTTCCTGGTTTCTAATGCCTCCTCCCTAAATTTTGTTGTCTAAGGGTAGGAATGTACCCTCACCCTCAAGTTAGAGGACCAGCACCATGGTAACTCGGTCGATTACCATGATCACTTCTTTCAGTTTCTTTGACTACAAAAAGAGAAGGTCTGAATTAGAGGGCCTCCAAGATCCTTTCAGGCTCAAGATCCAAGCTCCTGGAATTCCCAGTGACTTGCCAAATATAGTAAACCAGAGAGGTGGTAGAGAAAAATTCTGCTGGATTTGATGTCAGAGAATTCCAATTAAAATCCTAACTCTTCTGCTTATTAGTTTTGTGATCTTGGCCAAATCATTTCTGCTCTGTGGGCTTCATTTTCCTCATCTGTAAAATGAGATTTGATTTGATCCCTTCTAAAATTCCTTTTAGCTCTAAAGCTATGAGTGTTATATGTATAGTGTAACCCATAGCATAAAAGTTCCTTGAGAGCAAATGTTCTTTTTTTTCTCATTGTGTCTCTTAGCCTATCTTAGAGCCGTGCCAAGCACGTAGTAATTGCTTAATAAATACTTGTTAAACAATGAATAGTTTCAAGACAACTTTCTTGTTTTCCCACTTGTTAATGCCCTCCTCAAAATGCTTGCCTATTGATTTTATATGTTTCCTATATTTAATTATCTGGAAACACATTGTATTTTCCTGCCCTGCATTCCCCATCCTCCAGCAGAGGCTCCTTTAAGTGCCTTATAGGGAATCTGCAAAAACTGGTTCGTTTTTGTCTTTATATTTCTAGCACCCATAAATGAATGGTTTTTTTTCATTGATCCATCCCACTGCTGACCTCCCCTTGGTAAAAACATGTCTTAAAATGACTGACAAGTAAATGATGATTGCCCCCTTTGCAAAAGACCAGCCTTTCAAGGGACACCTCTTTCATAGATCCATCCAATATTGGGATGCCAACAGATACACTGCCTGGCATCACCGTTGGGCCTCCACCTTGTTCAGCTGTGATTAGTCCTTCCCTCTCGTCCCCACATGCCTCTAGAGCGCACTGCCCCTGTCCTGTGCTGCTCGTCCGCGCCTTGTTATGAAACACTAGCTCTGCTACCTTTTAAAAATACTAATTTTTTCAAAGACCAGCCACCTCTTCTAGGATAAAGGGTTAATATTATGCTTATGTTACAGTGCATTAAAAACTCTAATTAAAACAGCATTACATTCCCATCTGCCAATCTCCAGTAATCTTCTTTAATTGCAGTAATTAAACTATATTTACATGTTCAGAATACTTGTAATTTAGCAAATTGCACTCTCTGCTCTACATTTAATCAAACAACCAGTTCCAGTATATTTAGTGTGGAAAGAAGTAATTTCAATGTTTTGATTACTCTAGAAGATTTGACAGAGTAAGTACCCCTCTAGTAGCGGGTTTGAAAGGGAAGGCAAACATGAAATATAGTCATGGTTTGATTGTCATGTGAATGCCTAATTACATGTTGGAGGGTTAACTATTAAAGGGGATGCATGCAAGGTTCCACTTGAGGTTTAGACACAACCAACAGAACCAATCAGAAAGGCTGACAAAAGCTTCAAGCGTTCCCTTTTCCCCTTGCCCTATCTATTAATTCATTTTTATTTTACTAAGATAAGGATTGCCTCAATTTTCTTGCTGTCTGAAAAGGAGAACACCACTTACTTTTGTGACCTTCCCCCTTTGGGACCTCAGAGTGCTTACCAATATGGTACCATTCCCATTTTATAGCCAGAGAAAACTGAGTAAGAGAACTGATAAATGATACAAAGACTAGCTCAACTCATAAGCTTATATTATTAATCACCTGCTATGTTCTGGGGCTTTTCTAGACACCAGAGATATAAAGACATAAGCGAAATAGTCCCTGCCCTCGAGAAGCTTCTGATCCTATTGGGTGATTGTGATTCTTTGTCATGACCCTCAACCTCTCAGTCTTTACCTAATATTATTTGAATTGGATTCTAAAGAGGTCTGACGATCTCACCAAAATGGAACTCAAATGACAATGCATGTGTTACTTGATACACCCCTAAAACACTATATAAATGTTAGCTACCATGATCAATTCAGCAGGCTTCTGATATTTTCCAGCCACTGTGCTAGGCACTGGGAAAACAAAGATAAGAATGGCCCCTGCCCTCATGGAGTTTTTATTCAAGCAGGGGGTTTTATTTGTCCCCAAGTAGGGATGCTAAATAATACAAAGAGAGTAAATACAATGGATTTTGAAGGAGAGAGAATCGCCAACTTTGAAAATCAGGAAAAGGCTCCTGAAGGAGGTAGCCACTGAGCTGAATGTCTCTTTCCCCTCCATTTTACTCACCTGTGAAATGGGAATCATAATGTTGGTATGATTCATTAGATTCAGAGGTTGAAAGCCCTTAAGCCCCACAGAAAATTGCTTTATGGAACAAAATAATAGTTGTTATCATTGCTTCCTATAAACTGTCCTTCCTCTCCATCCTTGCAGACATCATTAGAGTTGATCATTTGCATCTAAATCTGTGCTTTTAAAACTAAAAGTGGAATTTTTTTCCTGCATAAAATTTTCTCCTATTTTTATGACACTAATTGGTATAATAGCCTTTCTACCAATAACTCCTCGGGAGACATGTGAAGCTGATAAAATTTCATGGAATTTATGATATCTGTCTCCACCAAAGAGCCATTTATGATATTAATATGGATTATGCATTAATGAAATCTAGACGAAGTTCCAGGGCTCTGACTGAATCCCAATTTTCAGCCTCGGTAGCCTGACCACACAGAGAAAGCCGCCCCAGCCCACGATCAGAAAAGAGTACTGGGAATTCGTTTTCTCCTGGACTCAGTTAAGAATTGGTGACATGGCACCAGATAGATTGCTTTAGTTCTTTAGACGTTAATCAGTAAACATTTATTAAGTTTCTACTCTGTGCCAGGCACTGTGGTAGGCGTTTGGGGTACTAGAAGAGGCCAAAAATAGTCTCTGTCTTCAAGGAGCTTACAGTCCAATGGTGGAGACAACACACGCATACATACAAAGCAATCTCTATATAGTATAAAGAGGAAGTAGTATACAGAGGAGAGGTACCAGAATTAAGAGGGCTTGGGGAAGGCTTCCTGTAAAAGATGGGAAGCCAGGGAAGTCAGTAGGCAGAGCTGAGGAGGGGGAGAGCATCCCATCTCTTTTCTTCAGTGGAAAGTAAAAAGGAATGGGAAGACCCCTTTATTTCATTAAAAAAACACCAGTAAAAGGAAAGCATCCCAACATGATGTGATAGGAAGAACGTTGCATTTAGAGTCAGAGGCATGGGGTACAAATTATGGCTCTTTTACTTACTACTTATGTAATCTGGGGCAAATGATTTCACTTCCCTGGGCCTTTGTTTCCTCTGATGTAAAATGAGTTGGACTAGAGGAAAGATCACTTCCTTGAGTGCCAGAGGACCCAGATTCAAATCCTCCATCCAGTACTACTACCTGTGTGATAAAGGTGCTTAATTTCCTTACCTGTCAAATAGGGACTTGGACTAGATGCCCTCCAGAGCTAGACCTAGAGTTTTATTTCTGAAGTTGAGTAGAATACACATTTGGCCCGTTGTCAGAGGACTTGAGTTTCAGTCTGTCTCTGATGTTCACTGCCTGTGTGATGTTTGGCCACAGCTTCTTCATCTGTAAATTGCGGGGCTTAGAGGAGGTGGCCTCTGAGATCCTTTCCACCTCTAGACTTGTGATGCTGTGTTTCCTCTTTTGGTGAGCAAGGCTGTGCAACACTCAGCTTATACGGAAAGCCATTCTCATGTTGTATAAAACAGAGTAAATGTTTTCCTCAAAATAACACAATTTTGAGATCTCTTCCCTGTGTTTACAAAGGTTTTGATTAATTTGTGATAGGTGACTTCATACAAATATGTTTCTGGTTGGAGAAAACCTTCTGATAAAGCTAAGGGCAAAATTCTGACATTTTTATGCTTATAGGAGATTGTCAGATATGTAGAGGAGATAAGATTTTAGTATTTGGTACTGGAAGGGACCTTAGAGTTTACCTAGGCCAAGCCTACTGATAATAAAGATGAAGAAGTGCTCCCACACAACTTTCATAGGGAGTAAGAGAGCCTTAATTCAAGCCCAGCTTTTTAAACTACAAATCCAGGGCCCTTTTCACCTGTTCTTTTTTGTCCTTAAAAACATCTAGAGAAGTAATGGAAAGTTATATGGAACAGTATTTTTTTATAAACTCTTACCCTTAGATGGCCCTCCAGTATTCCTAATTTTTGTTGGTTTTCAGTTGTATCTGACTCTTCATGATCCCATTTGGGTTTTTCTTGACAAAGATGCTGGAGCACTTTGCCATTTCCTTCTCTAGCTCTTCTGACAGATGAGGAAACCGAGGCAAACAGGGTGAAGTGAATTACCCAGGGTTACACAATAAGCATCTGAGTTTGGATTTGAATTCAGTTCTTTCTGACACCAGCCCCAGTGCCCTTTATCCACTAAGCCACCTAGCAGTTCTAGTCCTGAATTAGTCAAATGCAATTTAAACATGAATATACAAAATATATAAACATGGCACAGATTGTTTTGAGCAGTGTTATCAGCTGCTAGGATAAAGCACAAATTCCTCGGCCTAACATTTAAACTCCATCAGATTCTAATAGGACCCTTCCAGTTTCATTTTATTTTCCTCCCCTTCCCACACTCAGTGAGCGAGGGATATAATATTGGATTGTTAGTCAGACATGTCATCTCCTCTCTCTGTGTCTTTGCACAGGCTGTGCCCCATGCCTGGAATGCATTCCCTCTCTACTTGACTCTTAGGAACCCTGCTTTGCTTTGAGGGTCAGCTCAGAGGTTAGCTTCTAATGTGAACCTTCCCTGATTCCCTCCAAGGATCAGCATATTCTCTCTTTTTAAATGACCTGGAATTTATTTCTCTGTAGGCATGTTATATTCCCTTAACCATCCCCAGAAAGACATGGGATCCTTGAAAACAAAGAAAATTTCATTTTTTGTCTTTGTAAACAGTGCCTAGCTTAGTGCCTAGTACATAGATAGTACTTCATTAAAGAGAAGGGGAAGAAGGTGTAGGGAGAGAATAGGCATTTATTTAGTGCCTACTATGTGGCAGGCACTGTGCAAGGCATTTTATAACTATTATGTCACTTGATTAAAGGATATTCAAATGAATTGAGTTCTGAATAATTAAGAATAGACTGCACATAGCACCATTCCTTGAGCATAGTGCTTGGTATACAGGAAGTGCTTCGTTAATGGTTGTTGATCAATTGATTAATATTAAATGAGGTTGCATCATTGTTCAGTGCAAAGAACATTGATTCACTAACAAAAAACCTGGGTTTGTATCCCAGCTTATTTATTCTGTGAGCATGAGAAAGTCAACTTCCTTCTTTCTCCTTCCAAAAAAAATGCGTGAGTTGTACTAGATGACCTTTAAGGTCCTTCTAGCTCAAAATCTGTACTGAACTGTACTGGTCGTATCAGCACTGTCTGTCCCCATCTCAGGAAAGAAGAGTTTCAAGATGGATGTTTTTATTTCCTTCTCCAGTTATTTTCAGGACCTCTAACATTATTCACCCCGATAGTCCCTCCCCCAAGGCAGATCGCATCTCTTCTAAAAACCCTCCTTATTAATAGACACACTTTTTTCATTCCAGCCCTACAAAGATAAATAAAAAGAATTATTCTGAGGAGGTAAAATGTCCTCCAAATTTAGAGAATATCAGCACAATTTAGTTTCAAATGGTTTATCAAAGACAGAAGTTGTGCTATTCCAATGTCTGCCAATTTCACACATCATCTTGCTCCATACGGGGCTTGGTCCCCTGCCAAGAGGACTCGAAGCCTATTTCTTTTTTGAAAAGCACATTTTGGGTGTAGGAAGGGTGCTGAGCTGCATAGATATTTCATAATTGTTCTCATTAAATGTCCAAATGGACCCTCAATATGTAGATCCAGCACCATTCAAAGTCTGTCTTTCAACATATTTTTCACAGAAAGCTTTTAACAGTAACCCTCCCTCCCCTTCCCCAACGCACTCAGAACGCCACCATCCATCTCACAATATGGTGGCTTGACCACTTTCTAGTCACAAGTTAATGAGTTTATTGTATCACAAAGGGCTCTGATTTATTATAATTTCATAACGTTTGTGCCATCAGCTCCCTGCTAAATATTGTAAGCTTTGGCAGAGGCATTAGCCTGGATCAGCTGACATCCCATTCCCTGGGAGATGCCTCATCCCAAGTTATTTGCAGATGCCAGAATGACAGAGACACAAAGATACCCAGAGAAAAGGTAGCCCCGGACAAAAAAAAATGAACTATTATTCATTGCAAGCTTAGGATATTGCTAACCCCTCAGCTTTGGTGTGTCATGTTTACCCCTCTGTAACATGCTGCAAAGTCAGAGGAAGGACATCTGTCTCTAAACCTGAAATGCATGCAGGTATTTTGCAAATATCTCCTTAGTTATTTAATGACCAGCCCTGTAGCAAGAGTCTAATATAGGGACAACTTTCTCACAGGAGGGTTGAGGGGGATTAAAAAAAAAAGGATATTTTACAACCTGAGAAATGAAGCAAGGAGATAGTTAAGGCCCAACCCTCATTAGCTGTATGGTAGATTTTTCTAATTAGTTCTTTCTAGCGTAATTAGCATGAAAGAGCCTAATCACCTCATGTGAAACCAATCTAATGCTTGGAGAAGAATGCCCTTGGTCTCTCTTTGAGATTGGTTCCAAGGATTTTTTTTAAAAGATATCCTTTCTTACAGGTTCCTGGAGGGAGTTAAAGAGACCATGCTATCTCCTAAAACCTGGGCTCAGATCTAGAGAGGCAGGGAAAAATCAGCAACCTGTTGGCTTGTAGTGTCAGCCATGCTGGAGAAAATGCTCAGAAAATATTCATTAGCTTATGGCTTTTTGTTTACCACTGCTGCTCCAGGATTTTGTCTCTCTCAGGATTGGTCTTTTCCCTCGGTTTCTCTCATTTAGAAGCATTGTTGGAGACCTGAGTTCCTTAGCCATTCCACCTGGCTGCCTGTCTTGAGAGAGCATCAGTGCTCCATGTTAATAAAAAGATGCAGGTAGGGATCTTGACCTTGTATTGCTTAAATGGATGGCTTCCCCGTTGCTTTAGAGTCCTGTTAGCTTTTCTTAGCCTTCACAACTCAGCTTATGGCCTGTAAATTCACTTTGTTTTGGTCGTCTCAGAGTCTGTGCTTCTCTTAGACACCAACTTGCCCTTCTAAGTAACACAAACTAAGAAAAATTCTTTAAGTTTTCACCCACCCCCTCCTCCACCTAAAATAAAAAGCATCCTTCTACCCAAATCAGGGCAGGGAAGGAAGAAAAATAGGGGCGGGGGGGTGGAAAGCCATTGGATCAAACAGGCATATTCAAGCAAAACAATTGCCACATTGGCCATGTCTAAAAATGCATATCTCAGTCTATGCCCGGAGCCCATCACCTCTCTGCCAGAAGATAGGTAACAAGCTTCATCATCAGCTCTTAGGAATTGTGTTTGACTGTGACATTGAACAGCTTCCAAGTCTTTCAAGATGGCGTCTCTTTCTGGTGATGGTATTGTAAAAATTCTTTTCCTGGTTCAGGTCACTTCACTCTGCATCACTTCGTGCAAATCTTTCCAGGTTTCTCTGAAATATTCCCTCTCATCATTTCTTTCAGCATAATAGTATTCTATTGCATGTTGAGATATTCCCCAATGAATGGGAACTCTATAGTTTCCCATTCTTTGCTTCTATGGAAAGAACTTGTGTAATATATTTGTATACATGCATGTGTGTATATATGTATGTGTATATACATGTATGTCTATATATGTATACATTTGTATTTATACGTGCATGTGTATATACATGTATGTGTGTATATATGTATATATTTATGCATGTACTGTGTATATATTTGTATAAGTATATATGTATTTGTATTTATAAGTACTTTTCCTTTTTTAAAAAATCTGGGTCAAAGATATATGTACACTCTTTAGTGTACTTATACATATTACCTTGTATGTCCCAGGGACTGGATTCATGCAATAGTTATGATGTCGGTTGATCCAAGTCAATGCTTCTGCCTGACTTTAAGGGGAAACATATTACCATAATGTCTTTTGGTATATTATACTCTAATGCCTCTATAGATCTCTGGTGTCATTAATTTGAATATTTTGTCCATCTATGAAAATTTTACCTTATCCATTTTGTTCATATCGCCTCCCCCATCATTTCTCTTTTGAGGTCCATACAAAGTGCAGAGTACCTTCCTTGAGGATAACTCTGGAGCCCATCAGGTGTCTTTATTTTTTATTATATGTTTCTTTGGTTACGTCCTTTTATCTGCTTCTACCTCATTGTTCCTTGTTTGTGATTCAGCATACTTATACCCATTCTCTGCTTCTATATTGCCTTTTGGGCCAAAAGGTCTTCTAGGTGTCAGAAAAAACATAGGCCTCTATATTTTCAGAATTACATTGTCTTTTAATTTGCTTGGAATACACTAAATGCTTAATAAATGTGATTCCATTCCACGTGATAGTCATGACTGACAGTCCATGGAATGGACCTCTTCTAAAACCGTACATTGGATCTATTACTTGCCACTTCATTCTGCTAATCATGTTCCTTCACCTTCCAACAGTACCAGGTTCTAAATTCAATATGATCTGAGCTGACAGTACTCATTAAGGTAACCAAGTTTAGCGAGGGATTTTGTAGCTGGTTATCTTCTTAAGTCATGGCACCAACTGTCCATTCGGCAGTCCAACAAGACAATTTTTTGTTGGAAAGTTGGAAAATTATTTCGTTGACTTAGGAGGCCAGACCAGCTGGTTTGGTTCTTGCAGGCTCAGAGTGGGATGAGCGTTGTCAATTTTGTTTCGTTTGTACAGTCTTCTGAATTCTAAAGACTTGGATCAGGTAAGAAGGTATTAGACACCTCTCCAAACAGACAGATTAAGTATGTGCAAATGGCTCCAATAGACTCCTTGTGACATTTTAATTACAGCTAATTAAAGTAAACAAAAAGTGGAATATTTAATTATCTCCATCAATAATATTTAACAAATGTATTAACTTTGCTCTTGGCAGACAGTAGAATCAGGGAGTAATTTTCTTTTCCTGTTGGAAGGGTAGCATTCACAGTTATGACCTGCAGGTATACCATAGCAGTAGGGAATGGAGATTTCTAACCACTTCTGTGTTTCTACTTGACTAGATGAGGTAAGAACATGGCAGTTGTTTGAGTTCTTTCAAATCAAGTTCATCTTTTATCTTTTCTCAGACGGTACGAATGGCCTAGATTCAAGTATACCTTTATTTGTTCTGAATAGTTAAGTGAGTAAGTGAATGTTTGCAAGACATCATCTCATATGCATTTTGGCCCATGGTCTTTGTTCTCCATCATATAACACAGTATCTGGCTGGTGGCAGATGATTAATAAATGCTTATTGAATGAATGGATGGATACTAGCTATAAGTCATGACTATTTTATATTTTCTCTAGTCTTGAGTGACTTCTGAGGGCAGGCTGGTAGAGGGGGTGTTCTCATTCTAACAAAAGTCTGCTCAAAAAACACAACTAAACTACCATCCTGAAATCCCCACCTGTAAGGCTGCCTTTAATGCTCTTTTTGTTTGACACGCTAAATATCTAAGAGGGACTGATCATAGATATCATAGATTTGACCTGGAAAGGACCTAAGAGACCATCTAGACTACTCCCTCATTGTCCCCCTCATTCTACAGATGAGAACACTAAGACCCAAGATCACAAAGCTAACAGTGTCAGAAGCAAGATTTGAACCTAGCTCCTAGAAGCTAAAGAACAGTACTTTTCTCAACCCTCTACTGGGAAGTATATTCCTGTTATCAGCAATCATATGTTTCTATTCAAGTCATTAAACCTCTATCAAAGATCTCTTCTATGCCCAGGCCTGTGAGGAGAAAAGACACGATCTTGCCCTGACCCCTGGGTGCCAGTCATAGTGCTGGCCACAGTGCTGAACTAGATGAGAACCAGAGGAATTGATATGATAGATATAGCTCTACCAACCAGCAGAATGTTATACTGGTCTTGGCATGGAACCATTGGAGGCCCAAAGACCTGAGTGCATAAACTCCATAGTTAATCTGATGACCATCAACACGGGAATGGCTTCACCTGTCTTCAGACATCACACATCAGTATAACGTATGAAACCCAGTACCCCTGACACAACTCTAGCCAGCTGTCATTGACTGTAGTTCTACTGTTACTTTTCATTAGAGTCCTAGCTCTGGGAGAATTGAGCACAACCCAACCTGCCGAAGAACTTTGTTTCTTCTAGTTCTGGTAGCAAGCTCTTGCATCTCTGGGGCATTTTAAAACCCAGCTCTGATACTTGATCCCTTTGGGAACTCAGGCAGCTCACTTCCCCTCTCTCTCTTGGTTCTTCATCTTAGGAAAACTGTTTAATACATAACCTCTAAGCCCCGTTCTAGATCTACATCAGAGGTTCTTAACTTGGGTTCCATGAAACTAACTCACTCATTCTCTCTCTCTCTCTCTCTCTCTCTCTTTATATACATATATATATATACCCACGTATCTGTGTGTATGTATATATACACACACATATTTATGT
Organism: Trichosurus vulpecula; assembly: GCF_011100635.1. Lineage (NCBI taxonomy): Eukaryota > Metazoa > Chordata > Mammalia > Diprotodontia > Phalangeridae > Trichosurus > Trichosurus vulpecula. The sequence goes on from NC_050579.1 coordinate 26,196,716, forward strand.
ACATAGATATGTGTGTGTTTATATAATGTATGAACATATGTACATATGTTTATATAACCTATACTAGCCAATTACATATGTTGCCAATAGTAACCAATTATTTGCAAATACAGGGAGAGAGAAGCAATTTCAAAATAACCTTTGTAATCCTATGCATTTTGTCATATGTATTAAAAAATATTTTTTTTCTAAGAAGGGGCCCATAGGCTTCACTAGATCCTCAGAGGGGTTGAAGATACACAAAAAAGGTAAAGAAACTCTACTTAAAACCTATGATTCAATAATGATTATAAAGAAGTGAGAATTTGATGAAATGAATTACTGTCCCACCTCACATCTTGAAGAAATAGAGCATATACATATTATTCTCATCAAAGTATTATATTCCCCTTTCATGCAATTTATTTCTGTCATCATCGCTGTTATCTTTGTGAGTGCACCTTGTAATGGCACCTACTGTGACCCACCCATATTCTCTTTTCCTGTGGAACTTTTCTGGGTACCTTCATATAAGTCTTCAATAAAAGATCCACCCAATATTTTCAAGGCCATCCTCTCATTCTTCCTCCTTTTTCTGAGTACCGATACAAAATGTGGGCTCTCCATTTACTATCTTCCCCTCAATAACCACAAACACGAATCTTATTTTTGTCAAGGGCTTTTTTCTACTTCAAATCTTCCTTCACTCTGCATCTCCTTCTTCCTATAGTGGAAAGTTGCCTCGATCTGGTTTTTCTTCAAAACTCTGTTTAAAGACCACCTCCTATATAAGGCTTTTTCCTGTTTCCCTAGTTGGTGTTATGTCCCCCTATTAAAAATTCCTTGTATTTGTTATTTATAAATATATCTGAACATGTTTTCCCATATAATGTAAAATTCTTGAGGGCAGGGAGTGATCCATTTTTGTCCCTTTACCCCTAGTGTCTGGCACCTTGCCATGTGCCCACATGGCACATAGGAGGTCTTTATTAAATGCTTCCTGATTGATGAATTGATTCTATTTTAAAGATGGCTATGTTTTACTCATTATCACCCTTGTCTGCCCATATTTTATGCTCTGGGAGTTAAGGGCTTCAGAATCTAAGAAGATAAGTACATCACCCCCATATGAGTGATATGCCAGCTGAGTCTGTCAAGTGAATTGAAGTATCAGCAGCAGGATTCAAGGGTCATATGCTAACATTTACAGGGACCCCTTGTCCATGGTCTTTTGTCTTGCCCACAGATTGGTTGTGCTTCCTTGAAAGCTCCATTCCCTGCCTTTCAGGAAGGCTGGGTCTGTAAATTATTTAGAAGGAGGAAACAGCCTTTGTCCCATCTGATTTTTCCCTTGATACCATGAGTCTTTTCTCCAAGCACACATGTGACTCCCCAGTTCACTGTCATGGGAGATGTAACACCAGCATCTGGCATTAATATCTATTGTTGACATTTTGAGAATGAGAACATGAGCTATTAGTGAAGATGTTTGCTTGTACCTAATTAATGTTCCATTGTATCCCCTCTTGTTGTCAGGCTTGCTGCACCAATCCTGCCTTGGCATTTTCTTTTACTGGCTAACTTTAAAAGTTAATTATTTCCCTGTTGAATCTTAAATGCCACCGAGTTTTAACGTTGCTGCACAGCACGAATTATTAGTTATCAGAAATCAGGACGATCTGGGCAATTATCACCTTTTTACCAGAAACCAGCATTCTTGCAAACCATTCCTATAAAGGGTGATGACTTTGGTTGACACCTGACCTCATGGTTCTCTGTAGCAGATGTTTATTCCTTACATTAACAGCTTTTATTATGTTTCCTGTATCTGTTTCCAGTTCAGGTGCATGTCCTGATTGGAACTCTTGTAATTCACAGGTTTGTCCAATCAGTCAACAAGCATTTCTTGAGTACCTACTATGTGTCCAACACTTGCTAGGCCCCTTTGGCTACAAAATCAAAACGGAATTAGCCTCTGTTCTCAAGGAGTTGATTACTAGCAGAAGCAATATGTGAACCTATAGGTTATTATGGGCCTAGGGTCAGGGCCTATGATTTCATATAGGGAACTCCCGGGAAGAGGAAACTCTCTTCAGCTATTCAAGTAAGCCCCTTCTCTGCGACTTACATATTACAGTTGAGGAAACTGAGGCTCCAGAGTCTAAGTTACTGGTCCAATGTCACATATGTATATGTCTCAGAAGTAGGACTTGAACTCTTTTCCTCAACTCCAAATCTGCTTTTCTTTCCATCAAGTCACAGTGTCCCTTAAGGAGAAAGCTCTTGCATGAAACACTGAAGTAAGCTAGGGATTCTAAATAGTGGAAAGAAGAAATTCATTCCAGGCGTGGAGTAGGGGTGATGGGGTGGGAGTGGGGAAGGGAAGGAATTTCTATGTAAAGACCAAAGTTTTCAATACACTTTTTTTCTCCTTAAAATCTTCCTTGCAGACAAACCTGGTGTACTGTTTTTCTATATCCACTAGGAAGCCAGCATGGTATGGAGCAGAAAGAACTCTGGATTTCAAGTCAGGAGACCTGTGTTCAACTCTTGTTTTCCCCATTGCCTCCCTCCCTGGGCTTCACTTCCCTCATCTTGAAAGTGAGAGTGTTTGACTTGATGGTCGATCTCCTTGCATCTCTAAGTCTATGAACCTAAGACAGAGCAAGGTCAAAGGTGTCAAATGGAAAATTTCTTTGCGGGTGCCTTAAGACTTCCGTAGGAGATAGTGCTAGTTTTGGATTCTGTATGATGATCGTGGTGATGGTGGTGATGAGGATGAGGATGGTGGTGGTGGATGTTGATCATAAAATGGTTTACCTTCAAATGGAGCCTGGAAAATAGCCAAGCATCAGGATAATAAGTAGGTACTCCATGAGCAACAGACTTCAAACAGCAATAGGACCCTAGAGACAAGTTCAGCAAATGTTAAGGTTATGTGGAATTGTTACAAAAATAAAGGGTTTATGAGAGATTCGGGACCAGAAGTTACAGAAAGATAATCTTAAAGAAGCACAGAAGTACTAATCGGTTCAGATTTTTCAGGGAGAGAGTAAAAATTGTACAACATATCATTGCAGGTAATAAAAAACAGGCAACAACTGAATAATTTGAAAGACATGACTGGGCGGGTCAGAAATATATATCTCTTTATCCTTTAAAAGCTGACAACAAACCCCCATTTTTCAATACAGATGTACCCCCAAATAAATATCTTTGAGTATTTGGCAAATAATCTCAAACTAGACAATGATCATAGACAAAACTGTTGCCCCAGATTATTTAGATGTTACATTAACCCATAAAAAAATTAAGAGTATTGTTAAGGAATGTTTCCTTACGAAATACTCTTAATCTACAAGATACTTGGCATAAAAAGCATTTGAAATGTAGAGTCCTGGCAGAAGAAATCAAAATTATGTAGAAAGAGGATGAATTATGTATCATCCCCAGCATCCTGTGTGCTACTGGAGTTGTCCCAAAAGATGCTTTCAATGAGCTTGCATCTCCGTACACTTAATTACAAAGTATTCTTGTTATCCCCCTGTAGTAGTGAGCTGAATGTTAAACTTGAAAGAAGAATGGCAGAGGAATGACTTATCCCAGTACTATTTCTGTCTCAACTCCTTTCAACATAAGATGAAGAAAGCTAGAAGAAATTATTATATTATATTATGATATGATATAAATTATAATGTCTGACATTTAGATAGTTTTTTGTTTTAATATTGGCATGATGCTTTATATTCATCTCACTAAAGCCTTTGTTAATTCTTTGAGTTAGACATTACAAGTTATTGCTCTTCCCTGTTGATAGGGGGGGAAGCTAGGTGGTGCAGTCCATAGAGTACCAGGCCTGTAGTTAGGAAGACCTGAATTCAAATGTGGCTTCAGACAGTTACTAACTGTGTTACCCTGAGCAGGTCACTTAACCCTGCTTGCCTCAGTTTCCTCATCTGTCACATGAGCTGGAGAAGGAAATGGTGAACCACTCCAGTATCGTTGCCAAGAAAACCCCAAATGGGGTCGCCAAGAGTCAGACATGACTGCAAAATAATTGAACAGCAGTTGGCAGATGAGAAACTGAATACTAAAGTATTAAGTGAGTGTCAAAATGGACATTTATTTGAAATCAGGACTTTCTGGCTACTCACCTAATAGTCTTCCCTGTGTTGTATCTAATTTTAGAAAAGATATAGATAAACATTAGAATGCCAAGATGAAGACAACCATGCTGGCGATACTGTGACATCCAGGATAAGTTGAAAGAATGAGCAATGTTTAGCCTGTAGGAGACATCTCAGGAAGACTGTTGTCGCTTTCTTCAAGTACTTGAAGGATTGTCATGTGAAAAATGGACTAGACCGATTTCCCTTTCCTCCAGAGAGCCGCCCTAGAGGTATAATTCATAGAAACTGCAGAGAAGGAGGTTTTTGGTTTGAGCCCAATGGAAAGCAGAACCACCCAGCTCTGTCTCAAAGTCTAAATGGGCATCCTTGGAAGGCTCACAGTTAAAGTTTTATGGTGTACTTAGGATGACCGCTTTTGGGGTGTGTTGTAAAGAGGATTTTTTTTTTGTTTAATTATGGGTCAGAATAGAGTCATAGGATTTTAGATACAGAGCTGGAAAGGACTTTTAGAAGTCATCTAACCTTAATCACTTCAGTTTATAGATGGTGAAACTGGGATCCAAAGAGGTTCAGACTTAGGATCTTAGATGTAGATCTGGGAGATACTTTCAAAGCCATTTAGTGTCATCTCTTTTCACAGATGGTCAGCTGGGGCCCAGAAAAGTTCAGTTGTTTTCCCAAGATGATAGAAGCAGTAAGTTTATAGGCTCGTAGGTCTAGAACTGAAACGGACCTCGGAAGCAATCTCATCTTACAGATGAGGAAACTGACACTGAGAGAGGTGATTGACCAGGGTGGCGCAGGTAAATGGTCTTTGGGGTCCTTCCCAGAGTCTTTGATCGTCCCTCGAACGTCAGTCCTGAGAAATTGTGCAAACTCTTCTTCATGCAAATCATGAGGCCCAGGATAAAAGAACTCCCTCTCTCTCCCCCCTCACTCCCACCTTTTCCTCTTAAGCCTTTTTGACATCAGGAATATCCCCTTTCCCAGCAAGCGAGAACAGACTACATAATAACGTGCACTTCCTCAGGGGATCTCTGGGAAGCTTTACAGCCCTACCCGGCCAGGGAAACCAATAGCGAGCTATATCAGGTGATATATGACACTAATATAGGGTTCACTTTTGTACTCAACCTAAAAAAAGATAGATTGTTCCAAGTTTAGACAGGCTGTAAAATCTTTTACTTGTAGGTACCATGCTGTCTCACCCTTGAGACCGCTCTAATTGCTTTACATCTGTACAAAGGTTCCTTGTAATCGGGCTTTCTGCCTCCATTTGTCTTCTTTTCAGCCTTTTAGTAAAGGCCTTAATTGGTCTTAGTGGGGCCTTTTACAGTTAGTGCAAAGGTACCTTTAGGGCTGAACAGACATTACCTGCGGGGGAGAAGTGGGGAAATGGGAAAGACATCAATATTTCTTTACCTTTATCACTTTAATTAATGTGCCCAGAACAAGGAGTGGGTTGGAGGAAATTTCTGCTCCTCTTCCTCGGGGATTCTGCTGGGCAGATCTGACAGACTAGGGTGATGTGGAATTTTCTAGAATTTCTTCCCAGGCCTGTTCTCCACCATCGCTCGTTAGCCTTGTAATTGTCTCACCGTAAATGGTTGGATCAGGTTCCATTCTGTCCTCTTTAGGGGATCGGGTTGCCTTAAATCAATAGTTTGAAGTACTGGGGGGATGCCTGGGAAGGGAAGTGCCCTCTAATTTCTGTTTCTTAGCTCCTAATTATTTAATAATACATTTTATTGCCTATTAAAATGTGGCATAACTTGCTTGTCAGCAAAACTCAGTGGAACATAATCATTTGAGGAGAAGGATAATTGGCACTTCTACAGATGGCTTTTATTGTAAGTCTGGTTTGCAGAGAGAAAGCGGGGGGAGAAAGAGAGAGAGAGAAGGAGAGAGGAGGGAGGGGGGGAGAGAGAGAGAGAGAGAGAGGGAGGGAGAGAGATAGGGAGAGAGGGAGAGGGAGGGATGGGGGGAAGGAGGTGGGGGGGAGAGAGAGAGAGAGAGAGAGAGAGAGAGAGAGAGAGAGAGAGGGAGAGAGAGAGAGACGGAGGGAGGGAGGGGGAGAGAGAGAAAGAGAGAGAGAGTGTGTGTGTGTTAGAGTTTCTGGCCAGGTTTCCTTGCAGTATTTGTAGGCCGATCAGGCTTGAGCGAGTTACTCTATTCCAGCCCAGACTATTAAATGTGGTGTTATTACACAGGCGGTCTGTACTTGGTTATGGAGGCTAAAAGTTTCTGCTGGATAGGTGGATTTTCTTCATCACCCTCTTCCTCTTTCCCCTGTTTTTTTTAAAAATAGGACCCTAGTGGGTTTTGTACCACCCTGAAAATTACCTTGTGTGCTGGAAAATATGGCAGTGGAGACTTTGTTAAAACAAAAGATGTTTTTACAACAGATGAAAGTAGCCAAAATTTCTGGATTTCCATCCAGTTAAATAAAAAATTTTAGGAATATTGGAACCATCCCAGTTCTTTTAGTAGGATTTCATGAACACTTTAAATGTAGCTTCAAGTTGACCTCTGGTGGAATGCTGTATAAATCCTCAGGCCTCTCCCCTCCCCCTATCATCCCTAGTGCTTTCCAGGCGCCATTTTGTTTTTTGTTGGTTTTTTTTTTTTTTTTTGTCGTTGTTCCAGAAGGAGCACCATGTGTGGGATAGTTTGACCAAAGGAATTAGTTTACTGGGTGGAAATGTGGGTAGCTGGAATACTTGAATTCCAAACTGATAGTGCTGACTGAGCTCTGGAATAGTGATGAGCTTGGTTCACTGCTTAGCATGGAACATATTATAAATATGGCAGCAGGGATAAATAACCTCCCAGGAGTTGGGGATAAGGGTTCAAAGATTAGTGTCCTCAGGCCTAATTTTTTACGGTAGTGTGTGGCAGTGGAAAGAACATTGGATTTGAGATCAGAAATTCTGGACTCAGGTTTTTGACCTGCTACCCATTACCTGTTAGATTTTGAAAAAGTCAATTAGCCTTTAGTTTGGCCTTTAGTTTCATCATTTCATCAAAGAGGGTAGGACCCCCTAGAGTTAATAACAACTCTAAAGCAATCATTCAAGGATCCCCAGGATGTAGAACAAAACTTGCCTTGGAAAAGGTTCATCTCTCCCATTACCAGCTCAGTGCTGGGATTTATTTGTTTGTTTGTTTGTTTTGAGACTAGAGTAGAATTTTCTTCATCTGAGCATAGGCATAGCAAGGCTTCTGGGAAGCCAGTTATTATACTTTGGGCCCTTTGATAATGAATCTCTCTTTATCTATTTTGTATATACTTAGATCCATGTTTCCTCCTCAGATAGTTCCTTGTGGGACCAGGAATGTTGTACTTACATCATTGTATTCCCTAGAACAGTGCCTGGCACAAAGTAGACATTGAATAAATCTTCCTTGATAAATCATTTGAGTACTTGGATAAGTCACTTAGCCCCCACGGGACTAATTTTCCTCATTTAGAAAATGAAGAGGTTGAAAGAAATGACCTCTTAAGCCCCTAGACTTATACGCATCTGATGTCTTTCTCATATCTGTCAGTCAGTCAATGAACATTTATTAAATGTTTACAAAGTACCCGGTACTGTACTAAGCCCTGAGAATACAAAGAAAGAAGAGGCATGGTCTGTGTCTTCAAAAATCTTACATTTCAATGGTGGTAACTATTTTCAAGAAAATGTTACAGATAGGTAGAAGAGAGAAAAATGGTGAATGGATAGATCTCGTTCTCTCTCTCTCTCTCTCCCCATATATATATATATATATACATATATGTGTGTATATACATGTATATATATTTATGCACATATATACACATATATATACATATATAAAACTATAACATGTACATATGTATAACATACATACATATATAATGTTTGTGCCTTATATAAATACTTCAAATATATACATACATGTGTATGTGTATAGGTCAGCTAGGTGGTGAAGTGGATAGAGTCCCAGCTAGGACTTGGGAGACTTGTCTTTCTGAATTCGAATCTGGCCTCAGACACTTACTAGCAGTGTGACCCTGGGCAAGTCACTTAACCCTGATTGTCTCAGTTTGCTCATCCATAAAATAAGCTGGAGAAGGAAATGGCAAACCACTCTGGTAGTTTTGCCAAGGAAACCCCAAAACAGGGTAACAAAGAGTTGGACACAACTGGAAATTACTAAAGAACAACATGTATGTGTATATATGTACGTGTATGTGTGTGAATGTATGTATGCATGTGTGTTCATATGTGTACACATATATACATATGCACACATATTCATGGTGTAAGTGGAAGTTAATATTAGAGGGAAGGATTTAGCAGTATGTATGGGGGAGGGCAGAGATGGGGCAAAGCTCCCTGCAGATGGTGGGATTTGATCTCTATCCTTTAATGTCTCACAGACACTTCCATCTTCTTCTCTCTTGTACCAATTTGCCCGATTGACTGAACCTGTAGCAACTTAGTAGAATTCTAGAACTTTTGGAGCCAAGGAGACTTCAAGGATCTTTCAGGTAGATCAATTCTTTTGCCGCATTTTTTTCGCATGAAGAAAGAAAGATGCAAAATAGTTGGAGATTTGCTTAAGATCCCAAAGCAGGTCAGTGACTGATCTAAGGTAGAACTTAGGTCATCCACCGCCCGATGTAGGCTCTTTCTACCAGACCGATCTGCCTTCCCTTGTCTTTGCTCCATTGTTTATTAAAAGCCCTTTTCTTTTTCCTCTCCCCCACATCTACATCGTTTTCTTATCAGGGCCTCTTAGACGATCCAAAATTTGAGCAGAGACAAAACAAAAATTTCTGGATTTTGAAAAGAAGGATTTGGCCATGATAACTGGTTAGTGTCACATACAAAGAAGTTTGAGTTTAGACATTTACTCTGTAAGGGTTTGTGTGAAGTGAACTCCGTGCCTTGAGGCATCTGTTTCTCCTGGCTTAAACCAACTAGCTGCTGTGGAATTACTGTAATTTAACACCTATAATGCATGTGTTAGTAGAGGGGAAGAAGCCAATTGTGAGGCTTGGTATGTTATATAAAGGGTGTGTATTATACATGATCATTAAAGTTCCTGCAGCAAAGGCTATGGTTAAAGTGTAAGCCAATTTAAAGGGTGTGGATTTTAACCAGGAAGAGTTTTATGTGTGGCCATAAACCTGTTTGGAATCTGATGGGGGATATAGCCGATGAGCCCAAATGGTTTGCAGGCATATTCCAAAATGACTCCTGGGCCTCATGTGACTCCATTGAGATCTGCAGAGTTTTGACGTCTTCCAGGAGGATGATGCTGATAGCCCTTCACCAAACTCTTCTGGAGAGAGATGGAAACACGCCAGCTGCACAGATAGGTTTCTCATACACAGATTCAATCTCGGAAATGTCTGTTTCCTTCATCTTCGCCTAAACGAGATGAGGCTGTATCAAGGACCAGCTGGCAGAGCTGAGAAGTGGAGAGGCCTTTAGTAGAAATCCTTATTCCAGTTAGTACCTTTTGTGTCTTTGAAGCCAAGAAGCCAGTTGGAAAACAACTGTCCCAGTTGGCATTTTAGCTATAAATGCTGATGTCCTTTGTAAGGTCAACAGAGACTTCTGTCTTTGTGAAGCTAATAAGCTCATGGTGCTTATGGAGAGAAAGGAAAAATGATCGGAGTCATTTTGGGGGGAGATGCGTTAAATGAATGGACCACCCAACAGTATGTCTATGGGACGGAGATGGAAAGGCTTGGTTTTAAAGTTAAGTAATACTAAGCAGTCAGCCAGGGTCGCATGTGAGAGATGTGTCATGATGTGTCTATAAACACAATCTGTTTCTCACATTAGTCCTTAAAGAGTAACACCCCATTCTCCAGGCAGAAGAAATGTCCAGCTCTTCAGATTGGGCCAAGCTTTAAGGAGACCTCCAGCCAAAGGTCCTGGATTAAAAATGTTGTAGAGGAGGCAAAGGGGTGGGAGGAGGGGGCATTTTATCAAAGATATACTGGAAATAAATAAAGCTGTGGGAAGCCAACCAACATTTTATCAGCAAATCTAGGCTCAGCTTTCTAAGAGAAGTATAAGCAAGATTGTGCCTTGATATGGGACAAAAAAATCCTGATGCCCAGAAGGCTTATATGGGCCCACTCTCCCTCTGTAACTGAATACCACATTCAGCCTCCTGAAATTAGATTAATAGAATTTAAACATAGGAACAAGTCAATATACTTTGCTCAGGAGGTCATGTGATTCTCTGTTGAGCTTCGTTTGCCTGGATAAGTAACAATGGAAAATCAGACTCTCAAGCTCAAGTAATAGAGCCCTTGTACACTCAAAGACATCTGCTTTTCCTTCAGTGACTTTAATAACCCTGATACAGATCTTAAGCAAACAGTTCAATTAGCCTTGGTCATCTTTCATCTGATAGGCCATTGTTCATATTGTTTCCTGTTTAAATAACTGCTGTACTCTTTGCTTTTGTAAAGCCAGGCTCATTAGGGAAGCATCCAACAGTTGTCCTGGGAAGGAGAAGAGGGCAAAATTGAGCAAGACAGTTGAATGTTCTCTTTTCTCCTGTGTAAGTAGATAAGAAATGGCTGTATCGTCTCTGGAGGGCTGTCAGCTTGTCAAAAGTAATCCTGTCGTCCATTAGATTGTAAACTCTTTGAAGGCAGAGACTTGTCTTTTGCCTCTTTTCTTACCCCTAGTGCCTGGCCCATAGTAGGCACTTTATAATGTTTATTGAAGTGACCTGTGACAACCAGGTAAGGTAGGAAATGTGTCTGTGTATCTGTTTTCTCTGCTAACTTTTCATCAATGACTCCCAGCTATATTTTGGGGTCCCAGCTATATTTTGGGGATCTTTTTCTTACAGTAATATCCTAAGAAAGAAAAGATCAAGAGTATTAGGCTGGGGGTCAGGAGCCTTCTAGGTGTATAGGATCACAGTTTTAGAGCTGTCATTGACCTTAAGATCCTTCTTCTCTACCCCATCTTTTGTTATCATTCAGTTATTTTAGTACTGGCTAACTCTTCGTGGCCCCATTTGTGGTTTTCTTGGCAGAGATTATTGGAGTGGTTGGCCATTGCATTCTTCAGCTCATTTTTGGCTGAGGAAATTGCGGCAGAGTTAAGTGACTTGCCCAGGGTCACACAGCTAGGAAGTATCTAAGGCTGGATTTGAGCTCAGGAAGATGAGTCTTCCTGACTACAGGCCTGTTGTATCCACTGCACCACCTGGATGCCTTCCCCCATCTTACACACGTGGAAAATAAGGGAAACAGAGATTAAGTGACATCTCCAAGATAGTCTAGGTGTTAGGAAGCAGAATCATAACTTGAGGTCAGGTCTTCTGATTCTAAACCTAGTACCCTTTCTTCTTTATCAGATTGCCTGGTGGCCATTTGATGTCCAGGACATCCCTTGACCTCTCTGGGTCCTTTCTCTCCCACCCCCACCCCACAGTGAGATATCCGCATATCTATCATCGATACTCATGGGGGCACCTCCCTTGAAGGTCCACTCTTTTTTAGGTTTCAGTAACAACAAAAAATTACTTTGTAGGTGCTCTTCAAAAATCCCTCCAGACACTGAAATCTTTATCGTATTCCAGAATGATGATACCTTGGCTTTATGTATACTGACCAGGCCATAGCTCTTTCCTTTTCTTCCTCCACATTCCCATTGGCCTAAAAGCAGACAGTCTTTGACTTTGAGACGATTAATTTGTACTGCTCTGGAGATGCCCCAACTCCCACCATATAAATTCCTCAATAGAATGTAAGCTTCTAGACAGTAAGGACTATTTAATTTTTCCTCTTTCTCTTTCTCCTCCTCTTTCTCCTTCTCTGTTCTTTTCTTTCCCCTCCTCTTCCCCCTCCTTTCCCCAGCCTTAGGCTGTTATTTTTTGTTTTAAAGAAATTTTTCTTGAATTTTAAAAATAAAATTTAACAGAGTTTCCACAAAGGTGTGTAGGTCGATGTATGGGTGTGTGAAGGCTACTGTCTGATTTTCACTCTGCCTATTGCTTGAGTTCCCTTGGACCAGTGACTCCCCATTGCCTGTAGGATAAAATCAAATTCTCTCTTTGGCATCGAAAGCTTTTCCCAGTCTGACTCCAGTGTTACTTTCTAGGATGATTAGACATTATTCCCCTTTACACATGTACTCTCCAATTAACCTCTTTGCAGTTCTCCATACAGAATGTTCAGTGTCCAATCTCTGGTTCTTTAGATTGCTCCATATGCATGGAATATTCATCCTTCCCCTTCTCTGCCTCTTAGGACAGCTCCAGCCCCACCCCACCCCCCATTCCATGCTCAGGTCAAGCATCACTATTTCACAGGGAGTTTCCTGTGTTCCTTTAGTCATTGTATGTTTTATAGATTTTTTTTTAAGCCAAACTTCTGATTCCCTGGTGTGAAGAACATTTGTTAAGGACGTTCTTCCAATGCAGGTAAGCACTATTCTCAGCAACTTAGTTACCCAAGGAACTGAAAGATTAAATGACTATCCCAGGGTCATGAAACTAGTTTGTGTCAGAGGTGAATCATTTTTAAAAATGTATCATTTAGGTAGTTTTTTTTTTCTTTAGATTATAAGCTCCTTGAGGGCAGAGACTGTCTTTGTATCTTCAGTGATTGGGCGACATAGGCACTTAATAAATGCTTGTTAATTAATTGATTTTGAAGTTTTGACCTCAGTGATAAAGTCTGGTGGACAGAGTAGCCCAGGCCTTCCTCGGAAAGAGGGGTAGTTTCCCCAAGCAGTGAGTAAAGATCAGGCAACCAAATAGGCATCTGCCAAAGGAAGCAGGAAGAGAATTAATAGAAGGGGGGAAAGGCTTCAAAGGGAGATGATTCACCATGTGAAGTTAAGTGAACTACATTACAACAGACACACTGTCTGGAGAAACTAATTGCTCGTGTGGTTAGGTGACTCGCTTCTACCTGAGACCTTCTTGACTCTGGAAGCTATTAAATAGAACAAAACTCTCTGAAAGCAGACAACTTCAAAAGAACGAACTTTACTTTGAGGGAACAGTTTTTTTTCTTAATAAAAAAAACTTCTTAAAGAATTCTGATTTAGAGTAGACGTTTTAACAACCTTTTGGCAATACAAAGGGAGAAGTTAGGCTCTGTGAAGCGATTATTATGGAAACCCTACTGAGCCTTTCCTGGAAATGCCAGGACCACAAAAATTTCTTAGCATTTGAAAAGATGACAAATGCTGACTTATGTGGATGTTGGGATTCCATTCCTAGGGCATTGTCATTTATTCCTCCAGTTGGCAGAACAGATTCCTTTTAGCAGTAGATTGGATGTTTACACTGGTGACAGTTAGGAATGAGGAACTGGTTTCAATAACAGAAAAACCAGACCAGCATGGAGAGTGAACCTAGTTCCAGAATTGATTATTCATCCTGTCTCTCTTTCCCTGTCTGTCCCCATTCCCCCCCTTTCTCTCTCTCTTCCTCCCTCCCTCCTCCTCTCTTTCTCTTCCACTCTCCCTCTTTCTTTTTCCCTCTCTCTCCCTCTCTGTCTCTCCCCTTGTCTCATTCCTCTCTCTCTCTGTCTACCCCTCTTTCTTTCTATCTCTTTCTCTCTCCCTCTTCTTTCCCCTCTCCCCCTCTCCCTTTCCCTCCTTCTTTCTATCTCTCCCCTTTTCTCCCACTCCTCTCTCTGTCTCCCCTTCTTTCTTTTTCTCTCTCTGTCTCCTCCCTCTCTTTCTCTTCCCCCTCTCTTCCTTTTTCCCTCTCTCCCTCTTCTTTTTCTTTCTCCTTCTCTCTTGCCTGACATCCCTCCACCACACACACACACACACACACACACACACACACACACACACACACACACACACACACCCTTATTCTTTCTCTCTCTTCTCTTTACATCACTGTGTATCCAGGTTCTGTCCTAGACAGGAAATTGTGATCTTGAAATACCACAGGAAACACAGCTCTTCAAATATGTCTGGCTGGGCCAAAATGAAACCTTTTCAGGAAATCTCCAAGGACATGTGTTCTCTTGAGACTGATAGCCAAGAGACAGATATTTTGTAGCTGGATAGCTTGATCTTTACCTGTGAAAGTGTTTGGAGAGTCATAGATTTAGAACTTGAAGAGATCTTAGAAGACACCTAGCCAACCCCTTGTTTTACAGACAAGAGAACTGAGTCAACTAAGAGATGGCAAAGTAGGAAAAAAAAGGGGGGCTTAAGTCAGAAGACCTAGGTTCAAATTCTGTCTCTGATGCTCATGCTCTGATGCTGTGACCTGAGCGAGTAAGACTGTTCCCTGGCTTCCGTTTCCTCTCTTATAAAATCACAGGGTTGGATTAGATGGTTTCTAAGGGCCCTTGAAGTTCTAAATCTGTGATTCTATCATTCTAAGTGACTTGTCAAAGGTAGTGTCAGCATTTGAACTCAGGTCCTCAAACTGTGCATTATGTGGGAGGAAAGCTGCAGGAAGCAGCAGAGCATAGGGGACAAAATGTCAACATATGATAGTGGAAGGAGCACTACATTTGAATCTTAAGTTACCTGGGTTCAGATCCTACCTCATCCACTTACTCTCCCTGAGTCATCTTGGGCAAGTCTCTTCACAGCCTGTGTCTGAGTTACCTCATGAATAATATGAGGGACTTTCTGAGGTCCAGTTGGAAGGCCAGTTCCAAATCTGTGATCCTAAGAGCTCAGGACTTGGCCTCAAAAAATCTGTGTTTAAACCACACCTCCAACACATCCTCACTGCCTGATGTTGGACAAGCTTCTCTAATCCTCAGATCTTCTGACTCCCATTCTGAATTGTTTCTACTATGCCAAGCTGTCCTCTCTTGGCCAGGTCAGTCTCTTCCATGCTCTCCTCTCCCAAATCACTTCTATTTAGCGCCTCCACTTGATGAATACAAAGGACATACATACTATTTTTTCATGTGCGCATGTCCAGCCTTCCTAAGTGGATTGTAAGCTCCATTAGGGCAAAAACTCTGTCCTGCTGACCGTTGCATCTTCTGAGGTACTGAGGATGGGGCTTTGCTCACCACAAGCACAATATAAAAACTAATTAAACAAGTTTTTCTAATTGCCTACTTGTAGTTCTAAGGTAGGAATCTCCCTTAAACTTTAGCCATTCTCAAGGGTGGCTATTAGGAAAGAAATAGATATGATTAATTCAGCCACGTTTGAAATGATTCTTCCATCCTTAAGGCAAAACATCTTTTGATTGGCTTGAAACATTCTGGGGCAAGGTAAGAAGGGAAAGGATAGTAAGAGAAGGGAAAGAAGGGAAGGAAAAGAAGGAAAGGGATGGGAAGGAACAGAAAGGAAAAGGAAAGGAAGGGAAAGCAAGGGGGAAAAGTCATTGAAATAGACTGAGTAATTGAAAGCCTTTTCATGATGGAGGAAAATAGATGCAAGAGCACACCCCCTTCCTCCCAGTGGAGAAATGGGGGAGGATTAGCAAATATTTCCCCCCAAATAACTGTGATTTAGAAACAAAAAATATCAATTTTATTTAATTTTAGAAATCAGATTTTGCTTGACTTGAATAATGTATCGAAGTGGTATTGTGGAAACAGCCCCAAGTTTGGTATCAAAAGCTAGATTTGAGCCCTAGCTTTGGAGAAATCAGGTCACCTTTCTGCACCTCCGTCTCTCCATCTGTCAAATAGACATAACAATTTTCCCACTACCTTCACACGTGTTTTAGGGAGAGTGCTTTGTAAGCTTTCCTGGGCCAGAGAGACGGGAGCTTTCGAGTTCATGGCTACTCAGCCCAACGTATTTATCTCTTTTAGGTGAGGTGGGGATTTTATTGCTTTTGGTCAGAGTCCTTAGCTTATGTCTGGACCTAGAAGTAGCCTAGGTCCAGCCTAGGTTTCTTTTAGAAATAAAAATTTTTAAGTGTAAATGATGATAGTACTTCCCAATTGGGAAAAGCAAGGAAAAGTAAGAGGGAGAAACAGTTTTCTTCTTTCACATCTGTTCCGTACTGCCTTGTCTTAAGTCCTGGCCATTTCCTTCTTCCATGTCCATCTTCTCCTCTCTTCCCCCTTTCTCCTTTCCTCATGGCTCATGGTTCCTTTTTGGAAGTTCTTCCGGCTGACTTCTTGAGCAGAGAACCCATTCGCTTTGATCTAAACTTTCAGTGAGTGGTTGACTTTTGGCCAGACTGGCCTTCTCCAACCCAAGTATGGGAGCGTCACCCAATCTTAAAGCCATGTAGCATGGCATGTGCCACCGTGGATCAAAAGCTCATACGCTGAAGGAGAACTGAGCTGTATGAAAGCGTAAAATAAAGATCTTTGGCTTTTCCTTTCCCTGTATCACCACCACTGAGTGTTATGCTTGGCACACAGTAAACACTTGCTAACATTTGTTCACTGACTGAGTTCAAATCCTACCTCTGACACTGATCAGCCGTGTAACCATAGTCAAGATGCTCAAACTTTCTGAGCTTCAATTTTCTTAACAGTAAAATGAGTATAATAATCCGTGCAGTACCTACCTCACCGGGCTCCTCCCAGGTTCATTTGAGAATTACCACCGTCACATTTAAACAGCTCTGAAAAATATCTAAACTACTCTGAAAAGAAAATAAGGAGAAAAATGAGGATGAGTCAGCAATAACAATGAAAATAGTTACTAACACTTAGCCGTTTAGGTTCATGAAGCACTTCACGTACATTACCTTATTTGAGACTCATAATAACCCAGGGATATAGTTGTGTATTAGTTGTGTCCCTGTTGTACAGATGAGGCTCAGTGTGGTTAAGTGACTGCCTCAGCATCACACAGCTAGTCTCTGTCTTATGTAGTCTTTTAACCCATGTGTTCCCAATTGCAAGTAACTCTACGCCATTCTTCTTAAGTAACAGTTTAAGTCATATTGCAAACTTTGATCTGTTCTGTACATGTCAATTATGTTTATATCCCCCTGTAGAAGGTAAGCTCTTTGAGGGCAGGTTCTATTTGTCTTGCTTTTGTTTGGTTTGTTTTGGTTCCCCGCCCACCCCACCCTTGGCATCCCCATTGCTTTGTGTCTTGCACACTATAGACATATACAAATGACTTTTAGATTGGGTTGACCTGAACCATATACTGTATTTTCAACAGCTAGATCCCAAGAAATGGTTTTCTTCCCCCACTGACCGCCTGACATCAGAAGGCCCTTAATAATGGGGTGTGCTCTGATTTATTGATCGGGCCATTTAAACAGTGAGACATGAGAAAGTGGGCGCTATTATCTGGTAATTGACCATATTGGAAAGTTAAGTGTCTTGACAAGGAGCTAAGTGTGTTTAACATACAGATAAGATCAATGCTAAGATAATGCCTCCCTCCACCCCTTTAATGAGCCAGTGCTCCTAGGAAACTTTGCACCCTGGTTGCTATCCAGCAGGGCTGAGATGATGACAGCCAGGACAGTCTTAATGACTGGATATATTTTTAAGAGACACTGGTCTCACGGGGCAACCAGGAGAGAGTCTGCTGGCTCACTCTTGGACTGTGGCAAGCTTTTGTCTTGTGGTTTAGCAACAGGGCTCAAATTAAGGGGGGAAGGAGGAGACAGAAGGCCTCCTTGTTTAAATAATCCAGCTTGGTGCATGGCAGCAGGACTTGAGAAGGGCTTCCCTTGAAATATTTATCACCAGGAGCTCTTCCTAGGATGCAATGCTAATGCTGTGCTGAGTCTGTTCCTTAGTTCAGTTGAAAGTGAAAATTAGAATCTGCCCATCAGAAAGTGTCCCAGGGGAACAATTTGCGCTGTTACTTGGGCATGGCCTAGGGAAGGAAAATGAGCAGAGAGCCGTCCTTGGAATAGGCAAAGCAGCGGCTCTTTTAATAGAGGAAAATAAAAAAGAGCCCCTATCTGTCCCTTGGATATAAGCAAACAAGCAAACAAAAAATGTTCCTTTTTATTAGTCCATCAGTGAATTTTTTCCTATGTTACCTTCTGTACTTCTCATACACTGTCTTGCACATGCATCACTTTGGAATCCAGTTAAATCTAAGGGCAGTCAGTTGACACAAGTGTGGGACTCAGAGTCAGGAAGACCTGACTTCAAATTTTGCCTCCGACACTTACTGGTTGTGTGACCTTAGGCAAGTCACTGTTCCTCTCAGCTATAGTTTACTAAATGGAGATAAAGTTCCGATGAGGATTAAATAGATGCAAAGCTCTTTGTTGATCTTAAAATAATATATAAATGTGAGCTATAATTTATTAGTTCTAATTAAATCTAAAGAATTTCTTAACAGCCTACTCTAATAGGCTGAATTCTGTGGATAAAAATAAAATCAGATAAAAACAGTCCTTGCCGTCAGGGAAATTATTGTCTAGATTCGAGTAAATATGAGTTTGTTGTTAACTGAAGGCCTAGTTTCAAGTCCCAACTCAGATACATACTGGTTCTATAGGCAGGCAAATAAATGCTCTAGTCAACCTTTCTCTCTAAGAATATAAGTGGCAGAGAAGGTACTGAACTGTGTTGGTAGAAGGTATCCTAGCATGGGGTTTTCCTAGTCCATTGAAATCATACTTCCCATCTTTAGCCCTAGGGATTTATTCAACACTTACTATGTGTTAGGTGTCATGCCAATTCCTAGATTTTCAAAGACTAAAATGAATTAGTCCTTGCATTCAAGGGGTTTCCGTTCTAAATCCAGTTCTTAATAAGTTCAACAACATACACATACACACATATGTATATATACACACATACACAACCTATATATATGCATACATATGTGTGTATGTG
The DNA here is from genome assembly GCF_011100635.1 of Trichosurus vulpecula. Taxonomy (NCBI): domain Eukaryota; kingdom Metazoa; phylum Chordata; class Mammalia; order Diprotodontia; family Phalangeridae; genus Trichosurus; species Trichosurus vulpecula. The sequence goes on from NC_050579.1 coordinate 26,215,562, forward strand.
TGTGTGTTTATAAACACATGTGTATACACAGACAGAATTTATGAAATGTGGCTCTGTCCTCCAAGAATTTAGATTATGGATGGATGGGCGGTCTTCTGCACATGGGCCGTATTGGTGGGATAGGAGGGAAAGGATAGTAAGTTAAAGCTTAGAATCTACTTCTCAGTGTTATGGTACCAACCTTGACTTTGGTAGGCATTCATAGTATGGAGAGATTATAGATTCATTCAGCAAACATTCATTGACCTCATTAGTGAGGTCTGTATCTCAGAACTGAATGATACTGGGGGATGAAATTAAAAATGAACCCTTAGTGACAGTTCTGGTCAGAGCCTTGGGTTAGGTTTGGTGAAGGGTCATTTGGGAAGAGGCTACGGGAGAAGGTGGGAAGGGAAGTAAGTTAGCAGTATTAGAAACTACTGTTTTGCCTGGAAATCTTGTATTGTCTGTGGATCTTCTGTTATCTAGGATCTTGATGTTATGCATAACAGATGTGTAATCTAAAACTGGTTTATTCTGCAAAATTTCCAATAGAGACATAAAATACAAAGCGGTCATCTAATTTAGTTTTTTTTTTAAATCACCATTTGTCTTCTAACTCCCCTTCTTTATATTTTAATTTTTCAGGTGGTATTTTTCAGGTTGACCTAAAAATAAAAAAAATATTGTTGGACTGTCCCTATTTGTGCACCATTTACCGTCTTGAACAAAAATGTAGACCTCAGGCTTGTACCTAAGCCGAGTTTTCTATATGTGATGCCCATAAGGCCATCAGGCTGTGTTTTTCCTGCTTCCTTCCTAATGAGCACTTTTAGCAAATGTTTCTGTTTCTTCAGTTTGTTTTAAAACCCACGTTGGCCATGAATGAGACTTTAAAAAAAGAAAGAGCCCACTCTAACACCTAAATGTCTTTAAGCCTGTTAGGCATTTGCTAATTAAGTTTGCATTCATTTTAAATTCTCCACATTTTTTCTGTCTTCCATACCTGACATACTCTCTTCTCACCTCTATGTCTTGAGATCACTAAAATTCCTTCAAAAAACAGCTCTTGGGCAATTGCCTACATAACATTTTCTTGATCCTACAAATTATTAATTATCTCACTTTAAAAATCTTTTTGTCGTTGCTGTTCTGTCTATTTCTGTAAGAATTTAACCGTGTGACTCCTTGAGGGCTGAGACTTTCTTTTCTTCTATCTCCATTGCTTTGTATCTAGTAGGTGCTTAATAAATGCTCATCAAACGAATGAATCAATTTGTTCAACCCATTAGAGGACCCCAATTGTATGTGTTGTGTCCTGGAAGCCATTACCATTGGCTGTCCAGAAAGCAGAGGAATTCTTTTTGGTCTTAGCTGGTTGGAGTAGGTACCATTTCCCTAAGAGATTTGGCAGTTCTAATTAATTCACTGCATCCATGTGTCTAAGGAAGTTTAACAAATGTGACCTATGATTAACTCGGAGCCATATGAGCTATGGATAACACATAATAACAACAGTAATAATCTGCATCTGTAGCTTCATAAAGACCTCCATCTAGAGCGTTAAGGTTGTGTATGATCTCCTTGGAGTCTCACAACAGCCTAGTAAAGTCAGGGCTATTATCATCCCCATTTTACAGATGTGGAAGCTAAGGCTGAGTTTTAAGTGAAGTTTGCCCAGGGTCAAACAGCGCATAAGCATTAATTCAGGTCTTGCTGCTTCCAGAAGTTCAGTACTCTCTCCACTGGGTCACGTGGGGCTGCCCACACAGGCCATGAGCCTTAGATATCTTTGTCTCTGGACTGGAACTGAGGTTTATTTGTGTTGTCTTCCATTCAGTCTGAATTCTTGTAATAGCAGTGTAATATGGTAGCCAGTGGGACAGCTAAGTGGCACAGTGAATATAGTGTCAGACCTGGAGTCAGGAAGATGCATCTTCATGATTGCAAATCTAGCCTCAGACATTTACTAGCTGTGTGACCCTGGGCAAGTCACTTAACCCCGTTTGCCTTAGTTTCCTCATCTGTAAAATGAGCTTGAGAAGGAAATGGCAAACCACTCCAGTATCTCTACCAAGAAAATCCCAAATGGGGTCCTGGAGAGTTGGACATGCCTGGAACAAAACAGCTGAACAACAACAAAATGGTGGCCAATAAAATAAAAATCAGTCCTCAGCTACATTTAGAGGTGTGGTGATCAGGATTAGATGGGGAAGAGTCCTGCTACTCTCTCCCCAAATCAAACCACATCTTGAGTATACTGTGTCATAGTATGGTGATAGACAGCCCTGGGGAATGGAAAAGAGCCTGGACATCATGCCTTTACTGGCTTAGTCAAAGAACCTAAGGTTGTGTAGGTTTGAGAAGAGAGCCCCCATGAAGAGGCGTACTCATTGACTCATTCAAGTGTTTGAGGATGTCTTTCTTTGATGAGCGATTCTATTGATTTCTTCTTTGCTCCAGAGACTAGAGTTGGGTATGTTGGTTGAGGTTAGAAGAGTCCATCAGGGCCATTATGAGCAGAAATGAACTTCCTTGAAATTCTTCAGGTAGAGACTATTTTAGAGGAGACTCTTCTTCCAATGACCCCCAAGGTTAGAGGGTCATTAGAATACTAATATACATAGGGCTGGACCTTAGAGGCCATCACGTCTACCTGTATTATTTTAAAGATAAGGAAACTGAGGAACATAAAGGTTAAGTGGCTTGCCTAGGGCCACACACCTAGCAAGTGTCTAAGGCAGGATTTGAAGTGAGGCCCTTCCATTTCTATGTCCAGCATCCTGTCCACTATATCGTAAGAATCTACGATTCTTTAATATTAAAGGGAGCGTAAGGGAACAAGTTTCCTGATTTTGTCTCAGGTGTCCCAGCATGTTCCTCCCATGCTGTGCTCCCAAACTTTAAGGTCCTAAAAGGAGACAGGAATGCCTATTCTTATTCTTGTCCAAAGCCTACTTTAAGAGTCACCTTGTTCACGCCTTAAATTCTAACCACCATGATTGAGATCTCAGGTGAATTCTCACCGGTGCCAGCCTCAGAAACAGGTGTGGTGAGTTTGCCATTTGGGGGCAGGTCATGACAAAGTTGTGGACATAAGGAGTGGTGTTCTAGCACAGCTGGATAGAGAAGAGATAGAAATGCAGAAAGTACATGAAACTGGACTGGTCTGAGTAAGGAGTTTGAAGAGTGGCAGCCTCAAGTCCAAGGGAAGGATGAGTAGAGTCTGTAAGGTTTATTTCCAAACTTCAAGCTCATGGTGTTCAACAAGACTTCTCCTTCCACTAACAAACCATGTACAATTAATAAATAATCTTGAATGAACTCTATTGCATAGGTTCTTAGGATCATCACTCTGTTGTTTGTCCTTCAATCTAGAAGAGTACCATGACATCAGGAAGGTGCAAGTGAATTGGATTTGACAGGGCTGTCTGTGCAAAGTCACCAGCCTCACTCTCTCTTCTGGAGCCATCTAGGTCCATTGGCTAGATATAGGTCAGGATGACTGGAGATGGGCCCCATCGTCAATCTAGAACCAGAAGGAAACTCAGAGGCCATTGGCTGAGGTCCTCATTGGACCCATGAGGGAAGTGAAGCCCAGGGAGATTCAGTGGTTTTTCCAAGGCTACCCAGGTAGGATCATAAATTTAGATCTTTAGGCCATCTTTCATTTTCTGGATGAAGGAAGAGAGGTCCTGGGATATTTTAGCCTGTCCAGGGTTTCACAGGTATTAAGTACCATTGGTGGGATTTGAACTAGGATCGCTAGTCTTTCTTCTGTACCACCAGCAGTCTTGTAGCAAAATGATTCAATAAATGTTCATTGAACATTAAGTAAAACGCGAGTAAACATTTGTCATGTACCTGAATTACCCAGAAGATGAAGTGCTTAAAGCAAGTACTTAATAAATGTTTCATTCATTCATTCATTCATGTAAATTATTTGGGAATGATCTGGGTATTGTAGAAAATTAAAGGTGATTTTTTAAAAATGGGAAAATCATCACAATCAATTGACTCCTTCCCCTGTCTTGCCAACAGAAAACCCCTTCAATTGCCCCTTCCCCGGAGCTCGATTTCAAGTGAAACGATTTTGATTTAGAATGGCAATAAATTGCAGCCTGGGGACAGAGTGGAGAGTGCACTGTGCGTCCTTAAAAAGGGAAAGGAAAGGAAAGGAAAAATAACTGATCTGTTCCTAACTAACACAATGAGTGCCTGTGAAGGATTACAAGACCCAAGGGATTAATCTGCTGGATGGGGAAGGATATGGAACCATTTGTCCTGAGAGAAACACTTCTTCCTCGTCTTTTTTTCCCTTTTTTTTAAAAGGGAGGAGGGAGGAGGTAGAAAGACTCTGCTGATGAAAGTAGCTGTCAAATTAGCAGGTCTGGAAGTTGTAGTGCATATTGTTATGAGCTGCTCAAGTTCACACCAGAGCGACCCAGCCCCATCCGTCTTTCTCAGTTTACATTTTAATTGGCTTGTAGTTAAGTTTTTTTAAACACTGCAAGATTGCTGACATACACTGTAATATGATGTGAATAATTTATGGGACTTGCTCAAGACAAGCTTCTTTTTTTTTTAGAATTGGATTTTTTTAAGAAAGAGGAGAAGGAAGGATGGGGGTTTGAGGATAGGATGTGGGGGAGGATGCCTGAGCCGTAACAACTCGGTAGCGTGTTTCTTGCTGGGTGTTAAATGTTTTTGCTAGTGCAGTCGGCTGCATTTGGGATTTCGGGGCGGTTTGTACAATGCAATCTTATTAATAACAATTCTGTCAGGAGAGCACCCAATTAAATTGAATTGGGTTTATGACTCCCTTTTGGTTTCTTAAAATGTGTGGATATAAAACCTCTTCGATGTGAGTATTGGATAACAAGTGTAGGGTTTTTTTTTCTGGTTTGTTTTAATGATTCCTCCTCTCCTACTGAGGATTTGCCTGTTTTTAAATGTAGAGCCAGGCTTTTTCCCCCACTCCCAGAGCAATCTGCTTCTTTCCTTCTTGCACAATTGCCTGGGAGAAGATGGAGCTGGTGATGGCAGGCAGTCACCCTAACTCAGAGAATGACCTCTTCCTTGTGTTGGCTGTTCTGATAAATCCAGCATAGGTCATATAATGAAGACCTGGGGGAGGTCTCCTCCCCCTTTACAGTCAGTTCAAGTATTCTTGTATGTGTGGCATGGACCACTGCCAGAGACTAAGCCAGATTCCTTTCTTTTTTAATTTTTACCAATGAGAGCAACAATTGTTTCCTTCATCTTTAATAGCATTATACATGAGATTCAACCCACGATTCATTTAAATGATTACATTGAGGTGGGCCTCTCCCATCTTCATAGCATTTCTTAACCACAAAAAGCATAGTTGCATTAAGAGAATAGTACTTTTTTTGTTTTTAACCAATTGCATTAAGAGAATAGTATTTTTTTTCTGTTTAACCAATTAGAATGTAACTACCTATGATTTCATGTAATCAGTGCAGAGTCTACAAATGCATTGCCTGTCAACTCCAATAAGGAAAAGAAATCTTTAATTAACAGGGTAACTCGTCATTAAATAAACTTGTGGTGAGTTGTTTACAAGTTGTATTTAGGTTGACATGAGAAGCCAGAGGACAGGATGGACTGTGTTTTGGGAAAGGTAGTGAAAATAGCCAATACCCATTGAGTGGTAGGATGGGTTTCCACTTTTGTTTTTTCTTTCTTTTTTTTTTTAAGATGGAGGGAGAAACTTAAGGCCTAAGGTTTTCTATATGTTTGAGAAGGAAAAGTTCTCTCCCTTCTTGGAATTTATGTCACCTCCTCCACAGCCCTAGATCTGGGATTTTCTTGGTATGAGGGTATTGCCTTCTTCCAATGGTATTGTTCCTAGAGATTGTGGACAAGGTAGATTGGGCTCCCAAACATGATCTACAGTATAGTCCCCAAATCATGGGTTCTTAAGAGTGAGATGACCTTCAGAGGTCATCTGGTCAAACCTCTCCCTGTCCAAGAATCCTCTGTCAAGAGATTGCCCAGTTTATATTCAGAGGCCTTCAATGAGGGAGAAATCCTACCCTGTGGCAGTTCTTAGCAATGGCTGTCACCTTAGCAATGGTTAGCACCCTGTTCAATTCCAATCCAGTGTCTTCCAGCTTACTATAGGTGAAGTCTAATGAGCAGAGAACTAGTAGGGTTTAAATGGTCTTCTTAATGTCTTCCATCTTTTGAATCACACTGAGTCTCACTCAGATGTAAGATCTCGGACAGAGAGATGACGACAGAATCTGATCACCAGCATCAGAAATACTGTGGCTGGCTCTCGTATGCTGGCTCACCCAAATTGTTGTGTCACTTACGTGAAGCCATTCCAACTTATTTCTTCCATAACTGTCCTACTCTCTTAACTCCCAGTATGTTTAATTGTGTCTATGGTGGATGTGGCTTTCTTCCTGAGATTGTTATTTTCACAGAGATCCCAAAGAATGTTAGGAATGAGAAAGACTTTATAGATCACTTAGGTGTCTATGACTTCTGTGTGTGCATATTAGTTCTGTGCTCCCTTACAATAAGATCTTTAATTTTTCAGTTTGTGTCCCCCCTGCCTAGCAAAGTGTCTGGCACATAGTAGGTGCTTAATAAATGCCTCTTGGTGGATTGATCTGTGGATCTAGCTTAATCCCTTCATTTTGTAGATGAGGACACTAAGGCTTGCACAGCTAATTAGTAGACAAGCTGGGACCCGAATTTGGGTTTCAGACTCCCAACACAGTGTTCTTTCTACTCTGCTCTACTTTCTCTACAACCTCGGCCTGTCCCAGCAGAAAAGTGTTTCCCTTTGGTCTCTGTGACATATTCGCATTGCTGACACTAGCCATCTCTCCTAGCTTTTAAAGCATTCGACCTTTCTCTTGTGGGCTTGTTTTTGGACCACCGTGGAATGAGACAAAGAATTCCGTTCTTAAACAGAGGTCTCTGGCTCAGACCAGAAAACAATTTTCCCCAACTACACACCTTTGGGAAGGAATGCAAGTCATAAAACAGCCACTTCTCCATGAGGTGCAGTAGCTACCCCTCTAAGAGGATGCTCCAAGGTGCGGTGGTTCCATTTTGACTTTGTCTTGTAGGTTATTTTTAGGATCTTCCTTCTCTGGGCTTGCTCTCATTAAGGAGAAAGCCCTGCTGTGAAGGATCCTAAAGAGTTTCCTTATCCCTTCAGCTGCTAGTGTTTCCTTTCGTCTCCCAAATTACCTTATATTAATTTGAGGTATTTACTCCAATTGTCTTTGTAGCTTCTTATCCTCCTGGTTCTATCCTTATGAGTCAAAGTCTGCCTTCCATATGACAACCCTTGGAAGAGTAGAAGACCCAAATCATGCCCCTCCTGAGATTTCTCTTCTCCCACCTAAACATCCCCAGTTGCTTTCAGTTGAGCCTCACTGGGCATCAACTCAAGGCCATTTCATCATCCTGGTTGCCCTGCCCTAAACACTCTCTAGCGTTAGACCAAACCAGGGCTGCTTAACTATTTTGTGTCAGAGAGCCTTTTTAGCAGCTTTCTGAAGCATGTTTATTCTTCAAAATAGACAGTGAGCTCCCTGAGGGCAGGGGCTGTTTTTGCTTGTTTGTTCGGTTTTTGCCTATATTTGTATTCTCATTACTTACAACAGTGTCTGACAATTGTCATAAATTTTAATTGAATGACCAACTAACATTTTCAAATGCATAAAATACAGTGCCAAAATCACAAAGGAAATAAATTACATTGAGATGCTGTTAACAAAATTTTTTTGAAGAGTTAATGGACCCCAGGTTAAGAACCCCTACTTTAGATTTTCAGTATCCTTCTTAAAACTGTTGTACCCAGAATTTTACATGATGGATCTGGCCAGTGTCAAGCGCAAAGGAACGTCTTATTCCTGGAACCTTAATGCAGTTCATGATTACCTTCATTTTTTAAACTGTTACATCACACCTATGAGCAATTACTTCCTTGCACTTCACCCAAAACTCTAAATCCTTTTCTTTCTTTAATCAAACTGCTATCTAATTATTTTTTTCCTGAATCTGTATAAGTAATGTTGACTCTTTGAACCCAAGGGTAGCACTTTACATTTATCCCTTTGGGGCTTTGTCTTATTAGGTTCAACCCGACATGCAAAAGATACTTTTGGTTCCTGAGTCTGATATCCAGTGTGTTAGTTATGGGTCCCAGGTTTGTGTCATTGAGCAAACTATGCACGCCATTGTCCATCTCATTGATAAAAATGTTACATAGAGCCATACCAAGTACAGAGCCCTGGGGCACTCCCATTTTCAACAAACATTTATTAAACAGTTCCTGTTGCACCTGGTATGTCGAATGTTGGGTACTGGGAATACAAAACAAAATGGAAAACTGACCTTGCCTTACTTTACAGTTGAGTAGGAGCCCCTTGAAGAACACCAGTTCAGAATGGGATCATTATATCTTAGGGCTGGTAGGGACCTTAGACATCATCCTGTCAGAACCTCAATTTATAGAGGTGGCATCTGAGACCCAGAGAGAGGCAAAGTAGCTTTCCCCATGCCCCACAGGTGCTAGGAAGTGGTGGATCTGGGATGTGAACCAAGGTCTTTTGTTTCCAGACCCATAGTCCTTTGCCACATAGTCTCTGATCATTGGCCGCTGAGCCAGGTTGCTTTTCAAAGCGTCTGAGTGTTTTATGTCATGTAGAGGGCTGGTATGCCTTGTTGAGGTTTGCTTTCTTCCTTGGACTCTTATAAATCATCAAGGTTGAAGCTGGCTGTTTTCAAGTTCCAGCCAATAGTCTTCAATCTCTCCCTGCCAAGTTTCAGCTCGTAACCCAATTTTATAGCCATGTCGCCAACACCCCTAAGCCAGTGGAATGGTGGCCGGCTCCATCTTAACCATAATATTTGCACAAGAGCACAGGGTAGCCTGGAAGGGTGACCAGGTTGGCGAGGGAGATGGTGGGAAGGGAAAAACTGACAAGTTTGTGTTTTCCTCCTCCAAGGGAGAAATCGCCTGCCCAGCTGAATAAATTATTCTGATTATTCCACCCCCTTCCTGGAGGTGGCCAAGCCAGAAAGACAGTGAGAAAGTCAAAGTAAACTTAGGCTTCTGTATCCCATTATGAAAAGTGTCTAAACAGCATCACTCTGGGATGTTGATGGGTGACAAGATCCAAGTGGAAAAAAAAAAAAGAAAGAAACAGTCCCATGTGGTTGCTTTGTCCATTCCTTCTTACTCTCTCCTGCAATTGATATAAAACACACCACATAATTGCTATCCCCTGGGGAAATGTTAAGGAAGGGGGAAGAATGGAGGGGTGAGCATACATCATGTATTTGCAAATGCAGTTTTTTCCCTACCACCCCTCTGAAACTGGCCAGTTTGAGTAATAGGAAAACCCTCCCTGTGTGATAGAAGGCTGCGAAATGGTGTTCATCTGGAAGACCTAGCAGGGGGAAAAGAAAGTACTGCCTCTAATTAACCCGATCATTTAACATTGGTCTCAAATACAGATCTACTATGGATCAGAAGAAACATGTTTAATTTTGGGAACAGTAACTGTCTGGAATAATACGATGGCGGATTCCAGTCCCTAGTGAGCGGTGCAGAAAGCCAGAATGTTGAAGCTGCTCACAAGATCTCAGGGTTTATAGATGGCAGGGTGATAGGTTTGGCATGTCCTTTCACTTTACAAAGGGGTGTTGTCTTCTCTGATGGAATGTTAGCCCCTTGAAGGCAGGGGCAGCTTCCTTTTGGCCTTTGTTCATTCATCCATTCAATTAACATATTATTGTATATGTATATGTAAAATATATACAAATTATTATATATGTGTATGTATGTGTATATGTGTATATCTACGTAATATATATACATATATAATAATTGGAGGGAGAGTGAGCCTAGAACCTTTGACATATAGAACTTTTGTTCATTCATTCAAGTAATGAAAATTTAAATATTTAGTTCCTGCTGAGGTCCCTTGTTTTGCAATGAAAATGAACAAGAAAAACCAGAACCTGCCCTCATGGAATTTACATCTCCTGGGAGCAGGCTAGTAAATATAAAACAGTAGATTGTGATTTCATGAGTGTGGATTTGGAGTTGGAGTAACTCAGTTCAAATACAGCTCCTCCATGTATTATCCATGTGACCTCGGGCATAGTATTTCACCTTCATGGGCCTTTTTTCCTCATCTGTAAAAAGTGGGTAGGGGATTGTCCTTGATAACATGAGAGATCTTTTCTAGATCTCAATGTAGGAACCTGTGACGTCAGGGATGACCTTCTCTCCCACTGTTAGTCACCACCTTCTCTACAGCTTATGAGAATACACATAACATAAATCCATAAGTGTAAAATAATTTGGAGAGGTGAGGGGGGGCACGAGTATCTAGGACAATCAAGAAGTGTTGAAAGACATTGAGAGACCAATGCATAACCAGGTTACAATGAGACAACATGGCAGTCGTGGCCTCCCTTCCTTGTTGTAAAGTGTATCCCTCAATAGACAGCTCCTCTGTTAGGAAATGGAAGAAAGCCCACCTACCAAACAGCTACCCCCTCTTTAATTCCCCACCCCCTTCTTAATTTCTATATTCTCTCTGTGTTTCTTGCTTTTGGCTTAAGAAAGAAACCCATGCATCAGCAGCCAACAAGCCAACTTCTGGGCCAATTGTGTTGATGATGTATGTGATTAGCTGTGTGTTCTTCTAAAAAGAGAGAAAATAAAAAGAAGAATCATGTCCCCCACCTTAAAAACAATCCTGATTTTCATATTAGCTCCTCTTTGTGTCTTATGGTTTACAAAGCCTTGTCTTCGCTACCACCCTCCAAGGCCCCACAGAGACGGGGCTGCCTGCTTGCCACAGGGAAGGAAGGCCTGCCGAGAGCATCTTCCCTTTCTCCTCCCTCCTTCTTGCGTGCCTCCCACTGTGGGCTGGTGGCCGTGCACGCAGCCGCTTCCCCCTCGCCTGTGTTCCACAGCTCTGCCATTTGCTCAGTGGGAGGAAGTTTTCTTAGCTGAGCTGCGTATGGCTCCGCCTGAGGGATTGAGAGCATATTGCTCGGCAGGTGGGGCCCGCTTGTACGCACTCGCTGTTGTTTCAGCCCTGACAGCGAACATACATCACGCAGACCCGTTATGCCAGCCCAGATCCATGGTAACCTGATCAAAGGCCTGCAACCAGCAAACAAAGTGTCGGGTGTCTTCATGGAGGATATTTTTGAAAATGTGTAATTGGGATCTGGGAAGTTCTCCTGGGCAACAGGGCCACTCCTGATGCCATCGTAACAGAAGGTCGGCCTACAGCAAAATTCCTTCCTTGTCATCCCTCTTGAACATTATTGCTGGGCTGGTGACTGGCAGATACATCACCACATAGACTCTGCCAAGAGACTGCCTACGGAAGGGGGAAAAGCCTTCGATTTTTCAGTGTCTGCTCGATGCATGCCCACTAAGGCCCAGAAGGAGCCTAAAAGCTTGGCAAAAGAAATGGCTTCTCTTGGTTCCCCCCAAGTCACTTCTTTCACCTGGCAAGTAACCCAGAATTTCTTCTTGCTTTCCTCTGTTGTATAAGCCATGTGAAACCAATCAACAAATATTTATTAAACACCTACTGTGTGCCACTCAAGCAATCCCTAGTCTCAAGGAGCTGACTTTCCCTTTGGGAGAGACAATGAAGTATGAGAAAGTTTTAGCAGGCAGACCACAAGTGCCATTAGAACAGAATCATTGGATAATAAATCTAGATATAGAAAGAAACTTAGAAGGCCATTTTTGTCTGACCTTTCATTTGACAGATGAGGAAACTGAGGCATGGAGACATTTTTGCCTAAGATGCCATAGGTAGAAAGTGGCAGAGCTTAGATGATACAGCCCTTTTAAAGATCATGACATAGAGACCAACAAAGTCTTAGTGACTTAGGATTATAGATTCCTAGATTGAGAGCTAGAAGGACCTCAAGAGCCTTCTAGCCCCAGAATTGAACACTGAAAATACCATTTTCAGGGGTTTTTTTTGGAAGGGGTAAGTGGAAGTGTTATGTCCAGGCAGTTGTGAGTATAAGGTCAGCAGTTTATAAGTTAAAGAACATTAGAAGTCACATATATATGTATATGCATATATATACACATACACATATATACACATATACATATATATGTAAAATGGGGGTAGGAAACATTTGCATTTGATATGGAGCCATCCATTAAGAACATTGCTTTACATTTTTTTCCTTGGGGAGGTGCAGTGATATGTCCAGGCAGTTGTGGGCATGGAGTCGAATGACCCTTGGAGGTCAACCTCCTCATTTTCCACAGAAGGGAACTGAGGCAGCATAAATGACCTGCCTGTGACCACAATGGGAACTAAGCAGCAATCAGAAAAAAACACTTACTCATCACCTGCTGTGGACCTAGTGTGGTGGGGAGAGTACTAGGAAAGCAAAGAAAAAGGACAGACATTCCTTGCCTTCAGAGAAGTCTCATTCTAACTGGAGAGAAGGCATATAAAAAGCCGAGTCCCCTGACTTCAGCTCCATCAGTCTTTCCACTGGGCTGAAGTTCCATTTCTGAAACTATTTATCATCTATGTTTGTTTCATGGGGATTTGTCATCTGTTCCCATGAAGAATGATGAGTTTCTGGCATATATATGCTTGCCATTTGGTTGCATCTTGCTCAGTATTCAGTAGGTACTAAATTACTGCAACCTGCCATGAAACTAATTACACAGTTGCTTTATCATTTCATTTCAGGGTTTGTATCACCTCTTAAGCCTGGCCTTTTTGTGATTCCTGGTGGTATTAATCTGGTCTTGTATGCCTATCATAAACCCTTGTGTTTCAGGAAACAATAATGCATCACCCCACCATTTGTAATGCTTCTTTGTTGACATATTGTTGGGTTGAGTTCATGTGGTTAAAGCCATGTGCTAGGGTTCATGTGGCTGAGTGTCTTATACCTTTAACATTCTGAAAGTCAACTGGTCGTTTTCTACATGAGATCCTAGCTCAAGAAGACCTCAGAGGTCATCTACTACATTTTACAAATGAAATCAAGTCATGCCTTCTAGACATAGGTGCTGAGGCGGAAAAAACATGGTACCAGGAGCTTGCAGACCTGGATTCTTGTCCTGGCTCTTCCTTTAACTGGCTGTGGGACCTGGAGCTGCCCCCCTCCCTTCTCTCTCCCTCAACATCTTCCATCTGTAAACTGTAGGGGTTGGCCTGCATCTCCTCTATCATCTTCCCAACTCTTGTGCTCCTGGAACATCTTGTGTTCAAGGCCAGCGGGAAAGCTGTCGAGAGAGGTCAATGTTTGGAAATACTGCCTTCCTGAGAAGCTAGAGCAGATGGGTAATTGTTAGTGATGTAGGCGTGTGCAGACTCTTACTGTGGCCTGGCAACCGCTTTGCAACAGAGACAGTTTTACTTCACAAAACCAATTACTTTCATATCTTTTTTCTTGGTAGCATGACTGAGCAGAGAACCTTCTTCTGGGAGCTTCCACTGCTCCCTCCAGCCCTGCTGTTACTTTGGCCCACCCACAGCACTTAGCCCCCTAGGTTCTCTTTTCTATATAAGGCCTGGTATTCTCTGTCCCCCTCCCACTACTTTCCTCTTCCTTGTCTCCCTTCTTTTCTCCCTTCTCTCTCTCTCTCTCTCTCTCTCTCTCTCTCTCTCTCTCTCTCTCTCTCTCTCTGTCGGTCTCTCTGTCTCCCTTTTACACTTCATTCTCCCACACATTTTTCTCCTCCTGATCCTCCCTTTTTCTCTAACCCTCTCCCATCTCCTCCTTTGCCATCTTTCCCTCTCTTGTCCTCGCCTCCTCCCCTCCTCTCCATCTCTTCCTTTACCTTCTTCCTTCCCCCTCCCTCTTCCTTTCCCTTTCTTCTCTCCTCTCCTCTTCTCTTCTTTTCTCTTCTCCGTTTTTTTCTTCTGCCTCAGATAACTGTTTTGAGAATTCACACACAAGCTTCTGACAGGATATAAAATGGCAATCACAGGTGAATTTAGGAGTGGAAGAGACCCCAGAGATCATGTAGTAAATCTGCCTATCTCTTTTTGGGATGGAATCCAAACTAAACCATCGTGAACAAAGCAGTAGTTAGTGTATTCTCAAGTATCTTCACAGAAGAAGATTCTCTTGCCTTTCTGGACAGTTCTAGTGAGATTGTAGCTCTAGAATCCAGAGGACCCCAGAGGTCATTGAGCTCAACCACTGCATTCTCCATCTGAAGTCCCGTAGTGTCTTCTAGATGGACATGCTGTGGCAGAAAGAACACTGGGTCAGCCGGGGCCCAGTTTATCCTTTACATCCAAGAGCAGATAAACTCCTTGAGGGCAAAGACTGTTTCTTTTTTCCTTTTTCTCTCCCTAGTGCCCGCCACACAATAGGCACTTAGTGTTTAATCAAATTACATTTATTGTCCAAAAAAGTCTTCCTAACATTTGGTCTGATTTATTCTTTGCCTATTTTGTCTTATTCTGCCCATAGGGCAGATAATGTTGAGTATTTTTTGTTTCGGGTTTTTTTACTTCCTCTTCCTCTTTTTCTCACTGATGGGGAACATCATTATCAACTCAATCAATCACCAAGCATTTATTAAATACCTTCTATAGACCTAGCACTCTGCTAGGGTCTCGAGATATAAACGCAAAAGGAAATTGGGCTTTGCCCTCAGAGAATTTGCATTTATTTTATCAGGGAAGTCAATATGTACATATCTAATATAAAGCATTTATATATAACATAGAAAGACTATAAAGAATCCTACCAGACAGTTAGGAAAGGGTGATACTTATCGGAGGTCTGTAAGGTTTAGTGTAGCAGAAAGAGATAGAATGCAGTAAGCGATGGATTCTAAGAGATGGAGATGAGGAGGGAGTGCATTTCAAGATTGAACATGGCTAGTGCCGAGGCTCAGAGAGGAGACATGGGGCCCTGCGAACGTCACAAACTTCTTCCTTCCCTTTGGAGGGGGCACCTATATTGACGAGACCACAGCTCATTTGAAATATCTATCATGCATTCTCTGCATGCTAAACAAGCCCAGTTCCTTTGCCTTGCTCAACTTAAGAACATTTCTATTAGCTTAGTTCATTGGAGTATGACTTTGGCACAGTGAAAATAAAATTTGATAAGTATTCATTAGCCACCTACTATTTGCGAGGCATTGTGCTGGGCACGGCAGCAGAAGCCCCAGATTGAATGTTAGAAAAGTTGGAGGCATGTTTCTTATGTCCCTCACTATCCACGTACCTTATGCAGAGTAGGCATTTTGTCAACTTGTGTTGAATTGAAAGGGATTGTGTAACTTTGGGCAGCTCTGCTCACCTCTCTGAGCCTCGGTTTCCTCTTCTGTAAAATTGGAAAGACAGTACTTTCTCTGTTGGATCTCATAAGGTTATTGGGGAGCTCAATTAATTAATGGATATGAGAGCATCTTGTAAACCAATAAGGAATATTTAAAAGCAAGGGGTTATTATCATGAAAGGTTTTTAGTTCATGTGAATTGGTTTCCCATACTAGTTCTTCTTAATAAATATAGAGGCAAGTTAGAATAGAGGTAAGGGAGCTTGAGGGGGTTAACCATCTTTATCAGTCTGCATCACTACCAGAATAGGTTTCATTGGAATCACACTTTGTATATTTCCAATATGCCTCATGTATATGGACCTCATACAGTATGGACAAGTACTCCAAGGAGGTCGTTTGGGGCATATATCTTGACTCCCATCTTGGAGATGAAGAAGGAGAAGTCCAGAGATGTTTAAGAGACTTGCCCATTTAGTGGCAGCTTTGGGATTAGCCCAGTTTTTTCTACTCTATCACATTACCTGGACCCCCAAGTACCTTCCTAATCAATTGCTAAGTTTGTGCATAGTAAACCAGTCTTTGTTGTTACCCAGAGAGATTCCTGACTCCACCCAGCCTCTGGTCTCAAGTCCATATCCATTTCAAGGTTTAGTATTCCGGCCTGGGGCCTTCATAGTGTCATGGAAGGTCCATAGCCCAACTGCTAGATCCCCCCTCCCCATGGTAGTCCAAAGAATTTTTGCTTCATCAGACTAGCATTGTCTCCAGAGTTCATCTGAGGACCATCTACAGATGGAGGTCTACGGAAACGCATTCTTCTTTATCCCCTACCTTTTTTACAGGACTATGAACTACCAACCCAGGGAAGAAGAAAAAACTCACAGAGGTTCCCACCACATGCACTCAGCCCAGTTTGGTCTCTTCCAGGAGCCTGGCTAATCTTGTGACAAAATCATAGCTCCTGGTCAAATCAAGCAGCCTCTCAGAATTGGGATGATTTCTTGAAGGGGGGCCAGAGATGGCCATCCTGAGCTCCAGCTTTTATTTTAAGTGGGGGGTCACATAGAGAGAAAAGTAACCACTGCGAAACTGCTGATTGAAAAGAATCATGATATTTAACCTGAGCATCAGATTTTTTTTAAAGTTCTTCTTTCATAGAAGAATTTTGTGTGCTCTTTTGCATCAGGAGCCAAAAAGAAATCGTAACTTTGAAGTCAGTATTGGCTCCTTGCACCTCTGTGCTAAGCTTAGATACTGTAAATACCCACCCTTCCTCTCATAATGTTACATTTTTCATGTATTCATCATAAATGAGCCGCTTTGTAGGTTTGGCTGGAGCCAGTGAAAGGCCTCATTTTATATTTCCAAATGGCTTTTCAGTGCAGAAATAACAGGCACAATGTCAGAAGAGTGGAGGTTTTTTTTTTTTTTAAGGGCCTCACTTGCCTGCAAATGAGGAGAAATTTACTTAAAACCCATTCAGTCAAGATGAGACGCAAATGTCTGTCTCCGGGATTACGCTATGTCTGGCCCATACACACATCTAGTCCTTTCTCCAAAGACTCAAGGGGAGAAAATCTGTTTCTAGACCGCTTGCTTTGATCAGTAATAAGGATGAGGACCACTAACCTGCCTTGATTGCTTCCAGGCTAGAAAGCAGTCTGCATACCCACTCATCTGACCAAGAAAATAGGTTATACAGAGATCATATGAGCTTCTTGAGGGCAGGACCTGTGGTGGTTTTCTTTTATTCCTATTTTGTCTTTCAGCCCCAGTCCCAGGGACACAGTTATTGCTTTAATAAATGTTTGCTGACCGATTGGATTCTTTATCTGCATTTAGTAGATAAGTAAACCGAGGTTGTGAGAGCAAATTGATTTATTATAGGGACCAGAGCTTGTCAAACCCAACTACTTCATTCAACATGAAAGTGTTCAGTGACTTGCCTAGGGTTGTACAGCTAGGAATTTTCTGAGACAGCATTCTCTACTACATCATACAGCTAGCAAGTAGCAGGGCTTGGACTGCCAACTATCCCTATGTTCCCTCCTTGGAGTCCAGAGTATATGAATATCATCATCACCACCACCACTATCATCATCATCATCACCGTGATCATCATTCCTCTTCTGAAACCCGGAGAAAATGTACTTATAATTGCATGCAAAATCAAGACATCAATTCCCACTGCTTGCTTCACCACCTGTCCCCTGAAATTAAATTCACTGCTTAAAAGTTTGATGTCCCATTCAACTCATATGAGCTCTTTAGGGCCTCCTCAATGGCTGAGTTTATACTATAATGTTATTTCGGTTCAAACTCTAACTTGAATTAAGTTCTCTCAAGTTAGATCAGAGTTGCAAAAATTAATTGAGACTCAGAGTTTCAAGGCGGCCTCTGCTGCTTAGACCTTGCCGACGTCCACCTTCATCTCTTTGGCTTTCAGAGTCTTACCATTCATCATTTATATTCCTCAGCACTGTCCCTTGGCTCCAGTTCCCAGTATCCCTCTCTCACCCTCTCCCCTACTGGAGTCCAGGTGCTGGAAGGTCCAGTCAGCAAAGGTTCATGTTATGACTGGCTCTCTCCATGGAAGGGTTTTTTGTTGGTGGTCGTGGTGATGGTGGTAGGGTTTTTTGGTGAAACTACAGAATTTTTCACATGACCTGGAATCACTCTAAAACACCTCGTGTGTGTGTGTGTGTGTGTGTGTGTGTGTGTGTGTGTGTGTTGTGCTTTAGAATATTTTAGAAACATTTCCCAGATTTAATTGAGGTTTCTGGGAAGCCTTGCTGTGTTCTGCCTTGCAAAAAATAGAGGGTCGTTACCAGGAAGTCTCAGTGCACCATATTTATCTGGTGAGTTATGAAAATAGCCAGTAAGGGGACTAATGACTCAACATGGTATTTTCCAAACTGTGAGGTAATCTTTGGACTTTGCAAGATTATTACATTAAGTGTACTTTTTAGTCTGTCAGGAAAAAATAAAAAGCCTGTATTTTCACATTAGAATTCAACGAACATCTGCTGCGTATTGTAAATAACATATTTTGAAAACCAACTGATGTATATTCAGCCCGCCTCCTTCCGCCTGCTCGATACAGCAGGCCCTCCACATCCAATATGCCTTCAGCGTGGCATTTATTCCAGCCTCCTGCTCCTTGGTGAGTCCCAGTCGTCCATGAGTCTGCCATCGATGCTCAGCCTCTTAAATATCCCAAGCTGTGTCAAGTTTTCCATTTTGGACTTCACTGGAATTCAAAAGAGACAACAGATCTGGGCTCCCTTGTGTTTGGGGGCTGTGGAGGAAATAAGCATATGGCGGTATTCTAGCATGGGGTCTCCATTCTTCCTTAGAATTTGAATCAAAGGAGATGGGTCAACCTTTAGTGATCAGACAAAATATACCAGTTCTTCTATTGGCTTAGCAAATAGCCACTCACCTAAAGGCCTGGGAGTAAGTGACGGAGATGTTGGCTGACCATATGGAAAATACCCTGGATTTCTTTCAAACGATGCAGTCCAACAATATTTGTTCATTTAACACACGTCATTAAGTGCCTACTATGTACTAAGCATGATGCTGATCACTAGGGATACCCAGATAAAATCATTCCTACACTCAAGGAGCACACGTTCTTTTGAAAGAAAATGAGTATATGTAGAAGTAAATACAAGATATACTGAAAGTATTCGGAGGAGGTGGAGAAGCGTATGTAGCAGACACCTATTATAGGGAAGACACAGGGCTAGGTACTGCACATATACTAAATCTAAAATCTGAAATCTAAAAGTAATCCTTGACTTGAAGAAGGTTGTAATCCATATGGTGAATGGGGGGACCAAAAAGTTTACATAGAAGAAAATACAACATATATACAAAGTAATGGTGGAAGAATGCATTTATTAAACAATTTTTATTTGTTAAGCTTTGGGAATAGAAATCCAAAATGGAAAATCAGTCTTTGCCTTCAAGAAGCTGCCATCCTGCTTTTTTTGTGTTAATGACATTTCAGTTAATTAGTATATGCATGAGAATTTCGGGATGGAGAGAACAGGAATATGTAAGGAGGTCAGGAGGGGCTTTTTGTAGGGATAGAGGAGAGTGGATAAAAGGTAGACTCATGGGTCTAGAGCTGGAGACAACCTAAGTTTATCCGACAGCCTCATTTGACACACAAGGAAACAGGAGCACAAATGTTCTATGCTATTCACTCTGGGGCATTTATTTATTTGCAAGGCAGCTCTCTCCACTCCCCCATAGCTAAATCAAGCCCCCCTCATAGGGTTTAGAAATGCATTCCGCTCTGTCCCTAGTTCCTTCTCAGGTTTTGCTTGTTAGTACACTTTCCTTTGCAAAATAAGCACCAGATGCCTCCTTAGGGAGCTTGTTTTCGGGAGATTCCTAGCCCATTTATGGAGGCTCAGAAGGCACGCCTTAGCAAAGGGTAGAGTTCAGATAATGAGGACAAGGAGGGGAAGAGTTTACCTGAACCGACTTTCCAAAGTGCTTCCCTTCAAACCTGCTCATTATTCAATCAGACAATGGTTGAAATGGCCAGCCATGGGGAGCAGGGGATTCTAATACAAACACGGTTTTTCGCAGGGGATTGTTGGAGCCAAAGAATAGCTGGGCTGATCAGGCACAGTTTGGCCATGCTCAAAGAGCCCACGTGCCCAGTCCCGACACTGCAGGCCTCATTATCTAGAATGAGTTGAATGTCACACAAGCATCATCTGATTGATCTCATTCCCTCTCCTCTTGGCAGGGACTGAGCAAACAGAGTGATTATGAAAGAATTACTTGCGTGTGTACGTGTGTGTGTGTGTGTGTGTGTGTGTGTGTGTGTGGTTTGACTTCGATTTTCTCATTAACCACTCACCTGTGCCGAAAGGGTCTGACTGATGTGTGTATCCTTTGAAATGCCTGGGTTTGTGGTCTACCAAACCATTTTTCCCAGCCTTGAATGCCTTCCTTTCTCTCTTTCCCTTCTTCCCTCTCTCTCCCTCCCTTTCCGCCTCCCTCCTTCTCTTTCATCTCTTTCCACATCAGTCTGTTTAGAGTCCCATTTGTCTTTCTCATCCAGCACATTCCTCCCTTTGTCCTTGTGTGCCCATGACAGGCCTAAACAACCTGTTGCCCACCAGAGGATTTCAGGTGGTCCACAAAAAATGTAGAGGAAAATGTAGAAGAAATCCTCTGGTGGGCCACAAGTTGTGCAGACCTGGCCTATGGGCTTCCTTTTACCCATAATAGAGAGTAGACAAGCCAGTGGTGCCTCATGTCATGGAGCCACTCAAAAACAGAAATGACCATAGCAAAACTCATTCCCCTGCCCCCCCAAACCCACATATCTTCTCAACTTCTTGATTTCTGTTGAGGGCATCCCCCTGACCCAGGTTTATACCTTCTGTGTTGCTCTCCACTCTTCTCTCTAATTTACCTCTTATCTCCATTCAGATGCTAAGTCCTTCTGCTTCACTCTTCCCTCCTCTCTTTAATCTGAATGCTTCTGTCCACTCACCTAGAGATCACCCATTTCCCTGGCCTCATCCCGCTCACCTGGGCTATTATTGCATTTGGCCTCTCTGCCACTAGTCCTTACCTTCACAAACCTGTAAAAGTGACATTCATAAAGCCCACACCTCACCCCTTCACAACTGTCCTCCAGCCCACTTTTCCAGGCTTATTACTTTCTCTTCTTCATAGATGGCTTTCCACCTTATGTCTCTTTTCCCTGTTGTGGGCCGTCCCCCACCCCTGGAATGCATTCCCCCCTCACTCTGAAACTCATTTGCTTCTGTAGGAGCCTTCATTCTATGGGGAGAACACAAGTGCACGTAGAAGGAGATGCAAAAATATTGAAAGTAATTGGACTTGGGGAAGAAGTGCATGTAGTAGGCACCTATTATAGGGAAGGCACAGTGCTGGGTACTGCAGAGAGGGAGAGATACATACACACACATGAACACATACACACACATGTATATCTGAGATATATTTTGTATGTGTGTGCATATGTGTATATATACATATACACACATATACATATGCACACATATATTTTATGTATACATTTCTATGCAGAGATAGATTTATATAAAGCTATATCTAGATATTTCTATCTATCTATCCAGCTAAAGCAGTCCTTGATTAGTTTTAAAAGTAGAAAGTGAAGGGGATTTTGATTCTAAACTTAAGACTAACAGGGAATATAGATCATCTAGCCATATATTTAGAGATGGAAAGGGCCTTAGAAGTCATTGAGTTCAACCCTTTCATTTTACATATAAGTCTGTTAAATGAGAAGTTTGGACTACCTCTAGGCATGAAATGTCTCCTCTGTCTTTAAATCTAGTCTGTTTAGAGAGTTTACTGAAAGAGGTTGTGTTCTAAAATTCTATGTCTTTTTTGTTTCTTTTCTTTTTTTGGCCACTGGCTTTCCTTCTGAAAGACCCTTCCCTCCTGGTATAGATGTAAGACAGGGCATCATTTCCAGATTAATGCTTTTCAACATGTTCCACACATGGAGACACAAACAGAAGAGGGGAACGTAGAAACAAATGTGTCTTGGCATTCCTCATTTCCTGCTAAGGGATAACCACGAAAAACATGAGCTCTCGCTCTCCTTTTTCATCTTATGTCATTTATTGACTATGTTAGCTTCTAAGGATCCTAATGCTCCCTTCATTCTCTGAATGCTCCTCTAATATCTTTGGAAAATGATTTATTCAGGCAAGGTATGTATTGTAGGAATGAGCCCTGTGCATTGCCGTGGTTGGCTTTGCCCACCTCGGAAGCCAGTGATAAATCTTTCACCCTGTGAAAGAGATCAGGTTGTTCTATTTAATTAACCATGTAAAAGGTGCATAACTGGGGATTTCAGAGTTATCTTTGGGGGTTCTAATCCCATCCTTTCATTTCATGGAGATGGAGGAAAAGGAAGTGACTTTCCCAGGGTCATATATAACTAGCTGATGGCCTAGGATCCTAGAACCCAGTCTTTCAATATACTATTTTTATTTTATTTTAAATCATGAACTTAATCACCAGTGGACACAGGCATTTCATTATACAAAAAATAAAAGTATCATATATGAAACAGTGAGCTTATAGGAGGTTTTAAATATATATTAAATTTAACAAGGCAGTAACAAAATTATATCATATCCCATTCAGACCTTTTGTTTTTATTTGTCTCATTCTGTGTAAATATTTTATTAATGCTCTTTTCTTTCATCTCTCACTTCCTAGTAACTCCTGCCTCCTCCAGATAGAAGCCTTTCCTTGGAATAAATAAGTGCAGCCAAGCAACATGTTAGCCATATCTGAAAATTTATTTCTTATTCTCTACTTTTAAGTTAGGAGTTCTTAAACTGGGGTCTGTGGACTTGTAGGACAGATAGATGGAAGGAAGGGATGGATGGATAGATCTATCAATCAATCAATAGATAGATAGATAGAAATACCCCTCTATAGAGAGTATAAATAGAGAGATAATACCAATAATGTTATGGATAGGTAGGTGGTGCAGTAGATAGAGTGCTGGGCCTGGAGTCAGGAAGACCTGAGTTCAAATGTGCCTCAAACACTAACTAACTGTCTTTCCCTGGGCAAGTCACTTAACCCTGTTTGCCTCAGCTTCCTCACATGTAAAATGAGCTAGGGAAGGAAATAGCAAACCTCCAATATCTTTGCCAAGAAAACCCTAAATGAGGTCACAGAGAGTTGGACACCATTGAAACAGATGAACAGCAAAAAGTATAGATTTTATAGATAAGATAGATAACTATTTGATTTGGTTATATTACATATACATATATATAACTTATATATGTATATACACTATATATAACTTAATATATATGTATATACACATACATATATGCATATATATATGTAAATGTGTGTATATATTTTATAAGTTAATAACTAGATTTGGTTTCTTTTGTCATCTTGTACATTTTATTAATTTGAAAACATTATTCTGAGACAGATTCCTTAGGCTTCAGACTTGCACACATGATACAAAAAGATTAAGAAAACCCAGCTCGAGACCCTCACTTCTCAGCGTCCAGTCTTCTCTCTACCATACCACATTGCCTCCCATGGTGGCCTTTCCAGCAATCTTTAAGCAGAGTTTGCCTTCGTGGTTTTGTCCTCCATTTCATCCATCAGCGTCGATGAGAGATTGGATCTTGGACTGGGTTCCCCTCTTGGAGTCAGCATCATAATCATTTATATCTCTTACATTTCATGATTACAGAATGCTTTGGTATTTTACGTTATGCCATTTTCTTTAGCCAGAGACATTCACGAAGATCTAGGCCAAAGCGCTCTCCCCTCTTTTTGCAGATGAGGAAATTTGAGATATTATTCCTTGTGCTTAGAATGACCTCTTCCCTTAGAATTCTTCTCTTCCATAACACATCAGCTCAGCTGCCATTTCCTGTAAGAGGCCTTTTCTGTGTCCTCCATTTTGTTATCCCCCACCCCATCTTGTATTTATATGTTACATTTTCCACAATTTACTCATTTGTATACAAAGTATAATATAATATGATATCCTTGAGAGCAAGGAGCCTTCTCTTTTTCACTTTGTGTCTGTAGCACCTGGAATATTGCCCAATAGGTGCTTAATAAATGCTTCTTCAATTTATTTAAATTGACTGGTAAGTTTCGATGACTTGCCCAAGAATGTGGTCAATAAATGAAAATATTTTCTGTTAGAATACAAACCGCCTTATTCCTAGTCTACAGCCTACCTATGCCTCTTTCCTTTGCATACCACATTTCAGCTTGACTTCGCAAATGATATGCCTGCTTTCTTTCCTGAAATAGCAGCGCCCCTTTGGGTGACCTTTGTAGCTATCCCAAATGTCAGCTTTTTAGTAGAATTAGTCAAGGATTCTACTGGATAGACCCATTGAATCTCAAATTCACAAGGGACCTTAGAAGTCATCTACCATGACAGACTGTTATCCAGCCTCTGATTAAAATCATCCATTGAGAGGGAACCCTACTATGTCTTGAAGAAGCCCGTTTCATTTTTAGATACTTAAAATGGTTAGAAATCTTTTCTTTACATTAAGTAAGTCTAAAATTGCTGCTTTTTTTTGTTTTCATGGCCCTCCTTTCTAGAGTCAGTCAAAACAAATATAACTGATTCCTTTTCTAGATGACATTTTTTCCCTAACTCCCTAACTCTTCTCCAAGCTAAATATACCCAATTCCTTCATGTAGTCCTTGTGTGGCTTTCTCTCTGGATCCCTAAACATCCTGGTCTTTCTAAGATCCTCCCTAAAATATTGCTATTAGAGTTGTATGTGGCACTGCTGCTGAGGGCTGACTAAAACAAGATACAGTAGAACTATAACTTCTCTTGTTTTTGGTAATATATTTTATCTGTGAAGCCTAAAATGTATTAGCCTTTGTGGTACACAGATTTTTGTGGTTGTTGTCTTTGTCTTCATTGTTGCTGTCATGGTTATTGTCGTTTGCCATGCTACAGTACAGCCAAAACAATAAACTGTTGGTATGACGTCAAAGGATACCCTTGCTAAGAAGGCACATCATAAAGTTGACCTCTTTGTATATTTTGTTCAGTCGTTTTCATCATGGCCAACTCTGTGACTCCATTTGGGATTTTCTTGGCAAAGATACTGGAGTGGTTTGCCATTTCTTTATCCAACTTATTTTACAGATGAGGCAAACATGGTTAAATGACTTACTCACAGTTATGCAGCTAATGAGGCTAAATTTGAACTTGGAAAGATGAGTCTTCCTAACTTCAGGCCCAGTGCTCTATCCACTGCACCACCTAACTGCTCTGTGTACACTTACCTGGTCTAATCCAATGGCTTTTCCAATCTTTGTTTCTTTTAGCCTCATTTCTTCCTCCTCTGTAAATACATCTGGGACTGTGAATCCAAATAAAATGGTTCTACTATCCCGGGGGTGGGGGAAGAGGGGGAGAGTTCTTATAAAAATTTTTGCAGATCTTATCCTTTTTTTTTCTATGTGTTGTCCTATTTCCATTTTTAAATTCCCTCATGATGATTTTGCTTAATTGAATCACTCAGCGATTTCTTTAAACTGCTTTTATCTTCATCTGCTTCTCTCTATTTTATGTTAATAATCTTCCACCCCCCTCCTCTAGAAAATAGACTTTGCAAATGAGTTTGTATTCTAATTTTGTCTTTATTATCTTCTGTCTGTGCTTGTCAGAGAAGGGTAGTATTTGCTGACAGGTGCCTTCTAGGTTCTTTTGTTTCTTTGTTAGGGAAATTGCTTTATTTGAGTCAAACTTCTATAGTAAATTGTCATAGCTTGTGTCTATATCTTTTCATCTGTCCATTACCTAATTTTACAACTTATTTTAATATGTCATGATGAGTTGATTATATGTCACCCACCCCACCCCTTTATTACTGTAGGGTTGAATCAATGATCCATACATGGAAGGCTGATTCATTCACATCATTTTCTATCTCTTGAAATATAATTAAGTTCATTTTAATATTATTTGATGTTTACCAAAGTCTACTGATTGTTTTCTCAAAGATCATGATATATAGGAATGAGATTTATTTGTGTAGTTTATACTTCACTGACCTCTGTCATTCCTTTATCCTAATCCATGTTTTGTTGTATATTTCTTGTCATTTCCACCTATCCCTTTTCTAATGAAGTAACTGAAAATTAAAGTATAGTTATTTAATCTGGATGGCCTTAGTGAGTTCTTCATAGAATTTCTTAACCTCTTCTTTCTCTGCCACTGAGTTTGATGAATTGCATTTATTTCAATGGTGATTTTTTTTTGCAATTACTTATTATGAGCAACACAATCTGAGATAACCAAATATCCCATGAAATTTTTCTTGTTGCCTTTGGGATACACAATAAAACCACCTCAACCAATTACTTTACTTTCCATGCCAGGGATGATCTATTAGCTACCATTTCATTTAGATACAGCTTACTTCTTTCACCTAATTTTATTTGTGATGAGGATGCCAAGAAGGAAGCAATGTATTTCCTTCTGCAGTATGTCTACTCCTTGGTCATGGAATGGTCATGGGCCATTCAAAGGATCAACAGCCTAATTGAATCTCATAGTCCCTATAGAAACTGTTATTTTAGTATCTTAAATATGCATCATGATTACAATAATAATTTGTAAACATTCATCTACATAGCACTTAAGGCTTGGCAAAGCACTTTACAGTCATTGTCTCCTTTTTTTGGCATTTTCCAAAGGCAAAAAATGAAGCCAAGAAAGGTCAGTGACTTGACCATGGTCACAGATAAACGTAGGAGGCAGGTTTTGAACTCAGGCCTTTTGGCTACAAGTCTAACACTTTGTCTACTATTCCATGCTATCTCTTCAAGTTTATAGGGAAGCTTTTTTATAAAATAATCTGGATAATTGTTAACAAGGATATAGTGTTGGACGTTAGCCAGGGGAATGATAACGAGAGACGAGAGATGATGGTAATTTCTGAGAGAATCTATAAGATTTTGCCAATCTTTGGATGTGAGTGGGGAAAAAAAGCAGAAGAGTGTTTTTAATGCCTGGCAACACATAACACTGAGCAGTGATTCATGTACATGGAATAGTGATGGCAGGTCCTAGAGTTCAAGATGTTGAATCCATTTAACACCAATGGATCAACCAGGCCCCAATTCGAGGACTCAGTCAGTCAGAGCTACCTTGCAAAGTGAAAAGCAGGCACTTCTCTTTATTAAAGACTTTCTGCCCAGGTTCTTGATCCATTTGAAACCTTTTTATGTACACCTTGACCTGATGGGGTCTAATGTGAATTATTACAAATCATTACAGTACTTTGGGGCCTTTTGCTTTTCCCAAAGTTCCGGGCATCCTTACTGCATTTTGTCATCTCCCGCGGGGTAAATTGCACATTCCATTTGTAGAGGCACCATCAGGGTGCCTGGCAATCGGCACTTTATCCTCTTAACAATAGAAAAACAAAATGTTCATCCAACCAAAGGAAAGGGAGACCTCGGTGTCCTTCCTAGAAACAGAGAAGTTCCAACAGAGGTGAATTCACAACACCAAGAGGATGGGCTGCTTATTAATCAGCCACCATACAGGCTGATCATTCCCATCATTGACGCCATTTTGACAAGCACCTGCCTGGATAAACTAGCATCTCCCTGTCATTCCCCTATTAAGCAAATTCATGACTATGCATTACCTATGGAATCAGTTATAAACCTTTCTTTTTTGTTTTTAAAATCTCTTTACAACCTTTCCTCAATCTACCTTTCCTGCCTTATTATACGGAGTGACCCAAAATGTTTTAGTACAGTTTTAAGCAGAAAACTGTATCAATACTTTTACAACACCCTGTATTTCATAACCTTTCACTATAGTACTTCCAAACAGTATTTCTTACCGTTCCATATACATATACCCCATCTCCCACCTTTCCTTCATGTCTAGATTATCTACCTTTTAGAATCCAAATCTCCTTCAGAAATCGCTTCTGTCACCACCTTCTATATGACATCTTTACTATTTAATTAATACCCTTAGCTAGTAATGCTCTTCTTCCCCTGCCCCTAAATTACTTTGTATTTGATTTTGTGAATCTTTATTACATCTGTACATGTTGTCTCCCCTGGTAAGTTCTTTGTTTCAGAGCTGGGATACTTCATTGTGGTTTTTCAGTCTTCAGTACAAAGTGTAGTGCTTGGCACATAATAAGTGCATGAGAAATGCTTGTGGGTCTTCTTTGCCTTGAAGTAATGTGGTGGAAAGAATAGAATCTCAAGAAGATGACAACGGTAATAATATAGTTCATACTGAAATGGCCCTTTAAGGAATACAAAGTGCTTTACAAATATTATCTCATTCGATCCTCACTATAACCCTCCAAGGTGGTGCTGTTATGATCCCCATTTTATAGAAGAGAAGACTGAGACATCCAGAGATTAACTGACCTGCTGAGGGTCACACAGCTATTAAGCATCTGGAGCCAAATTTGAACCCAAGTCCTTTAGCCACCAGGCTCCGATCTCTATCCACTGCACAGCCTAGCTACCACAAGGCAAGAGTGTCTGCTCTTACAATTCTTTTGGGGTTATCTATCAAGGCAATGATTCCAATTTTTTGAGGGGAGAAGTTAGCACTCCAGGCAATAATAATATTTATTTTTATTATTTTCTTTCCATAGCACTTTAAACTTTATAAAACACTTGAGACAATTGTTTCATTTGAGCCTCACAAATAACTTGTGAGATAGGTGGTATTTATATTCCCATTACCTTTGAAGAAACTGAGGGTAAGAAAGTGTAAGTGACTTGCCCAAGGCTACACAGCTAATGTCTAATGTGAGGTTTGAACTCAGGTATTCTTGATTCCCAATCTAGTCTTCTTTCCACTATGGCATCTAGCTGTAAATTTTTAAAATGTTACAAAAAATATCCTAAAAATATTTAATATTGATGAAGAGCATGCTGTCTTCAAGGCCTCAGAGAGGGGGGCCATCCAAACTTCCAGGTTCTGTGGTTTCTTGGATGGCGTTGTTCCTTCTTTGATGTGGACCTCAGTATCTGTGACTGATTAGAGACATCTTCCTCAGTCACTGTGGCTGACAAACACATCGCCCTAATGTAGCGCTGGAGATGAACCTCTCCGTGCTCAGCTGTGCAATTAGGGTCATAAATCTAGAGCTAGTTTAAGGAAGGAAGGAAATAAGCATTTATTAAGCACCTACTATTTGCCAGGCATTGTGGTAAGCACTTTATAAATATTCTTTTCGTTGATTTTCACTTCAGCGTTGGGACCCAGGTACTATTATCACCCTCATTTTACCAGTGACACAAACAGAGGTTAAATGATTTGCCCAGGTCACCTAGCTAGTAAGTGGCTGGGGCAGAATTTGAACTTGGGTCTTCTTGACTCCAGGCCTGGTGCTTTTTCCACTATCTAGCTGGACTTGAAGGGAAGATAAAGAAAGTATAAAATACTGTGCCTGCCCTCAAGGAGCTTACAATCGAATTACATAAGAAAGACATAAATATTCAAAAAATGTGTCAGCAACACATTTTTATAAATTTTTATTTAAGATGTATAGACAGACTTTGACCTATGAATACATGACCAGATGCCCTGACAAGGGTTATAACTCCAAAAACATTGGGGATAACTGTTCTGAAGCATCACATTTCTTTCCTTCCCTCCCCAAATATAGTCCCATCCTGAGTCCCAGATAGCCAAACTATTGGCTTTGTGTGCTCTCTCTCTCTCTCTCTCTCTCTCTCTCTCTCTCTCTCTCTCTCTCTCTCTCTCTCTCTCTCTCCTTTTTTTCTCCTTGTTTTTCCTTGGAGAGTATAAAGGGGGATGGGTAGGGATAAGGGTCCTGGCTCATCACTTTGAACAAACTGAAAAGCAGCAGGGCCTTTCTCCCGTCAGACCCATCTTGTATCTGCTTGATGTCTGCCTGCCTTGGCCAAGAATCTGCATTTGGCTGTCTTTCTATGAATGCAAAACATCTGAAAGATAAACCAGCCATCTCTCCCTCCCCCGCTCCCCCCCCCAGCCATGTGTTTCCCTTTCATCTTTCCAAGGATGATGGTTCTTCTACCTACCCCCCACCTCCTTTCTAGGAAAACAACCACCAAAAAATGGCTTTGGGGTAGCAGGGAGACATTTTTGTAGTTCTCCAAAGATCCTTGTTTCCATGAGAAACAGCATTATACCTGAAAGGAATAAATAAGGAGGGGCTTCTCATGGTGTGTTTTGATGCAAAATTCATTGCAGCCTTGTTTCTGGGCTGGATAGTTTGGGTCCTCTTAAGCCATGTGGAGGTTCTGAACTTTTTCTGCTCTTGCTTTTGTGTTTGGAGAGAGCCTTTGGAACAAGATCAAAGGCATCTGAGTGTTAGCCTGATGTCTCAAAGTATTGATTGGGTATGGGAGGTGGTGTGGAAGGAGGATTTTTTGCTGGAAACTTTCACACTCCTACCTGAGAAATGAAGAGAGATTACTGATCCCTGTCTTTTATTCTTGTAACTTTTAAGCCAAAAACAAAATTGTTTCATTGGTTTCCCCCTGCCCCCACCCCACCACCTGACTTCTATTTATTGGGAAGCCAGTGCTCTACATTCTTGGGGGTGGGAAACAGGGCATTTCTTCTTTCCCCCAAGCAAGGAGACTTTCTTTTAGACTGCTGGCACCATTCAAGTGCTGAGCCCAAATGTCCCTTTGCTCTGCCTCATCACACTATCTCCTACTAGACAGTCTCTCTGGACGGTGCCCCATCCTTAATATTCTTAGCTATTTGGCAGTTAAACGTTCTACTGCAGTTCATAAAATTCCATAGGGTGTTAGAGCTAGAAAAGACCTCAGAGTTCATGTCTTCATAGGAGTAGAGATGTTAGAGGCCATCTGGTCGAGTTCTCCCATTTTCCAGAAGAGGAAAGCCGACATTCTGGGAGTCTATAGGGCCTTCCTTCATGTAGTGACTGAGCTAGAGCTGTCAGTCTGTCAATCAGCCAGATTTACAAAGACCCTACTTGTTATTTGCCTGTGTTCTGGGCATACAAAGACAGAAATGCGGGGGAGCTTACATTCTGTCCCAAGACATACCCTCTACAACTCTGGCTTCCTCTTCAGGGCTATATTGCTATACAGCCCAGCGTAATAAAAAAAGGGCCAGCTTCAGGGTCAGGAAAAACTGGGTTCAAGTGTCACCTCTGACACATAGAGGCTCTGGGCCCCTGGACAATTTACATAAGCTCTCCAGGAAACTCTATAAAAGTGAAGTAAACAGTTGCAAACTCCTATGGTGCTTGGTATACAGCGAATACTTAATAAATGCTTATTCATTCTTGAAGAAAGGATTTCCCTACAACATGAAAATCACAGTTCTAGATCCCATCCTCAGACAGATATAGATATGTATGTATATATATATAAATATATGTATACACACATACACATATACACATATAGACAGACATCCATAGGGTGGGGAGGGAGAGCCATTTCATGTTCCCTAGATTATAAATCTTCTCAGGAGTGAGAACTAATTCATTCACCAGTGCTTAGCCTAGTGACTAGGTACTTAATCACAGGTACCTCATAAAAGGCTGTTGATTGATTCAGTATTTCCATCTTTTGTCTTTTCTGTACATATATCCTTACACTCTTTCTCATTCCTATCTTTCAGTGATGCTCTTAACAATAATAACAAAAAACAAGCATGTATAGAGTACCTACTACATACAGAGTCTGATATTCTGCTAAATGCTGGCAATACAAAGAAAAAAAAGTGAAATTATTCCTGCCCTCAAGGAGCTTACCTAGCACTGAAATTCCCTTGGACATAAATACTTCTTCCTCAACCCTTTTGTCTTGTCCTGTCCTCTGGCTACCATCTTATTTGAGAACAACCTTCTAGGGGAATACCCAGTTATTGCTTTTGTTTCTATGAGACCCGTAGCATCTTTGATCTTCACCAGTGGACATGGGGCAAGTCAGTTAACCTTTTTTGCACCTCTGTAAAATGAGGGTATTAGACAAGATGACCCCTGAGGTCCTTTCCTTTCACATATGTGCTCTTCTGATCCTGTGATCGATTGTTCAAAATGGCAGCTGTCAGCCTCTTCACCACCTGTTGCCCAAGCCAGGCCAGTAGCATAGGAGGAGTGATCATCCACTCTGAGCAAGCCATTCCTTGCAGCATGGTTGGGAATGAAGTCTCCAAACCCCTTTCAGCTGCCACCTTCTCTTCGAGGCAAGGAAATGATGCTGCTTGGGAGGAGAGGAGGGAGAAGAATCTGCCATACAAGCACCCACCCATCCACAAAAAGAAATTAGAATCCTCTTTAGGGGAGCATGAATGGCTGGTGATTTTTTTTTCTTTTTTACAAAGAGAGGCGGGAGCAAGATGATGCCAGAGGTAGCATTGTATACTATGAAACTATATTTATATGCCAAGACAAGCAGTTGATGTTGTTCTCTAAAATATAGTAAACACCCCCCTCCGTGCCCTTCTTTTGAATGTCAGTCAGAATTCAGAATGATGAAATTTTACAGTATTCCTGGCTCGAAGGGCTTCCCACTGGGAGCAGATGCCATCTCTGTCTTCATAGACTCAGAGAAAGTCCTGACATGTTTCATGGCGTTTCTACGTGGAAGTCTATGAAATGGAAAAGAAAACAGCGTTTTCTGTCAACCTGTCACTGATATAAGCTTTTACATTCCATCAGAATGACTAAACTTTAGAGTTACTTCTTCGGGGCTGAGTATATCGGAGAACTCCCAAGTGTTATCAGATTGATAGAGTCCCAGCATTTGATAGAAGGCCCAGGCATTCTGTGGCTCTGTATTAAAAATTCATTCAGATACTCGATAAAGCGTGGATGACAAAAAGTGCGAAACGGAATCAGGGAGAGTGAATTTCTCCATGCTTTATTGCTTTTGATTTCTCTACACAAAATAAATAGAAAGAATGGACGAAAATCTCTTCTTTATGAAGGTGGGATCTTGGCAGCTTGGAGACCCCCTCATAAAGATTCTGTCTGTGGCACACACCTTGGCAATGCTCAAAGTTGGTTGCGATGAAAATTTATTGCCAGGGTGTGTGTGTCCATATTTCAGAGCTCAGCGAATATGCAGGGACTGCTTTTATGAGGTTACTGATGGATGTGCTCTCGAGGAGAGAGAGAGAGAGAGAGAGAGAGAGAGAGAGAGAGAGAGAGAGAGATGGAAGAAATTTCTTCAGGTTGTGTGTTTTTTGTTTGTTGTAGTGTGGCTGTTGTGACCCTTTCCCTGAAGGGATGAGAAGATAAAGCACTTTTTTTTTTCTTACTCTTATATAAACCACTACCACTACTGTCTTGTTTTGAAGGCAAAATATATTCCAAAGCAAGGCAGCAGCTTGCTTGTATTTTTGCCTTCCTCCTCCCCTCTCAGTCTCTTTCCTATTTTCTCTGCTTCCTCTCACCTGTCATCCCCACATTTTTAGAAAAGTCAGGGTTGAGATCCTGCCCCAAGGTGCCCCCTCCCCCTGATTTTTTCCTAAAATCACAGGACAGGATGCCTCATTGGTTTCAGATATTAACTTCTGTGCTAAAAGCCCAGTTGGAGCTGGTGTGACAAATGGATTTTACCTGCTGCTAGAAAACACAACCCCCGCTTCTCCCCCAACATTCATTCTTCCCCCTCCCCCTCCCATCCCCCTCCCACACACATACACCCTCCCATCTTGCCTAGTCTAACCCCGAGGGCACTAGAAACTGAAAACTACCCTGAGGCACCATCTGTTTCTGCCAGAATCAACGTTAGGCCCTGCCTTTACATCTGTTGAGAAGAACGGTATAGTGAATGAGCTGTTTTGAAGAAATATTTGGTCTTTCCCCTTCCTAGGCGGTAACTATTACTGGGCGACTGTGCTCCCACAGAGATCCCTGTACTCGCCCCCACTGGCCTCATAGGAACCAAGGCCTTGGTTCCCGTCCGGAGGGATGAAGATGTACTTAGCATCCAGTGACTCCTATTCATCTTCTATCATGACAAGGCAGGAAACAATTAAAATTCTGACCTGTGCCAGAGAGAATTTGAAATAAATCAACCAATGACTGATACCATTGTACCTCGCGGTAGCACAACAAAATTAACAGCCAGACTGCATCCTTGTATCGTATGCGAAAATAAATTACCCCACCATCACCTCCAATAAATACAGCAGCTGGCTTGTTCTCACTCTTTCCATAAGTACCCAAAAGCTACTGATTTGTTAAGTTGTCACTGTCCTTATGGACATCAAAGATTTCCTAGAGTTGCCAAAAAACCAAAGCCAGATATCAGTAAGTTTTGAAAAATCTGGTCGCTGCAGAACCTAGGCAGAGTTTCTGAGAGGACAGTGGGAGCTGAATTTCAGCTTGTCAGCCTTTGAGAAGCCAGTTTCTGCCCAAGTCTGTTGGACAAGAGTCTCCGCTCCAGATTTGCTAGAGTTGAGAAAGTCATGCCACCAATGAGAAAGGTCTGGAATGGAATTCCGGTGCTGGAAGGCCCACTTACCATTGTTAATTACCAAGTCAAGTCTTTGTTGGTCTGTTTAAAGAGATCCGACAGCCGCCTTTTGCAGCGGTCTCACGTCTCTCTCCTCGCTTGCCCGGATGCTATTAAAATAATTTAGACCTTGATTACCGTTCTTGATGGTATCTTAAAAGAAATGGTGTCGTATCAATTCAGGCAAGCCAAGGACAGGTGGGGAGAAAGGGCCCTTGAGGAATAAGGCCATCACTATCAGAGGGGAAATGAAATTCCTTTGTGCCCCATTTTAATTTAAGTCTGTGGTTTCCTGTGTAGTGCATGAATTTGTTCAGTCCTATGTGTGTGTCTAATAAATTTATGTAAAGAAGAAGGGCATACGCTTGAAAATGGAAGCAAGAATTGGGAAAATCACCATTTTGCTCACAGCCATGGTGTTTGAAAGAAAAGGGGATTTGTGGGCTCGGGGGGAAATGAGAAGTTTTAAGTTAGAGGAATTAGCAAACTCCCTCCGTCCCTCCCTGTGCATCGGCTCCTCCCTCCCTGCCCCCACCCAGCATTAAGGAAAAAAAGTTAATTAGTTATTGCGTTGAAAATGTAAAGTAATTGATGTATAGGAACATAATTACTAATTTATCCCTAATACCGTGGTGTGTTGAGGAGGCGGGGGAGGGGAGAGGAGAGGAAAGGAAGGAGACACCAATGAAATAAGAGAAACAGAGGAAGTAGGAAGGAAGTGGAAGGAACAGAATCTTTTCTCTTTTTCTCTTTTCTTTCCCCCCCTCCCTCTTCTCCCTCCTCTCCTCCCCTTCCCCTTCCCCTTCCCCTTCCCCTTCCCCTTTCCCTTCCCTTACCCTTCCCATTCCCTTCCCTTCCCCTTCCCCTTCCCTTCCCTTCCCCTTCCCCTTCCCTTCCCCTTCCCTTTCCCTTTCCCTTTCCCTTTCCCTTCCCCTTCCCCTTCCCTTTCCCCTTCCCTTTCCCTTCCCTTCCCCTTTCCCTTTCCCTTTCCCTTCCCCTTTCCCATTTCCCTTCCCCTTCCCCTTTCCCATTCCCTTCCCCTTTTCCCTTTCCCTTCCCTTCCCCTTCCCCTTTCCCTTTCCCTTTCCCTTTCCCTTCCCCTTTCCCTTTCCCATTCCCTTCCCCTTCCCTCCCTTTCCCTTTCCCTTACCCTTTCCCATTCCCTTCCCCTTCCCTTTCCCTTTCCCTTACCCTTCCCCTTCCCCTTCCCCTTTCCCTTTCCCTTACCTCTTCCCATTCCCTTCCCCACCCCTTTCCCCTTCCCCTTTCCCTTTCCTTTCGCCTTCCCTTTCTCGTTTCCATTCGGCTTTACCTTTGCCTTTCCCTTCCCCTTCCCCTTTCCCTTTCCCTTTCCCTTTCCCTTCCCCTTCCCCTTTCCCTTTCCCTTTCCCTTTCCCATTCCCTTCCCCTTCCCCTTCCCCTTCCCATTCCCTTCCCCTTCCCCTTTCCCTTTCCCTTTCCCTTTCCCTTACCCATTCCCTTCCCCTTCCCCTTTCCCTTTCCCATTCCCTTCCCCTTCCCCTTTCCCTTTCCCTTACCCTTTTTGCAATCCAGAAGCTCTTGAGAAGGCCCAAAAGTTGATGGAAAGTATACCCTTTCTGTAGGGCTCACTCCATCATGAGTACAAAGCTAACGGTGATCATAGCTATATGGCCAACAGACGGTACTGCTTTAAATTCCCTCCCCCTCCTTTCCATTCAGAAGGAAACTTATTGCTTACATTTGATACATGACATTGGCCAGTCATCATTATGCCTGGGTACATGGGGAGAAATAGGAGGTTTTATGTATAAGCACAAACATGTATGTGTGTATATATACACACACACACACACACACACACACACACACATATTATATATATCTTGGTATGTGTATGCATATATACATGTATATATGTATATTTGGGTATATGTATATTCATGTTTGTATGAAAACATATATGCATATGTGTGCATAAACAGATCATGTATACATACTATACACACATGTATTATGTGCTTTATTGTATTCTATTGTATCTATATTATTTACATACATACGCTTGTATATGTATGTGTGCTTACTTATATATACATATGTATATTGTATATTTGTGTATATAAATGTATGTATATGTGCACATGTATATAGGTATGTATATATGTTTCTCATGACTTCATGATCCCTGTGGTAAGAGGACATGGCAGGTTGCCCTACTGCAGAACAGAAACACTAGCCAACAGGGTTGTGGTTCTTTGTACACCGTGCCCATCGATGACATCAAAGCATACTCCACAGGCTTCTTGTTTAAACATGCCACTTTCAGAGTTCATGCCAGGCATAAGAATTCTCAGTCCTTGCAACCAAAAGAGAATTATCTGCTATCTCTAGATAATTCATAAAAATATGCCCGTAGCAATTGGAGGCATTATAAATCCGTCCAGGTTGGGCCTGACCATGTTGCAGAAGTAATTTCGACTGGCACGTCAGATGAAAGAACAGATTTGAAAACAGTAGCGTGTATGGCCCCGAAGGTTTCATCTTGGCTAATGTTCCAACCACCTTATGGCACTACTTTGGATTTCATGGAAGACTCCACATAAAATGTCTGTAGACTGATGGAAGATTTCTCCCTTGGTGTGTGTATCTGGGTGGGAAGGGGAGGTGGTGTGCTGGTATACCCGCATGCATGCTGTCGGTGCTGAATGAAAGAGGGGGACTTTCTGTGTTCTTAGGAGATATATTGCTTCTTATATCACTTGCAGAAAGAATGGTTTTGAATTAGTTTGTCAAATTTCCACTGACATTTAATGTGTTGAGTAAAGGGTGATTCAGGGAAAAAAAAGGGGGTGATAGGGAATGCATAGAGACTACATTCAGAGCCCATGAATTCTGGGAACTTTTCTAATAATCAAGTACTTAGCGGGTTTTTGTTGTTGTTTTGGGTTTTTTTTTTCATTTTATTACCGGAAAAAGATGGCAGATTTGCCTTACCCTAGAGGGGAAATGGGGTCATGTTCTCCTAATAAAGCTTCTCCTCAAGGCAACTTGCATTAGCTGTCAACAGTCATGAAAGAATAGAGCTTGAATTGCAATACAAGTGACTCAGGGGTCTCTTCTCTGACTCATGTGCTTGGATAACTCTCACAGCTGGGAAAGTTTAATATACTTTAATAGGTCAAAGGGAGCTCAAAGCACTCTAGTAACTCAAGCTTTGCCATATGCAAAGCAAGTCCCCCCTCCCCCTTCTTTTAGCCTAGGGGTATATGGGTGTGTGCGAGCCTCTATTCTTTGACTTTATGAATGTGCTTTGAAGAGCTCTGTGGGTTCAAGGAACCTTATTTATTGGTGTGTATGGGTTTTAATCATAGGCTCATAGAACTTCAGAGC
The DNA here is from genome assembly GCF_011100635.1 of Trichosurus vulpecula. Lineage (NCBI taxonomy): Eukaryota > Metazoa > Chordata > Mammalia > Diprotodontia > Phalangeridae > Trichosurus > Trichosurus vulpecula. The sequence continues at coordinate 26,253,275 of NC_050579.1, forward strand.
TGGAGGGATTATTGGCTTGTATATATGTTTAATCCTAGAATTTCAGTCCTTGGAAATCATAGAATTGTAAAATATTAGGATCTTAAAGGCTGTGTGATATAATAGAATCAAAAAAGATGGGTGTGGTAGGCATAATAGCTACCAGGTACTCCTACCATGTACATGTTTTTCCCTTAAAAGGCAAAAGGAACACTCCACGAGATATGATTGATCCAGAAGGTTAAAGTTCCAGTATTTGATAATCTGCCCTGCACCCATCCTTCATGATGAACTGCCCTGATCAGGGTGGAGTGACTGTCTTAGGGCAGCTATGTGGCCAAGTGGATACAGTTCCAGGCCTGGAGTCAGGAAGACTCATCTTCTTGAGTTCAAATCTAGCCTCAGACGCTTGCTAGCTATGTGACCCTGAACAAGAGACTTCACCCTGTTTACCTCAATTTTCCCATCTGTAAAATGAGCTGGAAAAGGAAATGGCAAACAACTCTAGTATTTTTGCCAAGAAAACCCTAAATGCGGTCATGGGGAGTCAGATAATGACTGAAGACGACTAAACAGATTGTCTTAAGGGCACTGACTCCTTGTCTTTGCCTTTTTTATGCTCAGAGGTGCTTGCTTAAGTTTGAGTCCAATCAAGTCTTGTAGACAACTTCCTTGCCTTTTGGAGGGGTAGGGGGAAGGGGGGGGTGATATTACTTTTACCATTCTGTGTATTCAAATGCTACCTCAGAGACTAATTGTGTGATCTTAAACCAGTCATTGTGTGGCCACTTAATGAGGACAAATTGTTTCTGTTTAAATGACTTGTCCTAATTTAGTCATTTAGAGCAGCTATTAATCAAAACAGAGAACTGAGGATATAGATTTCCCACACGTGGGGAGAGTATAAGGCGAGAATTTCTGCTATAGCCAAGTGTTGCTATCTATACTCCAAGTAAAGACTGATTTCCCTTCTAGAAAAGATGATAAAGGGAATCAAGTAATGTGTTTTTACTCTCCAGATTTTCAAGAATAATTAATCTTTCCTCATTGAAAACAAACAGAAGGCAAGTAGGAGAGTCTCATTATAAAAACAAAGAAGGAAAAGAGATAGGAAGAGGCAGAAGGGGCTAAATACTGACCAACATCCAGAGCTTAGAAGGAGGAGAAAGAGAAGACAGACCATTGGACAAAGAGCTAAAAAATAAGTATGTGGTTCTTCCTGAAGGTAGAGGAGCTGGAAACGTTGAGAAAGAATAAGCTACTTGTCCTCCAAGAAATTGTGTGACTATAGGGATGAGACCCCATCCTCGATTAAGGGTTTAAGGAAAAAGAATCCCACAGTGGCGGCTGAGTCCTTCCTTGTTGAATGGATACTAGGGTTTTTTTTCAACCTAATAATAATAGAGAGGTTTGCTGTTTCCCCAAGGCATGTATCCAGGTTGTAACAAGGAGACACTTGACAAGACACGTCAAATTGAATCACTCCTACCTAATTGTAGTGATTTCACATGGGCACAAAAGATACTAAAAGAATCTAGAAAGCAGTGCTTATGATCTTGAAGTCCTTAGGTAATAATAAAGTGAAGATCTCATAGACCCCATTTTTTTTTCATTGCTGTCTACATATGCTGTTGGCGAAGGATTCAGAAAGAAAAGGTAAATTTAGCAAATGATCAACTGGTAAAGAAGATGGTTTCCAAGAATGAGATTGGACTTCTGGATCATAGCTCAAAAGAAAGAAATGATAGGAGTCCTGGATAGAGAAGAATTGCCCCAGAAAGGGCAAGCCATAATATATTTGCCTAGATTAGAATATATATGTATGTGCCTCTGTGTGTGTGTGTGTGTGTGTGTGTGTGTGTGTGTGTGTGTGTGTGTGTGTTATCTATAGCATCGGTAGAATAACAGTAGACACAAGAGATAAAATCCAAGGAAGCAGTCTGCAGTTAAAACCAAGACGTCAGAGGGTCTCTACACAAAAAAATACAAAGTATATGTAATGAGCAAAATGAACTAGACAGCCTAACTCGAGGAGGCAAATTTGAGCTCCTACATTTGACTAAATTATAGAGAGAGGGATGAGGCCCTTAATTCAAACATGGTTTTGGATGGGTATAGCTTATTCAAAATTATAGTAAGAATTAGATGATACCATATATGGGCAGATCAGTATTGTCTATTAGGAAAATAAACTGATAAAGAGAGATCTAAGAACCCTTATGGGGAAGTATGCTAGCATGAAGAGAGGGGAAAAAAGAGATGTGATATTATGTTCAGAATATATTACAAACCCCCTTAATAGAAAGAGGAAGCAGATGAAGATTTGGGGAAACCCATCAGAAGTCTGGCACAGAAAGACACATGTTTTACGGAAATGGATAATTTCAATTATTTATCTCTTAGATGTATGTGTGTGTGTGTGCGTGTGCATAAAGGGCAGCTAATAATGTCTTGACTTGTCTTAAGTGACTCCAAGAGTTCCCTGTAATGTTAATTTGATCCTTCAGATAATGACAGAACCAATAAGGGCAACTTCTGATTCTCACCAAGAAGGTTGGGAAATGATAGTAAGGAGGAGACAGGGGAAACCTTTAAGAGAGAATAACCAATCCATTCATTTGAAAGAAGAGGAAGAAAACTGGGCATAATTTTATATGCATTCCAGATTGTGGGAAGACAGATTTCAGTGGGTTCAGAGAACGAATTTTTTAGGATACCGAAGACTAAAATACTACAGGAAAAGTCATCCAAGAAGTTATGGAAGGTCTAAAAAGTGAAAATCTCAAAGGAATAAGAGAAATTGTTTGAAAGAGGAAAAATGTAAATTTTCTATGAAACTATTTGAATGCACAGAGAACTCACGAAGTCACTTTAAATATTTTAAAAGACACCCACAGAAGATGGAAGCGAAATCAGATAATGACTACAGAATCATTGGATGGTCCTGTATGGACAGTGTTAGCAGTGGCAAAGCTCAGAATGAGCTGGAAAATGTGAAGAAACAAAAAGGACTTTTTTGAGAAGTAATAGGCAGGAAAGAAGATCAAAGAAGGGAATAAAAAATTCTATTTGGGGTGGAAAGAACAATGGTAACCTATTACAAAGAAGAGATAAAATTATTCAATTTTTACTTTTTAAAAAATTATGCTATTTTATATTTTCCCTGCTGAGGAGAATGAGCTTTGGACTAGAAAGGACAGAACAAAAATGTGTAGAAGGATCTTATATCCACAGTAATTAAAGAGACAGGGAGAGGGCATCTAGCCATCTTTGATAAGTTCACATTAGCTAGCCCAGAGGAATGACATCCATGCTTAATGAAGAAGCTGATCTGATTGGTGAGAGACTGTCAGTAATGTTTGAAAGACCATGGAGCACAAAGAGGTACTACAGGACTGGAGAAACATCTGCCATGTCCCATTTTTCAGAAATGGGAAGAAAATTGAGTCTGAAACCTATAGGCCAGTGATGTTGACTTAGATTCCTGGCAAAACTCTACAATGCAGTTGTTAAAGATGTAGCTAGTCAACATTTAGAAAGGGAAGTCGCTATTATAAAGAGCCATCATGGCATTGTCACAACAGGACATGCCAAACTGACCTCCTTTCCTTTTATGTCAGGTTTACTAGACTAGTGAGTCAAGGGGTAGAGTCATAGAGACTAGTTGTTCTAGCTTTTAGCAAATCTCAGGGTTCTTTGTGTAGACTGGCTAGGATGTGTTCGCCACATTTTGGGAAGGCATTGATAACTATGGACTATGTGGAAGAGGACAGTCTTGATGGTGAAGGCAGCTGAGGGATGGCATCCAAGTTTAGGAAGCCGGAAGTAGATCCAGTAGAGGGGATCGAGATTGGCCAGCCTTGGCCACCTTCCTCCAATGGAAGCTTCCGGAGGAACTCACCAATGGGAAGAGGGAGCTTCAGGGGCAGAAGCTTGTTCCGGGATGGGAAGGCCACAGGTTTATTTAGGAGGAACCTGGGAACTGTCTAGACAGATTTGAAGGGTCACCACATAGAAGAGGGATTATGCTTGGTATGCTTTGCCTCACACAGCAAAATTAGGAGGTATGATTAAAAGCCAAAAAGATGCAAATTTAGCATTGAAATTTGGCAGTACTTCATAATGATTAGAGCTGTCCATAAGTGAATGGCTTTGCCCACCCTGCTTGGAACAAAGGTTGGATATCAGATAGAGCTAGGACTAGATGGCTTCTAAAGTCTGTTCCTCACTGATATTTTATGATTCTCTACAAAGAGTATGTGAAGAAAAACAGTAGGAAATAAGTCTGGAAAGAGAGACTGGACTTACATTGTAGAAAGTTTTAAATGTCAAGCTGTGAAAGGCATGGACTGTTTTTGATACATAAAGGTTTGTTAACTAGGTATTGGTATAAGAGAACAAGAAGACATACCCACAAAAGTAAATGAAGGAAATTTAAGTCAAATAAAAGTAAAACTTAGGAAGACTTAGGTTCAAATTGGAACTCAGACACTTACTAGCTGTGTGACCCTGGGCAAGGCACTTAACCTTGTTTGCCTCAGTTTCCTCATCTGTAAAAATGAGCTGGAAAAGTAAATGGCAAACCACCCCAGTATCTCTGCCAAGAAAATCCTAAAATGGGGTCATGAAAAGTAAGACATGACTGAAAAGATTGAGCAACAGGAGATTGAGCAACTATCTTGGAATAAACCTTAAGTGCCCAATATTACAATAGTTGTCTTATGCCAAATATATAAATAACTTCACCAAAAAAATGAATTTGCTTTCACGGCTGTCATTTCTCATGGATTATCGTAAGATAACTGTTCTAAAAAGAGGAAGAAAACACAGAGGTCATGTAGTTGAATGCCCTGATTTTACAGTTGATGAAACTGAGGCTTTCACTGCGAATTCAAGTGGTCACATTGGTCACAGAGCTGAGTGTCCAAGCAAGGATTTGAACCCAAGTCTTCTGACTCTAAGCTTAGAATTCTTTCTACTTTATCATGTAACGACTTATTCAAATTATGGGTAATTTGAATTCTGTAGCTGCTTCTCTAGTCATGAAAGAAGACAACCATCAGACCTGCCTGTGGTGCCCCTGTCAGACACAATTATAGACTAGAGAGAACCAGTTTTGCATTCCTTATTTTCCCCCTTGAGAGATGAACATTAAGGAATAAACTTAATCTGGGCCTGAAGGGCTCACCTGAGACAAAGGAACATCTAAGTTATCATCTATACAAAGTCCATTAAAAAATCAGGATTTTCATCGTTGTGCAGTCCTCCCTGAATGCCCTGAAGGCAAACTGGGCAGGTCCTATGACTTGTTTCTGCTTAATAAATAAAAGATGATGTATATGCTTAGAGAACAATACTTCTTAAAGTCATTTTTTGACTTTTTTTAACCTGTTGAAACATTTATAGGGAGCATAGTACATAATCGTAAGATTCATTCTAAACAACCCAACCCCAAATCTCTACATTGACGAAAAATGTACCATGGCGGGTGGGGGGGGGGGGGAATCCTGCAGTGAGAGGGGACACATTTGGAATTTTCCAGCAGAGATCTTGAGCTCGTAATAGCTGTCCCATCTGTCTGGTCTCCCTGTGAATCAGGCAGCAAGAGATTGTAGGGTGATCAAACTAGGGGCCAGATATATTTTACCAGCCTTCAACTGAGAAGCCTCCAGATTATTGAACTGTCAGGAGGGAGAGAGCATGGAAGCTGAGCAGTGGGAAAGAGTCACAAGTATGTGTCATTTCCCTTTCGCTCACTGCCCAAGGGAATGAAAAAGGAGAAAGGATCAGCGTACTTCTGAACACAGAAAGAGCCATCCATTCACCTGGAGAGATGTCCTTTGGAAAAGGCAAGATATTCTTAGGAAGAACCAGAGATGTTCTTAGGAAAAAAATAGAAGGTCCTTTCAAAGGAGATGTTTAATATTCGATATTTTGTATATTTGTATCAGTCAGACAATAAGCATTTATTAAGTGCCAAATGCTGAGCTAACCACTGGATTTACAACAGAAGGGCTAAAGCCAGTCCCTGACCTTAAAGAGCTTACAATCTAATAGGGGAAGACAGCTTGTGAAAGAAAATATATATGCTATCTAAATATATATGAATATATGGTGGTATATAAATATATAAAAGAAAATATGTGTGTATACATACATATGTGTGTATATACGTAGATACATGTGTATATATACATACAGGTATGTGTGTATGTATTGTATATATGTGTGTGTATATACATAGAGAGAATGTATTTGTGTGTGTGAGTGTGGTATGTGTGTATGTAGGGATATGTATACACACATTTTCTCCCTCAATAGAAGGTAAGTTCTTGAAGGCCAGGCATGTTTCTTCTTTGTCTGTGTATTTCCAGTGCTTACCACTAGTGTCTGTGCTCTCTCTACCTAATATCAGAGGAGGGGAAAGGGGTCATTTAACAGGATCCAGCCCTGCTAATACAGAGAGTAAAGGGAAGGAACCACCTCATACTAAGGTCAGAGCAGCTTCAGGTCACACCTACCACCACACCTAGATAGAAAAGTGGAAAGGCCTTCAGATGCTATCCAGTCTGCTATTTTGTAGGTGAGCCAACTGAATCCGCCAAAGTGGTTCACACAGCCAGTTAGTTTCAGAGGTGTAATTCGAACCCAGATCCTCTCAATAGTCTGGCTTTGGCACTTTGTGTTTAATAGAAGAGCTATGTCTGTGACAGGGGATGGTGTCCTGACATCCTCAGAAAACTGTTTCGTCTTCAAAAGAAGGTGTGCATAAACCCAAAGACTGAAGATCTTTCCTCTCCGAGGCCTGTTCAGGGAATCTCCAAACACACCAGTGCAGGCTGGCTCTTCCATCTCCCTGTCTTTAATGTAATATCAGAGCTTTGTTGGAAAAAGCCATGTACCAGGAATGAGGGCTTGGGAATAGAGCCTGGCCTTCCTCAGGACCAGGGAAGTGGCTGTGCTAGACTGGATGGCCAGAGGGAATGAGGCAGCAGAGACCTGGGATCGAGTCCCTCCAGTGACCTTTGCTAGCTGGGTGATCCTGAGTAGTGCCAGTTGTCTTCTCCATGAAAAAGCCTTAATAATCCCCCACCACCTTCCTGCCTAAGTGGTGGGGCTCCTATGATGAGGAATGAGAAGGAACTTGGCAAACCTTGACCAGTTACAGGGAGGTGTGATTTTCATCAATTTCAGACAAGCTCATTACACAGCTTCCGTTGTCCTGCAGAGATGACAAACTGGGGTGACCATAAGTAGTGACTGAAACATGGTTTGTTGCACAGAGGGTGTGGGTGTGGGTGTATATACACACATATACATTTGTGTGCATTCATATATGTATATACAATGCACATATGCATGTGTGTATACAAATATATGTACATGTATATACATGTATATTAATGTTTGTGTTCTGATATCACCAAAAGTCATACTGCTGTCTTACGTGTGTATACACGTACACATGTGTGTGCACGCATGTATATGCATGTACGATACACATGTGCTTTTACATGTGTGTTTACATGTGTGTGTGAATGTTCATATGTATGTGTTCTGGTGTCCCCAAAATAGTCATAGTATAGTTTTAAGTGTATGTATATACACATACACACAACCAAATAGACACACACGTAACACACATGTATATTTTTAATGTCCCCAAAAGTCATAGTGCAAAGCACACTGTGTGTGTGTGTGTGTGTGTGTGTGTGTGTGTGTGTGTGTTCTAAAGTTTCTCTGGCAAGGGCTGAGTGAAGAGAATGACACGGTGTATGGGTTGGTCAGCCTCCGTGTTGGTTTTCCCTGTTGCTCCCTCAGGATCTTCCAGGGTAGCAAACGTTTGTCCAGAGCACTTCTTAACGCCATCCTTACCTCTGAGATCCTCAGCTCCAACTCTGCAGTCAGTGCTCCTGTACACCCATGCACATTTGCAGGTGTGTCTTTATTGTGCCATTATCAGGGTTCACCAGGAAAACAGATACAATTCAGTGACTCCATGTAAAGAAAGTCACTAGAACCTTCCTACCCTTTGGCCCCAAGTCCTCACTGCTATTAATGGACCTCAGAGTTCAAAAACAGTAAGCTCTCCTATGCACCAAAATATTTATCGTCACTTTTTGTGGTAGCAAAAATAAATGAGTAATAAAGTAGATGCCCTTCACACGGGGAATGGCTAAGCAAGTTATAAGAGAGGAATATAGTGGAATATCACCAAGCTATGAGAAATGACTAATGTGATGAAGGCATGGGAAGGCGTTGGCAAACTCATGTGAAGTGACGCACAGGAAGAATTGGGAAACTGATGAATATAATGACAACCACAATATAAATTAAAAGAACAACAAAGTCATTGAAGAGTCCTATGAATTGGAATAACCAAACTTGGCCCCAAACAAGAGAGAAGAGAAGGTGTTTCTCTTTTTTCCTTTGCAAATTATGAAGGAATCCGTAGGTATGAAACACTACAAGATTATGTCCATTTTTTTGTGTTGGTTACTTTTAAGTTACTATCTTTTTAACACTTTTTAAAATTCTTTGTTATCAGAGATTTTTCTGCAGGGTATGAAGGAAAGGAATACACTGGGAAATGTGTGACAGGAAAACAAAAAGAGCAATCAAAATTTATTTTAGAAAAATAGGAAAGGGGCAGCTAGGTGGCACAGTGAATAGAGCACCAGCCCTTGAATCAGGAGGACCTGAGTTCAAGTCCAGCCTCAGACACTTGTCATTTACTAATTGTGTGACCTTGGGCAAGTCACTTAACTCACATTACCTCGCCTTCCCCTTCAAGAAAAAAAAAAGAAAGGAAGGAAGAATTCCTTGACCTCTTTTGACCCAGCCCGTTGTCAAAGGATCATAGGATTAATCAGGCCCAGAAGAGAGCCATCTAGCCCAATGTCCTCATTTGAAAGTGGAGGTCCAGATTGGTGGGGTGACTTACCTGTGGTAACTGTGGCAGAAAGTGGCAAACTCAAAAGTGTGAACCCATGGTGTGATTCCTAATCTATTCAGTTCTTTGTGGGATTCATTGACAAGTCGTTGAGTTGAAGGCTTACAGTCCGGATTTGCTATTGCCTGATCTAACCTCACAGATTAAAAATGGAAACCCTGTGAGGGCAGGGACTGGTTTCCTCTTTTATCCACAGTACCTAGTGTCCTGTCTTAAGTAAGGGGAGTAGGAGTTTAAAAAATTCTTGCTGATTGTCTTCATGCTTGTTCTGAAAGAACTAGAGGATCCTAAGGGATTCGTGTCATTGTGCCTGAGTGGAGATGTCTTATGTTACTTTTTTTTTGGTAGAAGGGTAGAAGATAGGTCTATTGAGAAGGCCTAAATCAAAAGAACAGGGAATGGTTGTTTTCATGGAGTTGTTCACTTGTAGTGCTATCATCAGCTGCAGGTCTGCCTTTCTTATTGAAGAGTTTTTCCTCAGTAGTCTATTGCTGGCACCATATTGATTTTTGGTTTTTCCTTATATCTGTTGTCAGACACTGTTCTATGATCTATAACACAAGGGCAAATTAAAAAAAGAAAGAAAGAAAGGATGTGTGGGCCTAACAGTATTTGTAAGATAGCAGAGCCAAACCAAAAGATGTCATTTTCCAAACTGATTACAAACATTCCCTTTTGACCTTCCCCAGACCTCCATATTATTACAAGGGCACATCAAACCTTTGAAAATCTTTTTTACTAGTTAAAAAAAATTCTTAGCCAAACTTCTTTGTCTGTTGTGTGTGCAGTACACCACCCTCTGGTTTCAACTTCAGCTTTTCGGGAAGCTCAGTTCAGCTTGGCAAAATAAATGTCAGATGATTTCCTCTGTGTGAGCCTTGTGCAAAGGTCAGTACCCAACTCGTTGCCATCTTCTGCCTGGAAGCCTACAGTCGTTTGATGAGTTGGAAAGGGCCCTTGTGGGCTTCCCAACTATGCAGAACGCAGCCACCCTAATTTGTAAGCTCTCCCACAATCAGAAAAGCAGTGAACTCCATCCAGGCCCCTTGATCTTGCTTACTACCTAAAAAAAATAGGATGAACTGTCTCCTCTCCTCTCCTTAAATGCCATCTGTATGACTGGACCACTCTGTATTTAGAGAGCTGTTAGAAAAAGGAATAAGTTCCCTTTTTGAGGGTATTTATTTGCGTTTATGCCTTTCATTGTTACCTCTCAGTCACTTTTGAATATATCCCTGCCCAATTCCTATATAACAAAGAAAAAAACATAAACAACATAGAGACCACATCTGATATCATATGCAACATTTCGCACCTGATATCAGCTACTTTTCCAAGGAAAGTTTAGTACATTTACTCCTCTCTTCTCTAAAGAATCATTTTAATTACACTATCTTCTACTTTGTTTTACATTGTTACAGAGTCATAATATGGATATTGTTTCCTAATTCTTCTCTTCATTTTCTTCTTCTTTACATTGTAACAGAGCAATGGCGTAGGTATCGCTTTTTTCCTGGTTCTTCTGACTTCTCTCTGCATCAGTTCAGATAAGTCTTCCCTTGTTGTGGTGGTTGCCTTTTGACAGTAGCCCTCTCTTGTTCATTCTCCAATTTGAATAAAGAGCCTGTTGTCCTGTCATCATCTTTGCCCCTCTGCCCTGCCCCCAAACACCACCCCCAAGCCTCATCTTGCCTTTTATTTTCTCCTTCTGTGGCTGGACACACAAGCATTGGAAACACACAAGGTAAACCCAGCACACTGCAGCTCTAGTTAAAAGCACCAAGTGGTTGGAATGCCCAGGGAAGTGAGAATGAGCAGATCTCACACAGGGATGATTTGAAACAAGCCTTGTGGCTTTTTAATAATGTGCCAAAGTGGTCTCAGTGGTGGGCCAGCGGGGCCCATATTCTATCTTCTGTGAAAGGAGAAGACCCAGCAGGCCTTGGCTAATGCAGACAGCCCCTCCACTCTGCTGGAGGAGACAGACTCAGAGATGGCAATCAAGGCTTGATTTGCCAACACATTTCCAATGATTAAAATGTAATTAGCACAACTGAGTGCCTCCTCCCCAGCTAATTTTAATACATGCTGTGACAGGCAGGCAACCGGCTGTGCCTTAGCCCAGCAGCAGATGGAGGCAGAGGCAGCGGGAGAGGAAAACCATTTTGCAATGTGACTATTCGCATCACAAAACCATCAGGGCGCTCAGCTCTTAGAAGGCCCTTGATGGCAGCACATCAAATTGGCGCTGTCATCGCTGACCGCGGCAATGGCAGTCATCCTTCATGCTGTCCCAGAAGCACAGCGAGGCAATTTGCAGGCGTAACCCTTTAAGATCTAGGAGGGGAGAGAGAGGGAAGGAGGGAGGGAGACATGGAGAGTGTTGTTGTCACCTTGCGGTGACAGGCGTGAGCGTTTGCAATGTGTGCTGTGAAACCCACGCTCCTGGCAGCTTGCAAACTGTTACTTACATGTCCTCTTTCCAAGGCACAGAGGAGTGGAGGGTTCAGCAGTGCTGGAGAGAACTATTTTCTCCAAAAGGAGCCAAGCAGGCTGCCTTTCCCATTAGCTTTACCCTCTGCTAGGGAGGAGGTGATTTTTCAGCCTGGAGTTGGGGTGGCAGGTACCCACTTGGGACGCAGGCAGCTTTGATAGAATTTTTTTGACTCTTCAGTCACTCAGTCAGTAATTCAACAAGCATTTTTTTTTATTTGCCTACTGTATACCAGCTACCATGTAATAGTTGGGGATGCAGAGTCCACAAAATCATCTCTGCCTTTATGGCACTTACATTCTATTGGACAGATTACACACTGGTGTACACATAGTTACTCTACATGCATTTATTAGGCATCCACTGTTTGCCAGGCATTATGGTAGATAGGTTCTAGGGATATAAGTACAAAAATGAAAAGAAAAAAGAGGCCTTGCCCTCAAGTAACTTACACAAATAAGTACATGGGCACAGTTAAGTACATGTGTTTAGGTGTGTGTATATACATGTTGCATAGACTTATAAATATGCTGTATATAGTATATATACCATACAGATATGACTATATAATAGATATCTATATGCACTATATGCACAATAGTGTATATATATATATATATATACACACACACATATATGTGCATACATATACATACATATGTATATGCACATAAACCCACATCATTTAGTACCAGATCTGTGAGTTCATTGAGGTAGGGAATGCCTGGTAACAAAACCACCTCCACTAATGCAGATTGGCATCTACTTTGTAACTTTTAGCCTTTCCCTTATTTGTTGGTTCATTCACAAAATGGTTTTTGGACATCTACAATGGGGCAGACGCTATACTGAGCACTATATCTGTTTGACCTGTGCAAGGCAATCCGGGGTTTTAGGTGGGTCATCCTACCGCCGGGGGTCTTCCCAATCACATGGCCTTTGAGGTCCCTTCCAGCTCAGCATCAATGATCCTTCGATCTCTCTTTCCTAAGTATGAAGGGTGTGGCTCTTATGTTTTTGTATCTCCTGATGCCTAGCACCTTGCTAGGTATACAGTAAGGGCTTAACAAATGTTGATTGTTTGATTTTGAGTTATCCAGTCATTAGATCCTCACCGAAGTACTATGAATTAGGATTCTGTGTAATGAAACATAAGCTAATGTTGATTAAATGACTAGCCCAGAAGGATTTGAACTCGAGTCTTCCTGACTCCCCAGTCCAGAACTGCTCCACCCAGCTGCCTACGATTGGAGGTCTTCAAACAAAGACTAGATTCCTTTTTTAGGAATGTGGCAATGAGGAGTTCACTTTTCAGTATGAATTGAACGAGACAGTCACCAAGCTCTCATCCAACACTAAATTTCATGATCTCTGCCCTTTTTTTCCTGTAGGACTTTGATGAATATTTGCCTTTGGCTGACCACCTTTTCCTATCTATTTGTGTTGTAATTGTGGATTTCTGAGAGTGATTTCAAGTGTGTCTATCATTCTTATGGGGGTAATCTGCCACCTCTCTCAGTGCTTTCTTTTTTTCCCCTCCTGCTCTTGCTATGAGAATGCCATTGGTTTATCATTTGGATTTCCAGCTGAATTTGCCATAGATCTTGCCGAGTGGGTTTATGATTGCTGCCATCCAGCCTGGTACTGCTGCTACTGTGCTGGCCTCTTAGATTTAAATCTGTTGCTTGTATTTCCCCCTCGCAGAGTTACAGAGCAGCACAGCCCATCAATACTGATGTCTTCATATCCTTCTCGCCTCCTCGGATTTATGGGGTAAAATAAACCCCTTGCCATAGAACCTTTTATTGATTACTCAAACACATAATAAAGCTTAAGGAGAAAGGAGAACCAAGTAAAAGGGACTGTTCCTTGCCAGAAAAGTGACAGTAACAGTCTTGAAGCCCCATGGGGCTCTGAATGTTAACTTTGCCAACCTACCTGATGGGATGGAAAGTCCGTTTTTAATAAGCAAGCCAAGAAAGGAATGAGGAAAAATTTCCATTTATTTAGTAAATTGCTTTTTAAAAAATTATTGTAGGGAGCACCAAATAATGCAAGAACATCCTTAGGGCTTAGTTAAGTCAGAAACCTTATCTCAGGTAGTATGGGTTTTAAAAGAAGGAGAAATATTGTACATGACTCAGTCCTTGAAGGAGGGAAGAGGTATGCAAAGACTCTTCCCTACCATTTTAAAAAAACATTTTTATTGGGGATCATAGATTTACAGTTGAAAGGGACCTCAGAGATTATCCACCCCAACCCTCTTATTTTACATGAAGGAGAAACTGTGGCCAGAGAAATGAAATAGGATTGGAACCTATTCTAAACAATCCTCTTTTTTCCTGAGTTCTTTATCCCAACTCTTCCAAGCCCTGCAAATGCCCATCAATTGGGGAATGGCTAAATAAGTTGTGATGGAATACTACTGTACTATGAGAAATCTAAAATCCATTCAATTATTCCTATGTAAAGGGCCAGAGAGACCATAGGATCATAGATTCTAAGTTGAAAGGGGCCTCAAAGGCCATGTGACTCGGAAGACCCAGAGGGAAAAGAAAGTCAGAGATAGTCGGGTTATTAAAAAAAAAAAGTTGGATTTGTGGTGGGCTGACCCAAGATTGAATCCTAGTCCTGCCACTTAGGGCCTCAGGCAAGTAACTGACTCTCTTTAGGCCTCAGTTTCATCATGGACAAAAAGAGGAGAGTGGGCTAAATAAGGCTGGGAGTCCCTTTCCACTCCACGTCTTTAGACTCCTGACCTCGCCTTAACTTCTCCTTCTGTGTAGTGGAACTGAACAGCATTTATCACCCATCCCTCAAGATCCACATCCTCCTTGGCGCCTCCTTTGATCTCTCACAGGTAAAAATGAGCCTTCCTTCCTATGTTAGGTGCATTTTGCCCACAGTGTCTGCTCATCTGCTTTCCTTTTGCATCTCAGGTATCTCTCCTGATGCTGTCTTCCCCAGCTAGACCGTAGGAGGAGTCAGGAAGTCCCACTGTGATACTAGCGTACTGTGTGTCTGAGGGCGTGTCACATCCTCAAGTCCATAAAATGAAAGGGACTGAATTCAATGACCCGGAAGGTCTGATTTACTTCTAAAACTGTGATTGTATGATTCTTATTAAGTGAGGGCCTCTTCTTAATCTTAGTGGCCCTTCCAACTCCTTGGCTTTCTGCTCTCCATGTCAGAAGAGCTCAGAAAAAGCAGGATAGTTTAGAAACTCGATAGATTCCTCAGTCCTGCAGTGGAGAGAGATCTCTCTTGGTGGAATAAAAGCCTACCAGAAACACTAGAGGTCTCTGAGTGGATGGGCGTTTTGAACACAAAGAGGTGTTTGTTTTTTCCTACATTTTAACTCTTAATTTTTGACACAGTGGGAAACTCCTGCACCGCTGCCATTTAAAATGTGACAATATGGCAGTGTTCTGATTGCCTGTGTCACCAGGGTGTTGGTGACTGAAGGCCAGGAGACAAAGCAAATGAGTCCAAAGACAGAGCTGGCTGCCAAGGCAGTGTGTTCCCCTGCATTTTAATTTTCTCTTCTCTTACTAACTGCTTTTCTGGCCTGCCTAGGAGTCACTCAGGGATACTGAATCCAGAATTTGTACAATCTCTTTTCAGGGCCCTTGATTTTAATCAGAAATACACAATGATTCCTTTCCTCCAAACAGAGAAACTCAATCCCCGTTTTAAATTCAATTATTGTAATTGCAGCATTCAGGGGGAAAAAATAATACATCCATTTTCTAATAAGAGATGGTGGAGACAAAATTGCTGCGTGTAGTATGTCAAAACAGGAAATCCAAGAGAGGCCAACTGATGGGTGCTACATCTGGGTAATTTGTATTTACTTGTAACCAATTTATAGAACTCTTTCCCTCCTTCAGGTAGACCAGAGATGATTGAGTTCTGAAGTCAATGAGAAACATAAAGGCCATTAATAAGTAGCAGTTATTTTAACATCCTGATTATGAGTCTGACCATTTGTGAAAAGAGAAGAGAGGAGGAAGGCAGATCCCCAGTTCATTAAGCAAGATCAATAACCCAAGCTACAGTCCATTGTAAAGGCAAGGTTAGGTGTTTAAGCATTATTTGGATCCTTATAACACCAATACATCAGGTTGTCTCTGGTCATGTTTACGTTGCCTGTAGAATTGTCTTTCATTTAGTACCTTGCTACTGAAAAACCCCCATGTTGAGAAGTTGATGGTGCATTATTAAAGCCTGGGGCCTCAGGGAGCACCGTTCTTTTCCCCTACTGTTCAATCTTGATTGCCTTAGCTGGTTTGAATTTGTAAGAGGGGAAAAAGAAAAGTTTGAAGACTGTGAAGTTCCTTTTTTTCCATTTCCACTGGTTTTACTTTTTTAAAAAAAATAATTTCCCAGTGAGTTTATTATAGCATTTTCTTAGGCTATACTCTCATTGTACTAAACTTGGAAATTGTTTTAGGTTCGTTTGGATATACAAATTAACAGATATTTATACTTTTAAGGTGTCTATCTTTCCTATCTATCAACACAAATGGATTTCTTTTTGGTGCAGGCAGATAGGGAGGAAGGACAGAATTCTATTTGAACTGGAGTTGTGATTTCATAGGTATATAGAATTCTCAATGAGGAAATTCTTTCTGTCAATAAAGACACCAGTGCTGCTAATTCTTGCCTATAAAGGTTAACTGGTATACTGAGAGATTAAATTACTTGCCCAGGGTCACACAACCAGTAAGATTTATGCCAAGCTTTTCCTGATTTCCAAGTTTATACTCTATCCTTTATGCCATAAAATTTCTCCATTGGCATACCTCAGATCCATTCTGTATATACTACCTTCTCAGTATAGCACGTTCCCAGACCCACATGGCCTTTGAATTAATACCCAAACCTTCTAGCCTCCAGGAAGATATGCTTCTCTCCTTCTTGGTCTAGAGACCATCTACCATTGTGCTAACCAATGTTGTTTTGAAATAACTTGAATCTATTGTAACCAGCACCCACATTAATGATCTGAAATCCCATCAGAATATCATTCAACCCATCTCTTGGGATGCAAATTGTCGTATTTTAGCTTTGGACTAACTTGTCTCTGTAATGTTGTTTCATCAATTATGGGTTCAGAGCACAAGTGAATGATAGCTGTGGGATAAACCTGCATTGGCCTACACTAGGGGTTGGCAAACTATGGCCTATGGACCAAATCTGGCCTGCTTTTATATAACTGCCAACTAAGATTATTTTTTACATTTTAAAATAAATTTTGTTGTTTTTTAAAATGTAAAAAGCGTTCTTAGCTAGGACCATAAAAAAGCAGGAGGCAGGCTGATTTGGCCCCTGAGGCATAGTTTACTGACCCCTGGCTTAGACCTCAGATTATATGGTACAGATTTTCTCAGTGCTTTACACATAGTAAATGCTCCCCAAATATTTCTTTAATGTATTCATGAGCCAACAAATTATTCATATTTCTTCACATGTATTCCAAGGACCTCAGAACATCACATGCCTGGATGTTGAATGGATAGCCGTCGACATGTCATCCAAGTTCCATGCTTATTTACCAGTCTGCAGAGTGATTCCAAAGTTGCATTGTGCCATGATTATTTTTGCAAGAGTAGCAGCCTCATGTAGTGTATAGATTCTTAATCTGGGATTCACAAACCCCTGAGGGAACCATGGATAGATTTCAGGGTATCTGTGAACTTGAATAAGAAAAATATTTTTCTTTTATAATTGTATTTATGTTATTTAATGCATTTAAAAACATTATTCTAAGAAGGGCATCAGATTGCCAAAGGGGCCCATGATGCCCACCCCCCTCCAAAAAAATAAAATAAAAGGTAAGGACCTTGGTATAGTAGATAGAGTGCTAGCCTTAGTTTCAGGAGCACCTTGATTCAAGTTGTTTCTGAATCATGCTGTCTATGTGACCCTAGCCCAGCCATTTAACATTTCAACCCTCCACACAATTTTCTAAGACTATAATTGCCTGGGCAGATACTCATCTGCAGTGATGGAAGACATTTTTTGTTTTGTTTTGATGGTTGTTGTTTATTTGTAAGGGTTGGGGTTGCATGTATTTTCCCTATATCAGTGAGATCATAGTTGTGTTATGAATGAATGAAATTTGCATACCAAAAAAATGCTATATCCAGCATCTAGGAGACAGAAGCAAGATATAGTATATGTGATACATGAAGGCTTCCAAACTAATTTGTTTTTTCTTCACTGGGAGTTTTTTTGTTTTTAATGAAACAAGGATAAGAGATGATCAATCAGTAGTGTAGCTGGTTCTATTTTGGAGAATAAGTAATTCACAAGTTAAGGTTACTGTTTCAGACTCTCAGTTGCCTTTGGCTGAACAGTCTCCAAGTTTACCATGACCTGTCAGCATTCTCCACTGAGATACAAGAATGGGGTGATAATGGTGAGGGGGTCAACATTTCCTTGGGCAGATCTTTAGATGACTGAGAATGTGACTTTATTTTTCCCTCCAGTGATTACTTTGATGCTGATAATCATCATTCCCCACCCCCCTTCCTGATTTTTACTTATTAGAACCTGATTATTTGAGTGACTTAGACTCATTTTCTTGAACTTTTTTTCCTCTAGTATTTTAATCATAGGATTCCCTATAGATACTTTATCTCAGTGTCTATCTTAGGGTTTCTGATGGGTAACTTGGCAAGAAATGGATTCAGATCATTCCAAAGCTGTTGGAAAAGAAGGCAATAGAAGACGGAATTGAAGCCCCTGTGGCCGGCCAGTTGGCAAGAGAAGGAGGCTGCTGCCCCACACAAATGGGATCGTGAGACGTTGGAGCTTTGTCTGGCTCACTGACCCACTTAAGAAGTGGTTTACATGGACAGAATTTGTTGCAACACTGGAATTGGTCAGATTTATCCCTTTTCCACTTCCTCCCCCTCCTCTGACTCACCGCTGCGTGGTAGACTGGCTTATCTTACCCCTAAGTCTGTTGTTTGCTTGCTGCCTGCACTTTGGTTTTATCAGGAAGAGGCAAATGAGGAAGAAGAGGAAGAGGAGGAGGAAGAGGAAAGGAAGGAAAAGGAGAAGAAAATGATGATAATGAGGAAGATGATGACGGAATTCCAAAATGCTCTCCCACTTTGCTCCTTTGGATTGTAATTAACCAATCAGTCTTTGTGTTCAGTGACCTTGGAGTCTTCTTGGGAAGAAGAAGGATACACATGAAAAGATTACAACCAACACTCCTACGGGTTCGAACAAGCCGTGACTCTTATTCACCCAAGACCCTCATTTGATTTTAATCAACGAATTGGTCCTTATG
This sequence comes from Trichosurus vulpecula, assembly GCF_011100635.1. Taxonomy (NCBI): domain Eukaryota; kingdom Metazoa; phylum Chordata; class Mammalia; order Diprotodontia; family Phalangeridae; genus Trichosurus; species Trichosurus vulpecula. The sequence continues at coordinate 26,272,007 of NC_050579.1, forward strand.
CCAAAGAGCTTCCAGCCCAGTTGGATAGAATTGATACAGCTACACAAAAAGTTGGACAATATAATCTCCACATGTTTGGCTTTGGTTCTTTTCCCACTAAAAACCTCTGTTTCACATCCTGCTGTTTCTGATGCCCAGAATTGCCCCAGCAATAGAACATGAGCATCATCACATAAAAAAATTATATTATTTTTTCGTTGTATTGGCACTACATAGCATAGAACCTCCTGAAAAGTATCATAGTGGTTACTGGTGACAATCAGATTCTCAGCCATTTACCGATTTCTTCAAGAAAATGGTGACCCATCACCATTTTCTCCTTTGACAGTGAGCATTTCATAATGCCTAACAATATTAATTTCTGACATCAGAATCCCAGATTTAGAACCAGGTGTGGCCTACAAGTCATTTCCCTTTATTTAACAAATGTAGAAGCTAAGTTTCAAAAATAGATCCATTCAAAGATATAACTGAGACTGAAAGAGGTTTAAAAAAAAACCTTACCCAGCATCACATAGCCCATGAATGCCCAAGAAAGGATCCAAACTCAGGTCTTCCTGACTCTTAAGTCCAGCAGTCAAGCCACTAGGCTGCCTTCCTTGACTGGTAGCTGTTCATCTTAGGCTGGTCATTTCCACTGTTTATATCTCAGTGTCTTCAACTATACTATAAGGTTATTGGAATGGGATGATCCCTAAGACCTCTTTCCTACCCTAATATTCCAAGATGTTCTAGGATATCTTCTTTTTACAAAAACACCTTACCTACTTAAAAAATGTTTTTAATGGAAATAGAATAACCTATAGAAGGAAAATGAAGCATAATCACATTTCGAACCTTACCAACCCAACCATTTAATCCAGTAAGACTCATTCTGCCTTCTCAAAGTTGAATCCAACCAGGCTTCTTTTTTCTTTTTATATTTCTTTTTGTAAAACTTCCTGTTCCATTCTTTCACTAGGATGTGGAAGATGAGAGCCCTCTGAGGGTCTCCACTCAAAACAGATCTGAGAGAAGACCGAAGGCCTCAAGCATCAGCTAGGTTTAACAAATGAATGAACAAATTCTTTATTTAACAGGCCATCACATACCAACCACCTTGTGCCATTACTGTGCCAAGGCTTTGTGTCTGGATGGAGGGTCAAGGGTTGAAAGAAGTAACAATAATAATAGTAAAAATACTTTTCCCTAAAGACTGACTATGTAGATGGTATATATTTTGTATTTGTTTATTTGTATATACATTGTTTCCTCTAAATTTCATCATGATAATCATCAAGCATTTATTAAGTGTTTGCTGGATGCCAGGCACTGCACTAAGCACTTGTAGAATAGAGTCACTTTAATAAAGTGATTTTTTTGAAAATCGTATCCTCAATATCTAGCTGGTCCTTAGCAGGTGCCTAATCCATGCTGGTTGGGATTTTCTTTGTTCATGGAGTTGCACTGACTGTTTACTCAGCTCTCAGAAAATCCTCAGAAAGATCACTGTTCTAAAATCGTAGGGCCTGGCTTCATGCCCTTCCTCTGATGCTTTGGACAAAGCATTCGTGTCTATGGGCCTCGTCTGTAAAAGGATGGCCTCTGGATTGGCTCCCAGCTGCCTCGCCCCTCACCCCTCACTCCCCACTCCCTAAACCCTGTCCTCACCTTGACCTCCTCAACAAACATCTCCCGGTCCAAGTCTAGCCAGGGTGTTCAAAGACCGTCGGTGTCCCACACGGCCGAGCCATTCACAGCGGCCCCTGCCTTTCCCCATCACCTCTCAATTTCCAAATGGGGACGGTGCCTTCGCTCTGAGGACATCCAAATGGCTTGCCCCCACCTGTCAAGCCTGATCCTTATATTTTACCCGGCCCATTATGAACGCAATCTTTCTGTCGAAAATTTGCATACCTCCTTTCTTGAGAAGTAATGACAGCAATTTCTTTCCCTCCGCTCACTTTCTGAGTGTCTCATTTAACGGCACCTGTGAAACCGACAGGCACCAGGATTGAAAGTGAAAGAGAGTAACTGATTAAATCATCATCGAGTCAGGCCTCAGAAAGTCAATTCTGCTTGCCGTCTGCAATGATATCCTTTTATCTTAAAGTAATGAGCTATGGCACTTTTGCATCGGGTAATGCGATAAGTTCTATTAGCATGTTCCATTTGCCTCACAAGCAAGGGCAAGCCATCTTAGCAAGCTCATATCATCGCAATCAGAGCAATTGGCTTCCTAGGCAGAGGAGGAAAGAGAAAGCTCAGGGTGATTTTTATGGATCACAACACAGTGGAAAAAAAGAGGCTCTTGTATTATTTTAACCCGTCACATGCTTTACCATCTTTCCCCCACCCCAACAGCAAATTTGGGTTCCCTTAGTCGGTCCAAGGCCAGGAAAAAACCAAGCCACCCAGAGAATTGGTGGGTCTTTAGCTCCACCCTCCGCTGAGGGTGAGCGTCTGAACTTGGGCTAAAGATCACCAGAAGTGGCTTGAGGGTGATGCTGCTGCAGCAGCGAGAATGACTTCCAAGTAATTCTGGGTATGTGTCCCCCTTCTTCAAAGTCATCAGCAGTAAGTCCCCAGATAGTCATGGATTAATGCTGTTGATGACAAAAATGTGGAGATTTTGTATCTGTGAGCATGTAATTTCCGTGAAGACAAGAATTGTCTTTTGATTCCTATTTAGATTGTAAGCTCCTTGAGAACAGGGATTGTCTTTTATCTTTCTTTGTATTCTCAGTGCTTGGCCCATTGCACAGGCTTCATCAATACTGACTGACTGCATATATTTGCATTCTACCCCCAGCACTTGGCAGAATTTTTGGTATACTGAGGGTGGGAGCAGAATTTTTGGCATAAGCTCTAAAGGGGCAGCAGTGCATGGAGGGCCTGGACCAGAGTCAAGAAAACTCATCTTCCTGAGTTCCATTTCGGCCTCAGACACTTCCTAGCTGTGTTACCTTGGGCAAGTCACTTCACCTTGTTTGCCTCAGTTTCCTCATCTGTAAAATGAGCTGGAGAAGGAAATGGCAAACCACTCTAGTGTCTTTGCCAAGAAAACCCCAAAAGGGGTCACGAAGAGTCAGACAGGACTGACATGACTACATCACAACAACTCTCTAAATAAACATTTGTTGCCTGTTGCCTAGAGAGAAGTGTAAATAAAAGACAACAAAGATCCTTACGGGATCAAAAGGGGGATTAATTGTAGATCACCCAGACTTTAGGTTTTACCTAGAGATGAAAAAATTCATTTTCCCTTTACTTTTGGAGCCACCCCAAGGTTGTGGGTCTGATTTTAGAGTAAATTTTTAATTTCTTGGGATTTGGTCTTTGTTTACTCTTGACAAAGGTAATTTTCTTTCTTCTAATGAGGAGAAAAAATATCCATCTAAACTTTCCATAGATTTGTAGTACATCTACTTGCCTTTAAAAATAATATTGGAGACAAAAAAGCTCTGTGGCAGTGGTATCAGTAGATCTGTAACCTACTCATCATCATCAAAATTATTCTTTTCTGTGAGAGCTCAGATTTAAAAATTTAAAAACCAGAGAGGAAGCAAACATATGATTTATTTTGGGGTATGTGCTCTGGCAACATGAGGTCCCCTTTATTCATAGAAGTTCCACTTGGTCCAGCCAGTGATTTGTCCAAAATTGGAGAGAGACAGAGACAGAGGGACAGACTGAGACAAGAGACAGACAGATGAGAAAGGGATGTGTGTCATGTTGACCTTGAATCCTATTGGTTGGGATGGAGATGAGGGTGGTATGACCAGCAATGTCCACCCTAGGCCGTTGGACTATGCAGCGTGGCCTGGCTGGAAACAGTGGACGCTCTGAACGTTATTCCATCAAAGGGCACCCCCACACACACTTTGAATGATACTGTGAATCATATTACACTTTCAGGCTTTTGTAGCTAGAGCCAAATTGAAGGGAGGTTGGACTTATATCAATTTCAGAGGACTTCCAGCTGAATAAAAAGGGACTCTCTTTTGTGCCTTTATTCATATTTTTTTCCATTGATTTTGGGAACACGAACCTTTTAATTAGACTCTCATCTTAGCCCAGCAATTTTATTTTGTCATTCACACACAGCATCTATTGAAGAGCGGTATTAGCTAATGGCATCATTTTCCATCTAGAGAGCAAGACACCTCAAATGCTTCCTAGGTTCAAAAAGCTTCTTCCATTGATTGAGGTGAGAAATGGTGAAATAACTTTAAATTTCACTTTAAAACCCCTAAATGATCCCAGATTAATGTAAACAATGTGAAATGAGTCCTTTGTAGACTGGCAAAAGCAAAAAGACATCAAAGTGGCTATTCCAGGGCTTCAGATGTTGCTTCTAGTTGCTAAATGTGGAATGAGAATAATAATAAAAACAGCTAAAATTTATATAGCACTTAGTATTGGCTGGGCACTGTGCTAGCTGCTTTACAGATATTTTCTTATTTATCCTCTTTTGGGTAGATCCTGTTGTGATCTCCATTTTACTGTTGGGGAAACAAAAGCAAACACGTTTTGGTGACTTGCTCAGAGTCACACAGCTAGTAAGTGTCTAAGGCTAGATTTGAATTCAGGTCTTTCTGACTCCAGGCCTGGTGCTCCAGGCACTGTACCAGCTAGGTACCTGACTGGAATAAGAGATGGAGCAGATGGTACGTGACAGTGTTATTTTTGTTTGGGGAGGGGAGTTGGGGGGGGGGCATGTATGACAAGAGAGTAAATTAACTGAACACTTCTGGCTTTGTCCAAAGAGTTGCAACCAGAGGCATCAGATCAGTAAAGACAGACTGTCAGCCACATAGAAAACTATATTTATTGGGGTGCCAGTGAGTCAGATTGTGCATGATGTTCGAAGTGCATGGTTCACATCTCAGGGTCCTCCCTTGTTTTCTTCCAATTTCCTCTGGGCAGTCCCAAGAATAGAATCGGTTAGCCCAGCCACTACACTTTGGCCGTGCCTTTTTTTTTTCATGGTGATGATGGATGGATCCAAGGTGTGAAATAGGTGTTATGGCAAGGTCCATTGAGCAGAATGGAGAGCATTGCTCTCCTCAGTGTCACTTTGTGTGATATATTCAACCATCGCCGCTTGGGCATGTGGCATTACATTGTGTTCTATGGATGTGGGGGGAGCCAGAGAGATGGCGTAGACCTCGACATCGTACATCCAGGTCTAGTGGGAATGCGGATCTCAGGCCCAATGAGGTAATCACTCCTGTGCGCCCCAGTTGAGGAAATGAATTCAGGCCAGTCTCACACCTGTACTTTTTAACGATAGGCTCAAGTAATGATAGGCTAAGGGTTAGATGCCCTGATCAACAATGAAAATGAGCCATTCCTTTCTGTGGCCTCTGGTGGTGGCCTCTAATTCTACCCTGCGTTTTTGAGCATACATCCTGTTATATTCAGAAATACAGTTTCCTTCAGACCCTCAAATTACCATTCTCTCCCCCCACACCTTTGGTTTATGCTTCTACTATTTCCCAGAGGGTGTGTTTGTGTGTGTGTGTGTGTGTGTGTGTGTGTGTGTGTGTATGTATGTATGTATGTATGTATGTGAAAGGGAGGAGGAAGGAATGAGTTGCTTCTCAAAGGACCCCCTCCCTGGTCTGATGCTTTAGAGCATTGTGGATTAAACCATCCAATTACTGATACGGGAGAATGAAATGACCAACGGGTTCCATTTTAGAACTGCCTTAAAAATTAGGGATTTGTGGATCTTCCTCTGCCTTTGGCTAAAGTGTGGCCAAACTCTCTCTGTCGAGGTTGTACTGAAAAAAACCTGGATCTCTGATCTCACCCCATGGCTTTAAAAATCCAGTCTTTCCTTCTGGGTAGGCTTCCTTTGAAAATGGAGGGAGATTATTTTTAACTCCTCACAAAAGGTTTTGGAACCTTTCCTGCAAGGTTAGACCCACCACCTCTAGGCTCCAGTTAGCAACCTGCTCTGCTATGAAAGCCAAAACAAGACCCCAATGTCAAAAGGCTCCAATTGGCTGGTCACTTGGGACCCAGCCTCTGCATTGCAGTCCCCTGAATTTTTTCCCTGTTTCTTAGCCTCCTTGCAGAGAATATAACCTCCCCTTAGAGGTGGCTTGGTGTAAATGTGTGTAAATTGGAGTGAGTACCCAGGGAGCCCCAAAGCGGAAAACTTCAGTCTTCTCTCACCCTTTAGGGACCCCAAATCACCGGGCCTCCACAGTGCATGGAACCTGGAGTGTTAAAGCCTTCCAGTGTATTAAACATGAATTTAGGGCTGTGAATTCTCCCAACACCACATCTATAAACCCACCTCCCTTTTTCATAATGCTTGCTCATAAAATGCTGCCAACCCAGCAGATCGGCCCTGTGGAACTGTGGGTCTCTTTCTGTCTTTGGCTGTCAACAAAACCCCTTTTTATGAGTGGAATAGACCTCTTGTGTGTGCAGGACTCCTGGCTTTTTACAAAGTGTTCGAGGAGCCAGGAGCCAGGCTAGGCAAACGTGGGGAGCTGTTTGCCGAGTGCATTTATTGCCTTTGCATAATTTATGAGCTGGAGGGGGTTGACCATCATCCGTCTCTGCCAGGGGCTGGCACCGGAGGCTCACGAGGATGGAGCTGTAAATTGGATGGTGCGCTCCTGCTGAGCGCGGCAAAGTCCTCGGGTCAGTATGGGAATTTAATACCAGAAATGGAGCTGTTTTCTCAGCGCGCCATGTGGGCCCCCGTGCAACAGAAGCTTTTTTGGCAGACTCCGGGACTGGCCAAATCCGGAGCTGTCAGTCACCCGGCATGTTGTGAGGGGAGCCTGAGCCATTCCTAATCGGCTTGGCACCCGTGCTGCTTCCATAATGGATACCAGTAGGTCTCAGTCCTTCGCCATATGCTTAACTCTGGAGACAAGGTACTTCTGGGGATAGCAGTAATTACTCGTTGCAGAATTAAGTGGACCTTGAAATTAGAACTGGACTGGCGGAAGGCAAGAAGCTTAACACTTTGATGAAAATGGCTGTTCCCACGGATATACTGCTGTTAGGGCTGGGTCCCCCACCCCACAAATTCTTGGGGATGGCGGCAAATGCTGCGCTACAGCCTTCAGCTGTCATTGATTACTCAACAGCAAGAGCCATGAGGGCTGGGGAAAACTTGCCTGGCAAAGAATGTGCTCCCTCTCTTTATTGGCCCCCACCACCACCCAGTGCTCTCTCTCTCTCTCTCTCTCTCTCTCTCTCTCTCTCTCTGTCTCTCTCTCTCTCTTCCTCTCCTTCTCCCCCTCTCTCCCCCTCTCTTTCCCAATGCTTAGCAGCTTTAAAGAGGGTTTAATTAAAGGCAATGGCAGTCCCAAAGCCAAAATGACTTCTTGTATAGAACAACTCACTACCTGCATGGCTGGAGATGAGTCACTTAATCTCAGCAGGTCTCAGTCTCCTCATCTCTAAAATGAAAGCATACTGGTTTGCCTCAGAGCTCCCTTTCAGCTCTAAATCTGCAATTTTAGTATTCTGTGAACCTAAGGCCCTTTCCCATCTTCTTCCTTGACTAGTTTCTTACTACAGAGAACTGAAGGAAGCCTCTCACAATTCCCCTGAATGCTCACACCTTCTCTTTGTTGGTTATCTTCACTTTGTCTCATCAATATAAATATATATGTATATATATCCATACATATATAATATGGAGAGAGAGAAGGGGAGAGAGGGAGAGAGAGAGAGAGGGAGAGAGAGGGAGAGAGAGAGAGAGAGAGAGAGAGAGAGAGAGAGAGAGATTGAGAATTTGTTGGTTTACATATGGCAGATTGAGAATGTGGTTGTCTTCTAGATTGTAAGCTCCTTGAGGGCAAAGACTGTATTTTGCCTTTGTATTCCCAACACTTAGTGAAGTGCCTGGCACATGGTAGGCACTTAAATGATATTTGGTTGACCTTTATCATTCAAAGTGATAGAGGAAAGAGGAGGCAAAAGAGAAGGAGGAGAAATATGAGGATGGGAGAGAGAGACAGAGACAGACAGACAGAAAGAAGAGATACAGAGAGAGAAATTATGAGAATGTAAATTGGTTATAAGGAGTTCCTGGTCAATGGTTCAGTAACTTCTACTTTATTTAGCAAAATTACCACCTTCAAAAATATGACCTCCTTATAACCTTGTCAGAAGGAGGAAAGGATCAGAGATTGGGAGCTGGAAGGAACCTTAGATAAGCTCCCATTCAATTTTCTCACACGTAGGATCATGGAATCATTGACTTGGATCTGGAAGAGACCTTTGAGACCATCTAGTCTGACATGCCCTAATTTGTTAGATAAGCAGACTAAGACCCAGGTCACATGGGTGGTAAATGGTAGATCTGGAATTCAGACTCTGGTCTTCTGGCGAATGACTCCTACTCAGGTTAATTATGATATTTAAAATATTCCAAAGCCAGTTGGAGAGCCAGGACATGGTTTGAGTCTGTATTCCAAAAACACTTTGTTCTTTCTTATGAGTTCATCACTGTTGGCCTCTTGTCCACTGTGTGTTCTTTTTAGGAAAAGTGGGTTTCTTTTCTGGGCAGCCAGACTGGTTAAGTTAGCCATGACAAATGGTGATTTTTGCTGCCATTTCCCATTTTCTAAAGCATCATTGTGGAAGGATATGATGGTCAAGAGTTTGCATTCTGGGTGCCATCCCTAAAGAAGGAGATTTTCAGACTGGAGCGTGTATGGAGGCAGGTAGCCATGGTGGTGAGAAACCTATAGATGATGGCATGAAAGGATCAGGAGGAGGAACTGGGGATGTTTAACCTGGAGGAGAGGTGGATTAAAAGAGATGTTATAGAGGTCAGCTAGGTAGCCTAGCAGACTGAGCACTGGCGTGGCAGTCAGGAAGACCTGAGTTCCCATCCTGCCTCAGGTATCTGTGACTCTGGGCAAATCACTAAACCCACTTCAGCCTCATTTCACTCATTTTTAAAGGGGGACAGTAAGAATACCTACTCCACAAGGTTATGTGAGGATCAAATGAGATAAGATTTTGTGTGTGTATATATATATATGTATATATATATACACACATACATATACATGTATGTACATATATATGTATATAGAGAGACATATAATGTTTTGTAAGCCTTAAAGTGCTTTATAAATGCTATCTAATATTGTAATCATATCCTCTGTATCCTCTCTTCCAACTCTAAAACTCCTTGACAGATTCTGGGGTTATATAATGCCATCTTTCACATTTTTGCCTTTGCATCATGTGCATTTGGCACATACTAGACACTTAAAGAATGCTTACTGTTGGGTAGACGGATGGATGGATGGATAGATGGATGGATTGGATGCAGATGTGATTTCTCAGTTCTCACTGAAAAAAGGATTGTATCCCTAAATCGTCATAAATTTTCTTAGCTCACCTTCATCTGTAGCTGAATGATGGTACCCTAGAAATTTATGCTCAGGCCAGTGAAATGTTATTTTTCCCGACCAATAGTCATACCTGTCTGTCACCAGATGTGTTGGACTGTCCGTAGGAAGAGCTATGTAGCATTGATGTCATGTAAAACTACTAATTCACTCATTGACATTTTTGCGACAGGTTCATTTGACAGCGGGATCGGTTGGAGAATTTCTTTCCAAGCAGCCCCATGCATCAGCTAGCCTGATTCTCCTCCTCCCCATTGCCTTAAGAGTTGCTACTTTCTTCCTTCACAAACAACCAAAAATATCTCCCTTTAACTAATCTTTGCTTTTCTTTCTTTTTCAGTGTGACAGTGACAGTGACCAGGAGGAGAAGGTAAGACCTGTATCACTTGCACCCTACAGTTGTATTCATTGTGTACACACACACACACACACACTCACTCCATCACAGTATTCCTGCCTGGATTTCCCTTTAAAGAGAATGCTTTCTTTTAGAAGTTTATCCAAGTTTTTATCCAGTGTACCTTTCTCTTCTTCAAATAATGCCTGTGAGTCACACCATGGGACTTACATGCCTATGTGTTGAGTCAGGAAGGATCTGGTTGCACCTAACCCATGGGATCTTTCTTTATGGGAGCAGAATTGCATTCCTAAAAAAAATGTTGAGAAATAAGCTGAATAGATATCAGTCTTTTAACTGCCTCCCCCATACCCCTACCATACCAGGGGCATCAAAATTGTCAGTATACATTATGGTAATCAATATAAATGTCATTTGAGCATTCCTGTTCACATCCTTGATTTGTTCTTGTTACACAGTCCAGTACTTAACTCTGTTTGCTTTTCCATGCATAATGATTTTCTTGGTAGAAAATATTTAAAATCTTTTTTTTTAATTGATTTTTTGGGAATTTGCTGTTGGGTGGCAGAAGGGAAAAGGGGCCTCTTCCTACACTCTGGGGAAATTGCCTTCTTTTCCTTTGGATTGGAGCATAGGTAGGTAGCTTCTTCATCAGGTATTCACTGGATTTGGGGGCTCAAGGCCTCCTGACTTCCGCTTAACCAGCTCAAAGTGGACCAAGGAAGGGAGCCTGTTTTTCAAACCTTCCGGAGAAGGATGGACGACAACCTGGTAAAGTGAGGGGTGTGATGTGTTTGATATCAGGGAACCTCGAGTTCTTTGTTTGGTTATTGGTGTGTCTTACTCTTTTCCTCTCAAACTTATTGTAAGGATTGACCATAATTTGTCGTTTCTTCCATCTAATGAAAAGAAAATACTCAGAACCATGGTTTCTGTAATCATTGACCATCTGGTTACAAGACACACCCCAATCCCAGCTTCTGGCTAAATCTCTCATGCCCTTTCCCTGGAGATGGGCCTCATTCAATACATTGTAATAAAGTTCACCCCTTTGCTGTAGGAGACCCTTGGGTTTATCATTTGGGGAGAGGAATTCTTTCTCTGTGTGTGCCACCACTTCTGAAGCCAGGAGTCTCCCCTCCCTCTCTGCTGCCAGCCTGGAAGAGAGATCTAAGGGCCTTGGTTCTTAGCTGCTGTTAATTTGAATTCAGCATATGTAGGCTGTTATAAAATGCAAGACATCATCATTTGAGCAGGTCAAGCATATTCAGATGAAGACAAATGGTGCTTATTTGATTTCCTTAAAATCAGGAAATGAAAAAAGTGTTCTCTGGAGAAATCATGTTCTGCCTGACTAAGATGATAGACCAAAGCATGTCCCCCAGATAAGAACTGGCTTTCGCCTTGAGGTTTTTATCTCTGAAGGACGGCCAGGACTGTCAGCTCGCTGACATATGCATTATCCATGTCATTTTAAACAAAGTGACCTATGGAAGGGTGCACTGTGCCGTGACATGATAATGGGCTGTTGGATGACAGGTAAAGTACACATTCTAAAGGAGGCCGTGTATTATTCCTTTGTTTAACTGACAAGCCGGCACTTCCTTCCCTCAGACAGTGGGATCCTCAGATCCCTCTCGGTAGGATGTCCAAAGAATCTAAGAGCTGTGGCAATGACATTTGAGATCAACGGGTGTTCTTCTGCCCTGGGAACATCCCCTTGACCACATGGGCTACTCGTTAGGTCCTTCTCAGACTCCTTATTACACAGTTTCCTTTACGGTTGTCGTGGTTGTCATCCCCACACCACCCCATTCATGAGAGTATTAGAGGAATTTCCCCCAGGGCGATCCTAATGAGGTCATTATTGTAATTGGGGGCCTCATCTCCATCATTTCATCTTAGAGCCGGGGGTCTTGGTGTATTTCTACCAAGAGCTGGTGGATATGGAAGCAAACTCTAATGTTACTGCTCTGCCTTTTCTGGAGGAGGGGAGGAAGAGTGATCACCATTGTGTTTGTCCTTCATAAATCTATACTCTGATTCCAGAAATAATCTATTTGCCTATACATTTTAGAGAGAATGTATTTTCCGATGAATGGAGGTAGGCCCTACATATCACCATTTCCTTCCCTCCCAGAATGTTTGATTTAACAACTACACATTGGAGAGAGATGCGCAGGCCAGGAGAGACTGAGCAGGTAATTCTAGATTTTTCAGTCAGGTGGAGAAGCCTCTACTATCAGTGGAGAGAGATGTCATGGACTTGATGGGTAGAGGTAGTACCAGGAATGGAAAAGGAGGACGGACAGGAAAGCAGGGCCAGTCAAAGAAAGAGAATGAATTTTCTTTTGGCAGAAAGAAAAAAAAAAGATCTCTAGGAAGGTAAGAGACACAACTCTTAGATACCACGTTGTTATTCCCCATCCCATTCCAATTATCTTTGCCCTCTGCAACGTAGTTGTTTTTCTCTCTGGATGGCAGCAGCCCCTTCATTCTTTTTCTTTCATAATTGGAAGTTACCATCAAGGCTGGCCCTCAGTTCTCTACCTGTCCTATCATGAGGTGTTTCTCTTGAGGTTTCTCATCCACAGCCGGCAAAGCTCTTTAATTGCGCTTCCCTGTGCTTGGCCCTGTTAGCATGAAAACTGTCAGAATTCCCTTCCCAGACTGCCATGGCCTTGGCTTCATGGCCAAGCTCTGCCATCTTTCTCCTAGACTTAGGACTGGGTTAGCAGTTTCCTCCCCTAGCCACCTTCCTCACCCTCAAGCCCAGAGCGCTAACAAGGGCCTCTTTGACTTGACAGTTGGAGAATTTTCATCAGAATTGGAAATACTAATACTTGAAAAGACACCTCTGAGTGTCCCAGGATCTCTCCAGTGAGTCCCACCAAGGATGACCACAGAGGCAGAAATGATGGTCTCCTCAGAGATCCATTGGGATGCCTTCCTGGAAGACCTGTCATTCTTTACTATGTGCGGCTCCCCTGGGCTGCTGCTTTAAAATTAGGGTCCTGTACTCCACACAGCTGACTGGATTGAGATAAATCATACTCTCCGCTGATAGCAAGCTATAATTTATAAAATGATACCCTTACTAATTAATGGAGGCAGAGACTGTCAATGACACTCAAAAGAGCTAAGCGTTATCTAAATGCAGGCAACATCCTTCTCGGTAGAAAAGGTAGGCTGCTAACTTTGGTAGGACACCAAGTGAAATGTCTGTTTTATCCATCCCTCCTAGCGATGATCCATATACATTGCAACTTCCAGGGCAGAGAAGGAGATCTTTTTGAGGAGTAGCAATGGATACTAGCAACGGGTGCAGGGGTGGGGAACCTGCGGCCTTGAGGCCACACGTGGCCCTTTAGGTCCTCAAGTGCTGCCCTTTGATTGAATCCACACCTCACATAACAAATCCCCTTAATAAAAGGATTTGTTCTGTGAAGTTTGGATTTGTTTAGTGAAGTTTGGATTCAATCAAAGGGCTGTTCTTGAGGACTTAGAGGGCTGCATGTGGCCTCAAGACTGCAGGTTCCCCACCTCTTGGATAGAGAATTAAGGGGTGATTGGGAAGACCAGCCTCCAAGAAGAGAGGGTGTTACCTAGTTATCCCAAGGAAACACAGGCAGCCCAAGCTCCTAAATCACCATGATTAAGCATTTAATCACATTTCTTCTCAGAAACTGTTGATATCACAGGGAAATGCTTTCTTCTGTTCTGAAAAAACAAACAAAGCAGAATTCACTGCTGCTTCTGGAGGTAGATTATCACTTGGAAGGAAGGTAAAGAAATTTATTTTCAAGGCATCTAGGTATGATGTAATAGAAAACTAGCTTTGTAGTCAGGAAGATCTGAGTTCAGATCATGGTTCACACATTTATCATATGAATGACCCTGACACCTGAGGTACTCTCTGTGCCTTAACCTCTTCATCTGTAAAATGAGGGGTTTGGACACCATGGTCTATACAGGCCCTTTGCACTCTGTCTTTGATCTTAGGAAAAAGAGACATTGTTTGGGAGCTGATCAGAGCCAGAAAGAGACCCGTTCTCTTCCTCTTTTTCACTTCATGCCCATGTGCAGCATCTTATTCCATGTTGGGTGTGAAATGTAAACCATCCTTTAGCTGTTTAAAAAATACCTGTTAATCTTAGCAGGCTTTGAAAACTGAGACCAAACTCTGAGATCCGGGGCCTACACCCACCTCGTTCTCTCCTTCCCAATACAAATCTGTTGCAGCATTTGAAAAAACAGGGTGAGAAATTACCGGGAGAGTGTTACAAGTACCTCCAGCTGCCTGGAAGCAGGCAGCGATTCACACTTTCCCCAAGGTGGAATCCCACTCCATCACATTAACTCATAAACTCTAGATCATCGTCGGATGGCCCAGCCCTTCCCAACTTCAGGGAAAACTCAAGTAACATGTAAACATGGCACTTTTTTGCAACAGATCTTTTTTGCATCTGCTGGTTTCAGCCTCCACCATTTCTACTGGCAGTAATAGCCTCATCTTACTCAACTAAGGTGCCATCCCAATTTGGGGCCGGAATTCTGTTGTGTGGGTTAAAAGTGATGGTGGATTCATGCCCATTTTGCATGTTTATGTCACCTTAAATTCATTGTGTAAATCAGTGACTCTCAAAGGGTGTACAATAGGTTTCACTAGGCCTATTGCCAAATTTTGGATGTTACAACCTTCCATAATTTTGTTTGATGTAAATTTTGCTTATCCATCTTGTGTAACGTGATACAAATAGCTGTTGCAAAATAGATAAAACTCACCTTTTCCATGTGCTCATTAACCTTAAAACACGCAAGACCTTGAACTTGCAAAGATTTCAACTAAAAATGGCTGCTCTTACTGACAGAGAACTGAGCATGTGCAAGTCTCATTAGCCTTCCATATGTTTGCCAACTTAAGTGTTCAGTGTGCTAGGATTCCTCCCAGCTAAGAATATTCTTTTGTGAGCAGGGAAAAAAAAGTTTGATAACCACTGGCGTAGAACATGCTGACATATTGGGTGAAAACCTCGCTGGGAGATGATTCCCTCCCTTTGGTAAACTCAGGACTCTCCAGATAACATACCCAGCATTTGAGGGACGTGTTTTCCAGAGGTAGATACAGCAATGACCCACCAAGCTGTTTTTCCTTATACCCACTGGAAGGAGCATTTTTGTCTTTTGAAAGTCACCTTATAGAATGTCTTCTTAAAACTCCCATCTGCCTATCAACTCTGGTATCAGTCTCTTGGTCTGGGTAGAGGCTAAAGCCAACGAGTACACTGTCCCAAAAGGATTAAGTGATGATAAATTGAATTACACCCTCATTGCACCTTACAGATAGGAGAATTTGTCAGAGAGAAATATTCACTTGCCATTGAATGTCTAGTTCTGCTGGAATTTTGACTGCTTGAGAAACAGGCTTGAAAATTGTGTTGATTTCTGTGAGCATGTGAAGGCATATAAATAGTATGGGAGATATAGAGCCCTGGGGGACCTTAGAGGCCATAGAATCTAACCACTTTGTTTTACAGAATAGGAAACTGAGACTAAAAGAGCTTAAGTGGCCTGTCCCATTTGCATTTTTTTAAGATAAAAAGGAAAGGAAAGGAGTTGAGTAATTGTTATATTCCCTCTTTCCAACCCAGACTCCAGTCTGCATATGGCTAATGGGTGACTCTAGAATTATAAAACTGGAAGTTGGTCTTTCATTGAGGAACAGTCATGCTAACAAATTTGCCATTTTTTAAAAAAATTTGCTCGTGTTCAAACTGCAGGGCATGTAAAGAACGTACACTCGGTTCTCTAGAGTCCAGCACAAGGTCATGATTGTTAACTCTTGATCCCAAGTTTGGTTTGAAATAGGTTATTACTCTTGCTAATGACTTTGACCCAGTTACAGTTCTTATCATGTTCCAACATGGAGGTGAAAGCTTCAGGAGAAAAGCAAAGATTTCCCCCTTAATGACCTAGCAGGTGCGTTCAGTTGGAAAGAGCACTGGGTTTAGAACCAGAAGCCCTGAGTTCCAATCCCAGCTTTGCCACTTGTTAGCTCATAGATCTGGAGCTAGAAGGGACCTCAATGGCCATCTAGATCAACCACCCCCTTTTATAGATGAGGAAAGTACGACTCAGGTTAAGTGACTTATCCAAGCTCTTATAGATTTTGGGTATCGGAGGCATGATTTAAACCCAGGTCCTCTGAGTCCACTGCCAGTATTCTTTCCATTATGTTCGTCAATGTAAAAAATGTTTACTTGCAAAGGAGTTTCACTTAACTACCTGTGCAACCTGAGCTAAATCACTTAATCTCTCTAGGCCTCAGCCTCCTCATCTGTAAGCCAGGAGAATTACACTTAGCAGCTTCCAAGGTCCTTTCTCAAAACTATCTCCTCATGCTGGGAATACTGGCTGATCCTTTTTTAGACCTCACAGAACAACAGAATAGACCCCAGATGGACCTGTCTAGAACGTTCTCAGATTGGAGTGTCCTTTCTTGCATTTCCTTTATGTCATGCAGGGACCACACTGATTGTTCACAGCAAGATAATACCTTGGACATGGGTGTACACACCAGACAGTTGGTCTCAATATGGAAGGGGCTCCAGATACGTACCTCTGGGATCTCCTTATTGAAAGAGTTGTATTTGGGCCAGCTATGTAGACTGTACATTTGTCTTGGTTTTGGCATCTTTTTAAGGCTTTCTGTCTATGTCTTGCCCCACTGGAAATTTTCCTTCATTCTTGATTTAGTTTTAGCTTGGGGATCTTTCTGGCTCTTAGATGATTTCTGGTTTCCATTGTGGTCATCCAGAAGACCTCTTGTTCCTCCAAGATTGTGTCTGGGTCAGGATGACATTTTGTTGTTCTTCCCACTTTGGTCATTCTTTAAGCACCATATTTCCAGTTGGCTTAATTACCACTTATCCAAACAAAATCCCTTTTAATTCTTCCCTAGGATTAAATTCCTCATGCATAATTGCTTCAAATCCTAGGACTCATTATGTATAGCTTTCTTTAATAACTATTCAAAGCCAGACTCTAGACTGCCCCCAAAGACCTCCAAGTGTATCATACAGGGTATCTGCCCTCCACCTCTCGGTCCCTGTGTGTCTGAATTATATTACTGACAAGGTGAAGGCTGTAAAGGTTTAAGTTTTTACTGTTCTGTAAATGACTGGAACAGCACCATCCCAAGAGTTCATAAAATCATTAAGAATAAGACATTTCCGATTTTTTGATGAACCGATGGTACCTGGATGTATGGGGTGCAGAAAGAATAGGAATCAGGGAACTTCTCAATGATTCACGGATGGGTTAGCAGAAACTGTCAGAAGATCTGGGTTTTAATTTCAAATTTGTCACAATCAAGCTAAGTGACCTTAGACAAGTCACCTGGGGTTCTCTGCAGCTCATAGGATGATGAATCTAGAACCGGTAGAGATATCAGAAATCATCTATTCTACACCTGAAGAAACTGAGGCCAGAGATGTTAAGCGAATGCCTTTGGTCACACAGGTCATTGAGGCAGGTCTGCTAACTCTAGAGCCAATGCTTTTCCTATTCTAGCTATGCTAAATTGATGTCATCCTTGTTAAAATGAGTAAGTTAGGACGAGGGACCCTCCTCCAAAATTCCGTGATCCTTCAGTTACCCTCTTTCGCTGTCATGGAATAAGCCTTTTGTGTGGTATTAGGAGACCTGAGGTTCTAATTCTGAGCAGCCCCAGTGCCTTTCACATAGCAGACACGCACACACTGAGAGCACATACATATACAATTAATGACTTCTTAGTGAATTCACATCATTTAGTTATTAACTCTCTTTAGACTTAACTAGACCCCTTTCTGGACTTCAGGTTCCTCCTCTTCTGGGGCAGCATTGACTGCTTTCTGCCCAATTAAAGAAAGCTTCCAGTTATCATTCCTGGTGTCACTTCTGGGGCAGTACTGCTCCTGAAGATGAGGGAAGAAAGGAACCTTTTAGCTTCATTTGCCAATACTGGGCCCCAACAGGCGCCATACTTAGTTGTGTTTTAGGTTGTTTTTGTTTTGTTTTGAGGAGTTAGGTTGGTTTGTAATAGAGGTACAGTCATGTATAACTATTAATGTGTAATTAATAGTAATATAGTAATTCTGTACCTTTATCTCTTTGTGACACTCCTGTAATTCATGTTACTCTCTGCTAGTCCAGATGATCTTGATCTTTGTGGAATTCTTCCTTCTGTCTTCCACTTCAAATCTAGAATGTCCTCTTTCCTCACCTTGGCCTCTCTCCATTCCTGGCTTCCTCCAAGTCTCCTTGTTGTGCATCTTCCTATGGGAAGCCCCTTCCTGATGCCCTGAAGATACTTTGTGCTGTTTCCCTCCCTCTCACATTATCATGCACATACTATTTCACTTATAGATCAGATTAGATATAAGCTCCTTGAGGATGGAGGCTATCTTTTGTCTTTTTTTGGTATCCCCAGAAAAATAATTTGCATATATTAGGAGCTCAGTAAAAACTTCCATTATATTGGATTGGCTAATCTTCTTAAATATCACAGGTTCTCTCCTTAGGAAACCTTACCCTGCTGAGGTATTCTCTGCAACAGCTCCTGAGTCATATAAGGTCATAGATTTAAAGCTGAGGTTATCTAGTCCAAATCTTCTTTTAAGACAATGATGATTGATTCATCTGAAATCCAGAGGGGGAAATGACTTGGCCAAAGTCTCCGAAGAGCAAGACTTAGATTGGAACCTAAATTCCTAAGATCCTACATCTTGAGCTGAAAGGGACCTCAGAAGCCATCTAGCCCAGCCCTCAAATTTTACAGATGAGAAAACTGAGGCCCAAAGTGGAGAAAAGACCTAAGCTCCCCAAGATAGTAAGTGTTAGAAGAACAGTTTGAACCCAGTTCCTCTGACTCTACAGGCCCCAGCTTTTCCATGGCGTTATGGTGCCCCTCTTGTTGGTTCAGGAGTAAATGGCAGTGGTGTTCCTTGCCACAGTAGGCCAAGGATTGGCATAGACCCAGTGCCCGGCTTGTCACATTGGGGACAGTAGGGACAGCTTGGCATAAGGAGGAAAGGGGCAGCCTTGAAGTCAGGAAGATTCATATTCACGTCAGGCCGTATGACCCTGGGAAAATCATTTGAGCACTCAGTGCTCCTGCCCCCAGGGAGCTCTCTTAGAGAACCAGCGTAGAACGGTGTGTGATCAAGCAACAAGCCTACTGTGTTTCAGGCACCGTGCTGAGAAGACAATGCAAGGCAAAGACAGTCCCTGCAGGGACATGAGATCATAGTCTAATGGAAGAGAACATGCAAATGACCATATACGGAGAAGATCTATCTCTGTCTGTCAGTCTGTCTGTCTAGATAGAGATTTCTATGTATTGAAAGCTATGTATTTATAAATATATCTACATCCATATAGCTGTAGCTCTCGCTATGTAAATAGGACATTTTTATATATGTCTACAGACGTGTAAGGACATATTGATCTAAATCTAGTATGTATAGCATATCTAGCTAGATATACCATGCCCTGTATGTACTGTATATGTTATCCCGTATCTATCTAGATATACTATATACTATGTAGTATCTACTATGTATTATATACCGTATCTAGATAAAGTATGTGCTATATGCTCTATGTACTATATATTTATCCTATATCCAGCTATAGTATATACTATGTATTATATTTATTATATATTATGTACTGTATCTATCTAGATATAGTAAATATTACATACTTTATGTACTAGTATATTCTTTACTATAGTATATACTATATACTTTATCCTATTTCTATCTATACTATATACTCTCTGTACTATATATTATATCTATCTAGACCTAGAAAGCTAGAGATACCTAAATTTAATGGAGCACTCGGAAGGCACTGATACTTGTGGGGTCTTGCTGAGAACTTACTGCACCAGTGAAATCCCATGTCTGGTCCAGACCAGAGCATTAGGAGATCCCTAATCTCAGCTGTCTCCAGGGGTGCCTTTCTTGGGGGAGCGAAGAAGAAACTTCCAAAATAACAAAAATCCCACCTTGCCCTTTTCATGAATTTTCCAGATTTCTGAGTCCTCATATACCCTGTCCAGCAGCATGCTAGGGTGGGCAGGGCAGGTTTTCATTGTACCCATTTTTTCAGAGGGGGGAAGGCAGGGCAATTGGGGTTAGGTGATTTGTCCAAGGTCACACAGCCAAGTATGTCAAGTGGCTGAAGTCAGATTTGAACTCAGGTCCTTCCGACTCCAGGGCCAGTCCCCGACTCACTGCGCTACCTAGCTGCCCTTGTTATACGCATTTCACAGGTGAAGTAGTTAAGGCTCTCTGTGAATTGTCTAAGTTCCCACAATACACTTTTTAACTTTGAACCTAGTACACTTGCAGGTATGTAACAGTCTTTCTATGGCAAATCATTCCTTATGTCTCTGCTTAATAAAATGTGGCTTTGGAATGTTAGCAGTCATTAGCAGTCATCCCCTATTAGAATGTAAGTTCCTTGAAGACAGGGACAGTATCAGTCATTATATCCCCAACACCCATACAGTGCTTGGCATATACGGTAGTAGGTGCTTAATAAATGCTTTTAAATTGATAATTTAGGGCCCAAAGCAGAATAAGGAGTAAATCAGTGAGCTAGGGTCTTCTGATTTCCAATTCTATGCTCCTCTGCAAAGACCACCTAGATTTTGCTGACACCCCTGTACCCAGACCTGTCAAGTCACTACTGTTCTTAAATCTGCTTTTCCAAAGGGATGTCTATGTATATGTGTGTGGTTGTGGTTTGCGTGTGTGTGTTTTACCACAGCGTAGGTGAGTCACCCCGAAAACCGTAGACCATTCGAAAGCATTTCCTGTAGAGTAAGATCTGTAGGGGTTGACCAGCTTTGAACTTGAAGGTGTATCTAAGCCTTTGCTGATCCTTTTCATTGATCTGTACACTCCCTCCTCAAACACCTTTGCACGAGTTTCATATGCATTTTTCTAGATAGTCATGGCTCCTTTTTAGAATATAAACTCCTTGAAGCCAGGGACTGCTTTATTTTGCCTCCATATTGTCAGTGTTTAGCATGCAATTGGCACTTAATAAATGCTTGTTGTTGATTTAGAAAAAGGACCTTGGCTCCTGATCCCCTGCCCCTCTCCCTCCATTCCCCAGACTTCTACGTGTGTGTGTTCAGATGTATACGTGTCCTGTGGTCTCATCAGCGATCATCCAGGCTCTAAGGGACCTTTCTGTTTATAGGACAAAAGGTCCAGAGCTAAAATGGACCTCAGGGACCATCCAATCCAACCCACTCTTCAGGCACCAGGATCGGAAGGAATGAGGACGGCTCCGAAGTCAGAAAACCTGGCTTCCAACCCCACCCCTTTCACTTATTACCTGTCTGACCTTGGGCAAATCAATTTTCTCATCTATGAAATGAGGGGCTTAGACTAAATGGCCTCGGAGGTCCCATCCAGCTCCGGCGCTGTGATTCCATGATCCCATGAAACCCAGGTTAAGTGAATTGCCCAAATCGGGTCCCACCCCACCCGCCCACATTATCAGTGAGCCCTTTTCCTCTCCAGCCAGCCCGAGGAGCCCCCCACCTTAGGAGAGGCAGTAAACATCCGAGTTGAGCGTGTCCATGTAAAAGATTACGTCTTTGCCACCAAGGGGAGAATAGAGTGTTTATCGTCTGGAAGCGCGTGCCGGCTGGGCTGATTACGGCCCCGCGCTCCATCAGCCAATGATTTGTCCTGTCCTTTATCATCTGTGTCACTCAGCCGAGCTGTCTGGGGCTGCACCGTCGCCCCCTTCCCTTTTTGGTACCCATTTCGTGTAGAAAATTTGTATTTACTTTGGGATTGTAATTTGTTCCTCATGGATAATATGACCCTGAGCGGAGCTGGATCATGGGTTAGTTGAAGTGATATTTTCCACTAATGGTAGTCGTATATCATCGCTGTCAGCTCGGGTTAGGAGGCAAGCATATTACAACTCCATTTTACCTCTGCAGGCATCTGGGATTATTTGCCATAACCGAGTATGACATGACCGCACTACAGAGTGCATTAAAATTTTACTAGCTTCTCCGCCAAGTTCCCTGGCTCCAGTTTATGCTGCAGGCGGCTGGACTGATGAATACCTCCAAGGTCCTGCCTGCCTTGCCTTGCACCAAGGCGGGGGGGGGGAGGAGAGAGTGGGGAGAGAGGGGGTGGGCTGTGTGAACAGTCCAAACGAGGGCCTAAGATCTCCCCCACTCTCCTCCAGCCCTCCAGGACACTTAGTCCAAAAGGAAAGCAGAGGAGGACTCACAGGTGCAGCTCAGGAAATCGGTGATTCTGGGGGGACCGAGCCTCATGGGCTCTGAAGCCCTACCAGAGAAAGATTAGCAAGGCACTCAGAGAAAGGCAGCGCCAGAGAGGTTGGGAAGGAGGGTGGAGAAAGAGCCGTCAGCTTTGGTTGTTAAGAGTTCTTTGGTTGACTTGGAGGATGCTGCCGCAGTTGAGTGATGAGTCGAAGCCAGATCGCGGTGGGGGAAGAGAAGAGTGAGAGGAGGCAGTGGATGTAGACAGTTTTTTTTCTACACCTTTCTTATACTTGCTGGGGATTGATTTCAATTCTACTCTAGACTCCAGCTTTCTTCCCTGAAGGTTCTGGTAATCAGCTTGCAGGAACTACACCCTTCCTTTCTCTGAGGCGGGCCAAGCGTTTAACAGAGGCTGCTTTTTTTTCTTCTTTCTTTGAACCTACACTGAGAGAAGTGTGAAGTTTGGGTCTGACTGGAGCTGTGGCTAGTTAGAATTCCTTCAGTGGACTTGAAAGCATGTATTAAGTGCCTACCTACTATGTGGCAGCCACAGTGCTGGAGATAAAAACATCAAGAATTCAACAGTTTATGCTCCCAAAAACCACACATTCTAATGAAGGAGACACCATGTGGATGGATATATGCAAAATAAATACAAAGAGAAAAATGAGAAAGTCATTAATACAAGGCAGTTGGTAAGGGAGGAATCAAAAATGGCAGAGATTCCATCCATTTTCTAAGCAAAGTTTGTCTCATTTGTTATAGTCAGAAGAGCATTTGTTAAGAAATAGCTGCATTCATATTCCATCTCTTACACTATCTACTTGGACCTGACCTTGGGTATGACCTTGGGCTGTCATTTAATTTTTATAGGCCTCAGTTTCTTCTTCTGTAAAATGAGAGATTTTGAGTTTGACTTCATGGCATCTGAGGTTCCTTCCAGATCTAAATCTATGATGCTGGCTATAATGCCATGGTAAGCATGCCAGGTATCTTTCAAAAAAAACAGATGAAGAAAGAGGTCTTGGGTTGTAAATGTGAAGAAACAATTTGTAAGGGTGAAAGACAAAGACTTAGTACTAGAAGGGACGTCAATGGCCATCGAGTCCAGCCTTTCATACTGAGTTTCCTCAGGACCAAAGAGTTTGTGACCTACCAAAGGTCACAAAGGTAGAGGACATGTTGGAGGCAGTTTTTGAACCCAGGTCTCCTGGTTCCAGATTCATTGCTCTTTCCCCTGTACCATATTGTCTGGCGTCTTTATTGGATCAAATCATTTAATTTTGATCAGGCTTATACTCGAGTGGTCATCTCCCAATTTTGCAGCCAATGGAATATCCATAGGACCCAAGTCAGAGTCCTACAAACTATCTTAAATTCCAGTTTTGCAAGATCTGAATTAATTAAGATTCACTTTATACTCATTCACCGGGAGGTTAGACATCATCTTCAGTCCTACAGTAGTCATGCCTATGCTCTTATTGATATCTTCTTCTCTTCCTTTGAAGCTAAGAGATGTGAGTCCTAGGAAGGATTTGGACATTAACCATATTACCCGCTAGTTTCCTACATGGTGTCCCTGCAAACCTCACACATACAAAAACCAGTCTTTCTTTTTTTTTAGTCCGTCATACCTTACATACTGGGTGAGGCTAATATATTTTTAATTAATATCTTTTTTCACATTACTTTCATTTCTGAATATATCCCTCCACCTCCCTTATCTTCATTTGCAACAACAATTTTTTTAAAGAGAAAGTTCAACAGAATCAGCCAACACAAAAAGTCTGATCATGAATATAGGTAATATTCTATGCCTATAGCCTCCTCACCTCTGCAAAGAAAGGAGGAGGTACAGTTTTTAGCTATTCTCCAGAGCCAAGTTTCTGATTCATTGTTATTATATAGCATTCAATTTCATTTTTGTTGTGGTTCTTTTGTCATGTATCCTGGCTTCCTTGATTGTCCTTCCATCATAGTCACTATGTATATTGTCTTCCTGGTTCTTCAGCCTTCACTCTGCACATGTCTTCCCATGTTTCTCTGACTTCTTCATATTCATCCTTCCTTGTGGTCAGTGATATTCCATTATGTGCATGTACCACAATTGATTTAGCCATTCACTGTTTGTTGGGCTTATACTTTGTTTCAGTTCTTTGGAACCAGAGGAAGTTCTGCCATGAGTATTTTGGTGTTCGTGAAATATCTTTAGATAAACTCCTTCGAATATGTGCCTAACAGTAATATCAGTGGGTCAAAGGGTATGGGCATTTTAGTTACGTTTTTTAGTATCATTCCAAATTGCTTTCCCAAATGGTTAGACCAATTCAAAACTCCATCAATGTATTCCTGCCTTTCCACAGTCTTTCCAACATTAATTATTCCCACAGTTTGTCACTTTTGGCAATTTACTGTGTATGAGATGAAGCCTGGGTTGTTCAGATTTGTCTTGTTCTTAAAACTTATGACCATCTTTCATGTGGGAAAGGGGAAGGAGGACTAAGCATTTATGTAGTACCTACTGTGGGCTGGGCACTGTGCTAAGTGCTTTAAAAATACTGATCCTCACCATAACCCTGGGATTAGATGCTGCTATTATCCCCATGATATAGTTGTAGAAACTGAGACAAATGGAGGTTAAGTGACTTGTCCAGCTAGTAAGTGCCTGAGTTCGAATTTGAACTCAGGTCTTCCTGATTTCAGGCCCAGAGCTCTATCCACTGTGCCACCAATCGCCTAGCTCATGTGTTTACTATTAGTCCTTAGCGTTTCTTTTGAGAGTGCTTTGATTCTCATACCTTTTGATCATTGTTCCATTGTGGAGAGGCATATTCCTACTAATCTCCTGTGTGTCTCAGAAATCAAACCTCTGTCAGAGATAGATGAGGCAAAGTCTTCCCACGCCTCCAAAAACTATGGTATGGGTCAATATTTTTTTGAATAATCACATTTGAATAGGGATTTTTTTTCTTTGTGAAGTGTAAAAAGAAGTTAAGAATTGTGATTTCTTCTCTGCAAAGCTTTTATCACAAGAACACATGCACACGCGCGTGAGCACGCACGCACACACACACACACGCACGCACGCGCACGCACGCACACACACCACTCTCTCTTGATCTTGAACTTTATGCCTTGATTGCACCAGGTCCAGGGAGACTGACATACTTTTCTCCTTTGGCCTTAGATCCAGTAATTCAGGGAGCAAAGGGAAAGAACAAAAGTATTGATCCAATCATGGAAAAGTAATTATCCTCCTGAGTTGCTCTGTTTAGAATGCAGAAATGATTTTAAATAATGCCTTCCCCTGAGGGAGCCTGGAGGCCAGGTGTTGGATATTCTAGTTTTCTCATCTGCTTCTTCTTTCTAGATGAAACCCCACCCCCCAAAAAACACAAGAACGACAACACCCTAGTAACGGCAGGATTTACCTGATAGGTAAATAGCCACAAAGAAGATTATTCCCTTTCCCAAAGGATGCCTCACTTTCCCAAGGAATTCTTTCCATCTGGGATTTCTTTACACAGCATGCTCTTCATCATGCTTTTGGCCTTCAAGACCATCCCTAAGTTGCCTGGGGAAGCCGAGTGCATTTTCCTCTCCAGTTCAATGGAACAAATACTTATGAAGGACCTACTATGTGTATAGGCACAGGAGACAAAGAGACATAAAATGCAAAATCGATCCTGCCCTCGAGGAGCTTACGTTCCCCTGGGAAGAGACAACATGTACACAAATAAGGGAAATCAAAGTATTTATAATGTTAAGGGGAGGGGGAAAGGCAGGAGAGGGTGGTAGTAGGTCAGGAGAACTCTTAAAGCTTTCAGGCATCCTGGCCTTGGGACAAGGGTTCTTAACCTTGGATTCATGGAGAGAATTCAGGAGGACCATGGGAGAAAAATGGCATCTTTATTTACCTGAAATTTACCATTTCTTTCAGTTATTTAAAAGTATTATTTTATGATAAGACCCATAGTATTCACCAGACTGCTAGAGGGGTTCAGGGCGCAAAAATGGTGAAGAACCCCAGGAACATAGTTTTCCTCCTCGGCTCTAGTAATTTTCATTGGTTACAAGATTTGAAAGAATACACCCTTAATACCGCATATGCACATAGCTGTTTCCATGTTGGCTTCACCATTAGAATGAAAGATTCTTGAGGGCAGGAGCTATGTTTACCTTTCTTTGTGTAATGTGTAATAAATGATTAAAAAGAGTCATTGATGGAAATTGAAAGGATGTCCATCAATTTGGGGCATGACTAAAGGAGTTGTGGGACGTGAGTGTGATGGAATACTACTATGGTGTAAGAAACAAAGAGTGGGTTGATTTTAGAAAAACATGGAAAGACTTTGCATGAAATAATGAAGAGTGAAATGAGCAGGACCAAAAGAATCTTGTATATTGTTCAAAGAATAACTGTGAACAACTAAGCTATTTTGAGTATTATAAATATTCAAATCGACTACATAAACCTATGAAGGAAGGTGCTACCACCTCCAGAGAAAGAAGGGAATAAATGGAAGTAGGCACAATATGGTTTTTCTCTCATACACATATACACGTGTGTGTGTGTGTGTGTGTGTGTGTAAAAGGGTGGCCTTCTCAAGTGTGGGGTGGGGAGGAAGGTAGTTCATAACTTACAATGTAACCCAAAACTAGATAAAATTAGATTTTTAAAAAATGACACACCGACAAAAATTTGCACTCAGAAAAAAAAGTTTTATGTCTTTGAGGAAAAAGAAGAGTTATTGATTGTCTGTCAATACAGTCAAAGGATCATGGATTTAGAGCTGAAAAGAACCTCAAAAGCCATCTAGTCCTCATTTTTCAGATGTGGAAACTGAGCCCCAGAGAGAAGAAATAATTTCTTTAGATCAGGGGCCTCAGAGGCCATCTCTTCCTCATTTTCCAAATGGCGAAACTGATCTCCAGAAGATAAATAACTTTTTAAGATCATTGGATCATAGATCTAGATGTATACATATGTTGTACCCTTCTCATTTTAAATATGAGGAAACTAAGGCCCAGGGAGTTTAAGTGACACAGCCAAGGCCACATAGGTAGTAAGTGGTAAGTGGATTTGAACCCAGATCTTTTGCTTCCAGAACCAGTGTTCTTCTCACTGCCCCACCGTTGTCCATCATGGTCTCACTGAGTGGTTCTAAATTTCAGTGAGTGGGCTTCTAAATGCCCCTTACTGGTTGTTTGTATCCTACTCACTGCCCAAAATATTAACATTTAAGAGGAATTGTGGGCTTTGAGACAGCTGTTACTGTAGTGGAGAGGGCCCTGGAATCAGAGAATTTGGACTTAAATCCAGGTTCTGACACTGGCCCTCTATATGGCCTTAAGCAAACTACTTCCTGGCTCTGAACCTCACCTTTCTTAATCTATAAAATGGGGTGAATGATTCATTGATTACCCACCTAACAAGGGTGTTTTGGGTATCCCATGCAACGTAAAGTCTAAATGAGTTGTGTTTGAATGGAATGGAAGGGAAATGAACTTTTAATTTTTCTCACCAAGGGAATTCTGTTGAGTAGGAACCATTCTACCAAGCAGATAGCAACCCGTCTTTGATTTAATAGATAAATTGTTGGAAGCCGCTTATGGCTGGACAAGGTCTTTTACCTTCTCAGCCTCAGTTTTCTCATGTATAAAATGATCAGGATGCACTAGATGCCTCTGAGGACCTTTCCAGCACTAAAACCATGATCCATGATGTATGTCAAGGTTAGATGACACACCCAGAACCACCTAGCTAGTATCAAAGGTGGGATTTGAACCTCATCCAATATTCCATTTACTGCCTCATGCCACTTTTATTTCATTGTTTAGGATAAAATGGGGTTCCCCTGCATGTCCTCAAAGTGGATTCTAAACCTGGTACCAGTTAATTTTTTTTTCAGTTCTTTAACCATAGTGGCTGGATAAGTTACTCCCAAGACACTATAAAGGTAGGCGAATCAGGAGGCTTAGAACCCTTCCAAGCCATCCAGGCACCAATTAGTAAATTACTCCTTCAGGATGCTAAATAGCACCCTGCTGGCCTGCAGGAATTACACTCCTCCCCAAGAGCCTAATTTATACCTAGCCCCCTGGTTCTTCCCATAGACCATAATACCTCCCTGAAATCCTATCCCTTAGGGTGGAAGCTTAGTGATGTCATCTCTAGCTGGGATTTGGAGTTCTAATTTCATATCTTCTGCTAAAGCTCTGGAGAGAAGTTAGGCCATTAACCCATCCAGAACTTCTGAGAATGAATGAATGAATGAATGAGTAAAAGAGATAATAACTCCAAAACCTTGTGACTCTTCAACATCTAGTTAAGAGATTTCAATTAATATCTGGGGTCCTTACTTCTGATATTCAGTCTTTTTTTAGTAGTGTCTGACTCTTTATGACCCCATCTGGGGTTTTCTTGGTGTGGTTTGTCATTCCCTTCTCCAGCTCATTTTACAGATGAGGAAACTGAGGCAGACAGAGTGGAGCAACTTGCCCAGGGTCACACAGCTACTAAGTGTCTAAGGCCAGATTTGAGCTCAGGTCTTCTTGACTCTAGGCCTGGTGCTCCATCCACCACACCACCTAAATGAATGAAAAGATATTCCCCTTAGAATCCTAAAAATGAGTCGTAAGCCCATTTTCCTATTGGCTTTGACAAAAGCTGTGAATATGTAATCATCACGCTGTTTTGTTAGTGTGTTATATAAAATTCTGTCTGTCTCTAAATACTTAGCCACTGCTTCGGAGATCTCATAGGTTCACAGATTTGGAGTCCAAAGGGACCTCAGAGACCATCTAGTCCAGCCCCTCTCGTTTTATAGGAAGGTAAATTGGGGCCCTCGAAATTTAAGGACCTTGCCCAAAGTTACAGTTAGTGAACCTCAGAAGAAGAATTTGAACCCAGGGCTCCTGAATCCCAAGCAAGTACTCTTTCTGCAGTACCTGCCCTGCCCTGACACTCCAGTGTCTCCAGCTCTCAGGCTTCCCTAACCCTCTGCCTTTCCACCATCCCTACCAACACTACCATCAAGCGCAGCTT